>NC_063333.1:69697697-69834939 GCF_021869965.1 Rhincodon typus | reverse complement strand
TCAGAGGAGCAGGAAGGCTGATGTTTCGGGTCTAGACCCTCCTTCAGCTTTCCTGCTCCTCTGATGCTGCTTGGCCTGCTGTGTTCATCCAGCTCTACACCTTGTTATCTCAGATTCTCCAGCATCTGCAGTTCCTACTATCTCTGAAATATGAATATGACTTATATTTTTACAGAGGTTGTTAGGAACTCTTCTTTCCTATAAGCTCTGTCTTTATTCTGACCAAAACCCAATGACACAATTATAGTAGAAGGTCTATTCAATCAAGCATTGACTGTTTCAGACTCTTTCAGATTCTTAGCTGTTTGTGAAAGTAATGGGAACTGAAGGTGAAGCTGACATGATTGGAAAGTGTATGAGACTGTAAGAACTAGTGTCTATGCAGAACCACTTCCAATTTAATAGCATCCCTCTGTCGACAAACTACTCCTCATCAAATCCAGGATCTGTCTGACTACCCCACAGATTTCACCCTATAATCTTTTGTATGATATCTTGTCAAAAGTCTAAATAAATCGTTTTAAGGGTTACCTTCAATCACCAACCCAGTAACCATCTCAAAAAACATTAACTTGTGATGACATGACTTTGATTTCCAAGAGCCGTAATGATGCTTTCTCTGAAAAATCTAATGTATTTTCACTCATACAGTCATAGAGCCATTGAGATGTACAGCACGGAAACAGACCCTTCGGTCCAACTCATTCATGCTGACCAGATATCCTAAATTAATCTAGTCCCATTTGCTAGCACTTGGCCCATATCCCTCTCAACGCTTCCTATGCATATACCCATCCACATGCCTTTTAAATGTTGTAACTGTTATAGTCTCCACCACTGCCTCTGACAGCTCATTCCATACACCCATCACCCACTGTGTGAAAAAGTTGCCTCTTAGGTCCATTTTACAACTTTCTTCTCTCACCTTAAACCTATGTCCTCTAGTTTTGGAGTCTCCCACCTTAGGGAAAACACCTTGTCTATTTACCCTATCGATGCCCGTCATGATTTTATAAACCTCGATAAGGTAAACTCTCAGCCTCTGAGGTTCCAGGGAAAAATAGCCCAGCCTATTCAGCGTCTCCCTATAGCTCAAACCTTCCAACCCCGGCAACAACCTTGTAAATCCTTTCTGAACCCGTTCAAGTTTCACAACATCCTTCCTATAGCAGGGAGACCAGAATTGAATGCAGGATTCCAAAAGTGGCCTAACCAATGTCCTGTACAGCTGCAACATGACCTCCCAACTCCTATACTCAATGTACTGACCAATAAAGGCAAGCATATCAAATAGAGATAGTAAGAACTGCCGATGCTGGAGTCTGAGATTTCTGAAGAAGAGTCCCCACCCGAAACATCAGCTTTCCTGCTCCTCTGATGCTTCCTGGCCTGCTGTGTTCCTCCAGCTCTACACTGTGTTATCTTAAGCATACCAAATGCCTTCTTCACTATCCTATGTACCTGCGACTCCACTTTCAAGGAACTATGAACCTGCACTCCAAGGTCTGTTCGTTCAGCAACACTCACATTAAAGAATCATTGCTTCTCTAATAAGAAACAAGAAGATGCTAGGGAAGTATTCAATGCATTTTAGAACAAATCAATCTATTGGCAATTTTTGCTGCTGCTGTAAATTTAAATTCTCTTCAATTTTTAAAATATGATCCCATTTGCAAAAGTTAATCCTTATGAGAAATAGTTGGCAGTAGCAAACAGAGGAAACAAGTCAATAATTCCATCATAAGAAGGAAGACAAATCTCCTCTGGAATTTTCCACTGGACTACATACAGCTTCTCATCTTAATCTAGTTTTATTCTCGGTAATTCCTTTTGAAAGGTGCTTATGTATTTTGTTCTTGCAAGACTGTCAATGCCTCTGGGAACTACAGATAGTTCAAATAGTTCAACTACAAATAGGTGGCATGGTGGTTCAGTGGTTAGCAGTGCTGTGTCACAGTGCTAGGGACCCGGGTTTGATCCCACACTTTGGTGACTGTCTTTGTGGAGCCTGCACGTTCTCTCTGTGTCTGTGTGAGTTTCCTTCGGGTGCTCCGGTTTCCTCCCATAGTCCAAAGATGTGCAGGTTAGGTCGATTGGCCGTGCTAAATTGCCCATAGCGTCCAGGGACGTGTAAGTTAGGTGGATTAGCCATGGGAAATGCAGGCTTACATAGGTAGGGTAAGGTTTTGGGTCTGGGTGGGGAGCTGTTCAGAGGGGTAGTGTGGACATGTTGGGCTGATTGGCCTGTTTCCACACAGTAAGGATCCTATGAAATAATTAAGAAAATCAATGGTAAGGGAGAGTGTGGATTGATTTTTTTTAAATTTCTCATCAACATAATCAAACTAGTAAAAATGAGACAAAGAAAGAAAAATAGAAAATGCTAGAGGAGCTCAGCAAGCATTGCAGTTTCTGAGGAGAGAGCAACAGTTAGCATTTTGTGTCAACGACCTTCCACAAAATTAGAAAAAGTTAGAGATTTATCAGGTTTTAAACAGATACAGAGATCAGGAGGAAAGCACAAGAGGGAATGTTTGTAATAGGATGGGGAGCAGAAGAGATTATTTCTAGGACTTGCTGTCTTTATTTCAGATTTCCATCATACATTAATTGTTTTGCTTTTGAAATAAATGAAAGGTTTGCTTGTGAACAGGATGTTTCTGGGAACATCTCAGAGCTTAAAAGTTTCAACAGGCTTCATGTTTGCACCTGAGTTAATATTTTTGTGTTATGTTTGCAGGATTTTGTTTTGGTTTTGCAGAGTTAACTCAAAATTTTCTGCTTCAACTAAAATTTGCTTATTTATATAAAAAAAACATGCAGAGCTATCTGTTACCATGGATGACCTCTTTACATTCAGAATCATTGCAATAGAAATAGAAATTCGCAGCATGGAGCAGCGCATTGTGCCTTCACCAGCTGACAAATAGGCATCTGTTTAAGTCCACCTTCCAGTTCTACTTCTGCATCCTTATAGTTTCTGGTACTTCAAGTGCATAACCAAGTGATTGCTAAAGTTTTGAGGAGTTTCTGCCTCCATCACCCTTTTAGACAATGTGTTCCAAATCCTCACCACTTTCTCAGTGAAACAAATCCACTTAAATTCCCATTAAACTTCTCACTTCCTACCTTACATGTATGCCTATTGGCTATGGAGCTCTCAACCAAGAGAAATAGAGGCTCCTATCTACTCTGCCTGGACTCCATCATCTTATATACTTCAATTAATTCTCTTTTCACTCTCTGCTGTTCCAAAGAAAACAACACAAATTTGTTTAACTTTCCACCTCTATCATGTATCTTCTTAACCTTCACTGCTGAGCTCTTCCCTCCTCCACATTCATCACTCAACCGATTGAGCGTTGTTGGGAAGAAGGCTGAAAATGGTACAAAGGCTACAAGACCAAATCATAGGTTAGGAATCCTACAGCAAGTAACTTACCTCCTGACTCCCCAAAGCCTGTTCGCCATCTACAAGGCACAAGGCAGGAGTGTGATGGAATATTTCCCACTTGTCTGCATGTGTGCCCTCCAACAACAGTCAAGAAGCAAGAAACCTTCCAGGGCAAAGCAGTTCACTTAATTGGTATCAATTCCACAAACATTGATGCCCTTCACACTGCATCAGCAGTGTGTACCATCTTCAAGGTGCACTGCAACAACTCACCAAGTCTCCTTAGCCAGCGCCTTCTAAGTTCATGACTATCATAAACTAGAAGGACAAGGGCAGCAGATACATGGGGACACCTCTACCTTCAGATTTCCCTCCAAGCCACTCACCATCCTGACTTAGAAATATGTCACTGTTCCTTCAGTGTCACTGGGTCCAAATCTTGGAACTCCATCCCTAATGGCATTGTGGGTGTACCTACATCAAATGGTTTACACTGGTTCAAGAAAGCACCTCACCACCAGCTTCTCAAGGGCAACCATGGATGGGCAATAAATGCTGGCCCAGCTGGTGATGCCATTCCCCATGAATTAATATAAAAATGCAGAGTTATTCTAACTTGAACTAGGACAAAGCCTACAAGTTTGAGATTTTCACGTGAACACATAGTACAGTGTCATCACATCTGGTCTAGGTCATATGACATTCTAATAAGCAATGGTCAAGTCCTGAGGAGAAAAATATGACATATTCAAACTGCACATCATCAACCATGTGTTATGTAGGATGATAACTCGGATAATGATGATATCATTTCAGATAACACCTGTGATAAATAACACATATCCATCCATGCTGTCAGATAGAACACTGCAGAGTGAAGCAGTGATAATTATATAATTAAATCTGATCAAGTCCTATATCTACCAAGGCATTATCTCTATATATTGGGACAATGTATATATGTATGCATCCTGACACATGGCATTGGAAAATGCTTCCCATTCTTTAATGGGAAAAGGGGTAATGCTGTGTTTCAGCATAGATTTCAGACCAGATAGACGCTGTAACTTTAAAACAGTTATATAGCATCAGGACTGGCGATGAGTTCTGGTATAGTATATGCCTCACATCAGTCTCTATCAGTGTCGTTAATCAGCTATGTGTATGCAATACACAGTGACACAGAACCCTGACAAAGTGTGTAGATCTGAGTTATTGCAGCCTTGTCATTAAATAGTGATGCGAATAAACTTCAGAACAACTGACTCAACAAGAATGTGTGCTAAATGTTATGAGGGCTAACATGTGTTAAATCACAAAATGCATCAAATTGGGCAAGTGGCTCTTAGGACTGGGATGCCAGCTACACTTATCAGCAGCCTGGGCAGCACCCTGCTCATTGGTAACTACCAGCAGTATGCCACCTCTTAGACCCTGCCTGTACATGGCCTCTTTGGCCAAGCACAGCTCATTCAATAGCTGCATGGCTGCACAGCTCCTCAGGTTATAGGGAAAGTTTGAAAGGATGGAAGACTTTCTTTATTAAAAAACATCAGTGAACCAAAGGGTTTTTAAACGAGAATCCAGGAATTACTGGTTTAGCTTTCTATTCTGCAATTATTTAACAGTTGCATTAGTGTCTACATCTTTCTGGTTTTGTAAATTCCCAACCTTCTCAGTCAGCCTCTTTATCTCATCTTTAGCTTCTGTTTAACGTCTGTTCGCAGCTTTGGCTCTCGCTACTGCCTTTCTGCCCAGTCTTCTAACATATAACCTATTTCTACAGATTTCTGCACTTTCTCAAAGTGCCCATTTCCCATATCACCTTTTTGCCATGTGCCCCAGAGACTCCCTATGTGTTGCTGTTCCCAGACCAGTCTTACCAGTATACTCTCATACTTCAGCCATTTCCCAGCCACAAACTGTTGGAGAAATCCTCTCCAGTCAGAGTTCCCTAGACTCACCATTCCCTGTTAGCACTAACTTTCTGAGTGCCGTCCGCTGTTCTTTTTGTCTTTCTCACAACCAAATTTCCACCTCCTCCTTCCCGACACCCACTTAATCCTGGTCCTAACGTGGGGCAACTGCCCTCTTAATTTCAGGCTCAGGCAGGGGTTTGGAAAATTCAGTGGTTACCCAGTCTGACATCGGGGTAACTTAAAGTTACTTCTCGTTGAAGAAAGAGAACATTCAAGCCACCATGTAAGCTTTTTGATAAAATGATCCCCAAATAATACCACTACCCTGTCTCTCTAAATAGTAGTGTTGGAATTACATTCTAATCCATGTGGAATTTCCAGAATGCCAAAACAATTCCTGTAGAGCAACTGAAAACAGTCAAGTGGAAATTCGACAAGTAAAAAAAAAGTATCAAACCATATTAACACCATTGATGACAGCACTGAAAATATAACAGCTGAGTGCATTAGCTGGTAGGCAGTGATGCACAGGAGTGTCAACCAGTTGAAGCATCTGTACAGACATCTACTAAAGGGTAAACAATAATAGAAGAAACATAGACGACACCAGCATATTGATCGCATGAGTTGTTAGGGTACGCGAAGCATGCATGAGAGATTTTCTCCTTCATTTAATTCAATGTGAAGCAGTTCCACGATCAGACTGATTCAAATTCCAAAGAAAATTATCTTCAAGAATGCAGATCTCTGCATATTGCAAAAATGCCTTCTTAGTGCTGTTCCCAAAGTTTGTACTGAGTTCATACCTGCAGCATAAATTCAGGACCATGCTTGCTATTTTCACTGCCTCATCTGAAACATTACATCAGTTTTGTCAGCACCTATTCTCTTTTTCATTGGATGCTGAGTCATATTATCATTAATTCATTTGTCAACTGAAACTGGTATAAAAATTATAGTAATGTCAATGCCTATCAGACCAGAAATGAAACAACTAAGTAACATAAAATATTTGCCACAAAAAAATGTACTTCAGAGGATTCCATTCCTCATTTTGATCTTTAAATGCTGCAGAAGGTAATCAGAGAACACACATTTGAAGTAATTGTTGAAAGAATGAGAGAGGAGCTGAGGGAAATTGTTTTTACACAATGAGATGCTATAACCTCAAATGTGGGGATTAAAACAGTGGTTCACAGATTCTTCAGTAACTTTCAAAGCAAAACTGAATAAATAATTAAACTCCACTAAATTACAGGCCTGTAAGGAAAGAGCAAGAGGATGTGACTAAGTGAATAGGTCTATCAAAAAACTAATACAGGCACTAAGGGTGGAATGTCTTCTCTGTGTTGCACAATTCTCTGATACAAATGAGCCAATTTCAGATTGTCAAGCAGACCTTCTACAGTGTTCTCCCTCCAACTAGATCCCTCCCTCTGGCTTTATATCCTCTTTGATCGTTCCATTGAAAACTGCTGACGTGATATCAGCTGTCTTAATTCACCCTCTAACCCATATCCCACTGTACTTGGTCCATTCTGCTCTATCAGGTCCAACTGCTGGTAAGGCCATTCCTCCACAATGCCACCACTCATCACCAAGCTGACTTTGACAGGACTGTCACTGACCACATTTCCTCTGGAGATCTCCCTCCCTTGGCTCAAACCTCAAGGTTTCCCAACTCTAATCAGACAATTTCGGTGGCTCAGTGGTTAGCACTGCTGCCTCACAGCACCAGGGACTCAGGTTCAATCCCACCCTCGGGCAACTGTCTGTGTGGAGTTTGCACATTCTCCCTGTGTCTGTGTGGGTTTCCTCCGGGTGCTCTGGTTTCCTCCCACTGTTCAAAGATGTGCAGGCTAGGTGAATTGGCCATGCCAAATTGCCCATAGTGTTCAGGGATGTGTAGATTAGGGGGATGGGTCTGGGTGGGATGCTCTGAGGGTAGGTGTGGACATATTGGGCCAAAGGGCCTGCTTCCACACTGTAGGGATTCTATGAATTTCTACCTCCTTCTGAGGATGCACATATGACACTGTCCTCTTAAAGCTATTGTTTCAGCCTGTTCCTTCCATTCTGAACAATTCCTTCCTACGTTGACTCTATATTTTCTTCCATGTCAAATCTTTTACCACTGACATTTCCCAATTCTCTGACCCCAGTACTCTCTGCTTCGCCATGGATACCCAAATTCTCTACATCTCCATCTCCTGCCACAGCATCTTGAGGGTTATCCTCATCTTCCTTGAACAGAGGCATAATCAGGTTCCACCTTCTCAATAAACTTGTCCCCACGTTGAACAGTCTCCTCTTTAAATCCATTCACTTTGTCCAAATAAAATCTGTAGCTACAGATACCCACATGGGTACTAGCTGTGTCTGCCATTATGTGCAATGTGCAGAACATTCTTTGGTTCAGTAATACTGCAGTCATCTACCTCGTTTCCTTTTCCAGCACATTGATGACTTTACTGGTGCCATTTCCTGCTTTTGATCTGAAAAGGAAAGTGTTATTGACATTGTTACCAATTCCCACCCAAATTGCACCTTCACTCTTCCCTTCCCTACTTCAGTTTCTATGTCTCCATGTCTGGGGATAGACTGTCTACAATATTCACTATGGAGCCATTGATTCTTTCAACTAATGACTATACTTCCTCACAATCTGCTTCATATGAACATTCCATGCCACTTTCCCAGTTTCTGCAACTTCCTTTTGTTTAAGTGTTTCTTCTAGGCCTTCCTTTTCACTCAGAAGAGGATATTCCCTCCCATCCTGGTTAACTGACCCTCTACCATGTCCATCAATTTCTCTCACTTTAGCTCTCACTCCTTCCCCACCTTCCCAGAACCATAATAGGATTCCTCTTCCCTTCACTTTCCAGTTCACCAGTCTTCATATTCAACAGATCATCTTGCACTATTTCTGCTAAATTCGGACCAGCCCCATCACTAAACACAGCTCACCCTCTGCCTCCTTTCCAGCATTCTGAAAGCACCATTTCTTCTGCAAAATCCTGGACTACTCTTCAATCATCTCTCACCTTCTAATAACACCTTTCTAAGCCAGCGTAGAAGATACAATACCTGCCCTTTTACCTCCTTTCCCCTTACCATTTAAGACCCTAAATACTCCTTCCAGATGATATGTGTGTACTTGCTTCAGTCTAATATTTTACATGCACTGCTCACATTGTGGTCTGTTCTATACTGGAGAGGTCAAATGTAGCTTGGGCCACTGTTTTATGAAACATCACCATTGAGTCTGCAAACAAGTGTCTGAGCTTCCAGTGATTTGTCATTTTAAATCCCCACTTTGCTCCAGGGTTAGCCTCACTGTCCTTGAACACCAGCAGTATTCCAATAAATCCCAACCTAAGCTTCAGGTGAAATGCTTCATTATTTTATTTAGGCACTCTACAGCCTTCTGGACACTTTTAAACTGTAAACTCTGACAACTTTACATTCTTTCACTTTGGAAATTTAGGTTTTACTCTCACTTTCTATTTTTTTTTTGAATAGCAGCTATTTATACCTGCTCTATTCATGTTCTTCTGCCATTACCACTCTTGTTTGATTCTGCATTACCAACTCTTTTGGCATTTTAGCTCTCCTGTCTTCCATCAAATCACAGACTGTCCTTTTGTTCTCTTTCCAGACTTCTGCCTTTTACTTGCCTAAAACCTGTTATATTTCTGAATATTCTCATTTGTAATACAAGGTAATCAACCTGAAATGTTATCTGTTTCTTTCTTCAAAGATACAGTATGACTTAGTGATTATATCTAGCATTTTCTTTTAATTTAAGAACACAGGAACCAGAGCATTCAATTCAGCCTATCAAGCCTGCATTGAATTCAATATGACCACAGCTAACTCTTTTCCCCACACTGTCCCCCTATCCCTTTTTATCAGTGGTATTTCAAAATCTGTCAATCTTGTTTAAACATTTTCAATGATAGCAGGAACTGCAGATGCTGGAGAATCTGAGATAACAAGGTGTAGAGCTGGATGAACACAGCAGGCCAAGCAGCATCAGAGGAGCAGGAAAGCAGACGTTTCGGGCCTAGACCCTTCTTCAGAATTTTTTTTTCTGAAGAAGGGTCTAGGCCCGAAACGTCAGCCTTCCTGCTCCTCTGATGCTGCTTGGCCTGCTGTGTTCATCCAGCTCTACACCTTGTTATCTTAAACATTTTCAATGACTGAGTTTCCACAGCTCCCTGCGACAGATAATTCCAAAGGTTCACACCTTCTGATTAAAACAAGTTCTCCTCAGCTCATAACTGCTCATTTTGAAATTGGAACCCTCATTCTACATCTTATCTGATGCTAGTTCATTAGATTATAAGGAATAAAATTTGAACGTTTGAAAATCTTGACTTTAATAAAATGGGATTTTAAACATGGATGAAAAAACAAATATGTATGTATTGTAGCTACCAACAGTCCATTTTTAGGAAAAAGTACCAGTGGACATCTGAATGAGGTTTATTCTCTACTAACTGTGGTTTTGCATAGGGACCTGGATTAAAACTACTCATAGAAATTTCTTCAGAGTTCAATTCAGATGTGTGTTCCAGAATTATTAATGTTGTGTTCATTGATTTTCTTTTGATTACAATCTTTCCTCCCTTGTTCTATAATTGCAATGAGAAGATGAATAAATGGGATGGTGGGGTAGTCAGACGCATGATGGTGGTAGATCCCTGGTGGTGTGGTTGGGATATGGCTCGGATGGGATAAATTATTTATGTCATAGTTCAAAAATAAATTATGATGATGCATTACTGCAAAATACCCATACTTTCTTTAATGTGGTGTCCTCTTAAATCCAAAATAGGCTTGGCAGTATTCTGAAAGATGGCTAATTGAGTTCCTGTTTACGACACCATCAAGTCCCAAGAAACGTCCATGTGACCTGAGAAAACATAGTGTAAATACAAAACCTAATTGTAGTGGGGTTGGATCAATCTGTGCTTTCTGTTTGGCAGTTCTAAATACCCTGAGAACTTGTGTGAGAGAAAAACATGCAAGATTCCCTCAAAATGGAACAATTTTCTATTTGGAGCTGCTTGGAACCAGGTTCCTGAGAAGACAGCCAAAACTGTGTTTCTGTGCATTATATGTTTGGAAAGGACAGAGAGCTGAAGACAGGCAGCTGAAGGGATTGCGCATTGGAAGTGACCCAGTGCTGCTATTTCAATGTTCTTGGAGCCCACCAGAATATTTACAGAGCTGTAAGAAGGGAGTCTCTTGGGATTCTGGTACTAGGCATCGAAATAACTAGTAAGAGGAGGAGTCTCCACAAATATCCTCCTTTCTCAATGACAGAGGATCCAGCATATCAGTCCAACAGACAAGGCCAAGTGCTGAGTGGATGATTCATCTCAGCCTCCTGCTGAGGTTCCCAGCTTCAAAGATGAGAATCTTCAACAATTCCATTTCACTCCACATGATATCAAGAAATGGTTGAAGACACCCAGTATTGGAATAGCTATGGCTCTTGACAGCATTACAGCAATAGTACTGAAGACAGATGCTCCGAAATTAATGCACCCCTAATCAAGCTGTTCCAATAAAGCAACAACACTAGCATCAAGCTAGAAAATTGCCTTGGTCCACAAATAGCAGGATAAATCCAACTTGCTGCATCAATGTACTCTTGAACATGAGCAAAGTGATGAAAGCGATCATTGACAGTGACATTAAGAACAAAGAGCAGGAGCAAACAATTCAGCCCCTTGCCCTGCTCTGCCATTCAATATGATCATGGCTGATCTCATCTCGGCCTCAACTCCACATTCCTGCCTGCTCTCCATAACCCTTTAACATGTTACTAAGCAAAAATCTGCCTATCTCCTCTTCAGATTTACTCAAAGTTCCAGCATCCACCACACTCTTGGGTAGTGAATTCCACAGATTCATTATTAAATGGTATTTGCTCAGATATAATCTGCTCATTGACATTTTATGTTCACCCAGGGCCAATCAGCACCTGAAGAGAGAGTGAATGCCGTTGTTATCAAGATAGCATTGAGTTTGGTTTCAAGAAATGCCAGCAAAAACTGGAGTCAATGGAAATCAAGAGGAAAATACTGTTCTGAGGAAGGGTCACTGGACCCGAAACATTAATTCTGATTTCTCCTCACAGATGCTGCCAGACCTGCTGAGCTTTCCCAGCAATTTCTGTTTGTGTGTGTGTGTGTGTGTAATACAAATGAAGATTGTTGTGATTGTTGGAGTGTAAAGACCACATACTAATGCAATGCAAATGTTTTTAAAATGGGATAAGAAATGGCTTTAGACCAAAGAAAATGTGGAAGAGAAAGGTTGCAGCTTTATAAAAAGGTGCTTGTAAGTGTGTGTCTTTGCGTGTGTGTGTGTGTGTGTGTGTTTTATAAGTGTACATGTTCAAAGAATGTAAATTGACTGTTTTTTTTCAGTCGACCAGTCCTGTGTCAGCAAAATGGTAAGTTGTAATTCGGGACAAATCTCCTTAAGCTTAAGGATGAAACAAGAACAGAGAACAGTACAGGACAGGACCATCAAGACTGCATCGACACTTGATGCTTTTCCAAACTAAAAATCTTTTGCCTCTCCATGGTCCTTATCCGTCTATTCCCTGACTATTCAAATATCTGTCAAGATGCCTCTTAAACATTGCTATTGTATCTGCCTCCACCCCCTCCTCTGGCAGCATGGGCACTTGCCACCCTGTGTGTAAAAAACGTACCTCTCACATCTTTTTTAAAGTTTTGCCCTTTTACCTTAAGCCTACGTCCTCTAGTGACTGATATTTCTAACCTTGGAAAAAGACTCCAACTATCCATTATATTCTCTCATAATTTTGTAAACTTCTATCAGATCGACTCATCCTTCAATGTTGAAGTGAAACTTGACTTCAATAAGACTGAGTAAGAAACAGCAGGCAGGCAGTGGATACTTTATGCATATGAGTAAGGCACAGGGAAAAATTGATGGCTGTAGTGTGAGTTGTGTACAAGCACACTGGTCGTTGCTGTGACATGGTGGAATTTATATATACAGAGATTAAATTTGATCCAATTAACATTTAACTCAGGCAGTGTAGTCTTATAGTGGAATTTCAACTTATGTTTTGATTGGGAGAAGCAGACAAGCTGTGCTGAAAGGCAGTGAATTTCTTGACTATGTTCCTGATCATTTTCTGCAACAGTGCAGTTTTATGAAATTGCAAACCCTCCTGTACTTGAGAACACAACACATTGATTTGCATAAGAAGCATCACTAAAAACAAGTTAAATGCTCTTGGCATTACTCAATGATGTTGCTAACAAAGCCAGGAAGAATTTGAGAATTTTTCAGGTGAATTTACTCCTACATCTTTATCCCCAGTTTTCTTCATACCTCATGCCATGAGCCTTGCATTAAGCTTATAAGTTGCATCAGAAGCCATCTTTTCTGTGCATATCTACCTGTGTGATAGGGCTATTGTTCCATATTTGTCAGTACACGAACATCCCAAATTCTGTTGAGTTCCTATTGTTCAGCGTCTTTTATTAATTTGTCTTCTGGTTTGTTCATAGCTATTAAGACTTCCTGATCAAAAGGGCTCTGCTCCTAGTAATATTCCTGGATTGTCTTTTTTTTATTAAACTGCATCTTCTATCTTGCCTTCTATGTCTTTCTTGACTGCTACTGTTTGACCCCCGCCTCCTATTAGTAGGATTCCATTCAATGATTTAGGATCTCTTTCTGGGGGCATGTTTGCTCTCAGTCCAATTCTTGAGCTTACACTGCATTTTCTTGTCTTCCATCTTTGTACTTCATGTTTCCAATTTATGGCACCCTGCCCCTCAGCCCATAGAGATTTTGCATTTTGCTGTGGTCTTCACTGCTCCACTTCTAATTGTCTAATTTCTACATTGACTACCCTCTTTTGGTAAAGCAAAACTGACTTTAGTACACGCTTATGGCTGTTGCCCTTAGGGGCCAATGGTCCCATATTGACCATCAAAACTAACCTGTCAGTCACTGGATAAATTGTCAATTGCAGCAATTTGATCCACATTGCTACGAAACATTTTGATGTGGCTCCTTTGCAATTTGCACATTTGTAATCCATTTCAAACAACCTAGAATAGCGTACACAAATAGACCGATTCCCATTCTGCACGATGATTCTTTTTTCATCTTTACCAATAACTTTCCCCAGGCCTCTCCACTCTTTAAGCTCCCTTCTTTAATAATAAACCATAACTCCCAGCTTGAAACTGGTTTCTGGTAGCCTTACCTTATATTTTAAGGCTCACCAAATCCTTTCTGAGTCTTCCAGATTTATTAAATGACTTTCTGCTTGCATGCTGTGCATCGAAATGTTGTGGAAAATTAAAACTAATTACTGCTCCTTTCAAGGTGTGGGCTGATTACTTATTACTGATGGAACTGATGGATTCCTTCCAAAAACTAGTTGATACAGACTATATTCTCCTATCATCTGCAACACGTTCTTAGCATGGAAGTGCTAAGCGCAGTGCAGACTGCTAGTGCAGATAGTAATTCACAGTTTGGCTGATCTGTCAATCTTTTATGACACGTTTTGTTTATTATTGCATATTTCCATTCTCAGCTCCCATTACGAGAAGAGCTTCCTATACTGCTATATTATTAACTGTTGCATTCTTATTCACATACACATCTCTAAGTTCATCATTAGCAACCCCTCTCCCGTCCCTCATTGTTAGGGAGAAAATGTATCATCTGTCCAAGTTTGGTCTTATTAAATGCTATAATAATGTCTTCTAATATTCCTTCAAAATCTCTTGTCTATTACTTTTGCCTTCTGTGAGTTTGTTGTACTCTCCATTCCTTATTTCTGCATCCTTTATTAAACATTTTAACCTTTTGAAGGATGAACAAATTGCCTGTCAAATTTTGACATAATTGACTTATTTGAAATTTCTCACCTTTAATCATTGAATCTTGATGTCAATAACAATTCTTTGATTTTTTTTTTAAGAGGACAGCTTATGTTCCATTAATGGGATAAAGTAGTATGTGTACTACTTTGTACTAAATGTGTAAATTACAAATTACAAATTCACAGATTTCCAAGTACAATAGCTATATCATTTTCCACATTCAGTTTCAACTGTGAAAAGACTATTTGATAAGAAGGATATTTTGCTGGGCACTATATTTGCATGAGTAAAATAATTGATTCAGGCTATTTTGCAAGGAATAGCTACTCTCTTCAAATATTATGGTGTGTTATCATCCGCAAATCGAATTTGCCAGAACTCTCAAATTCCTGAACTAGGTTCTGCTCCTTATTATTCAGAGGGTGAAGATAGCATTTTAGCCAATTGATTCCACATATTGTATATGAGCATCTACTGTCCAATATAACACAATTAAAAGATTCTGCCATCACACGTTCATCACTGGGCTGCAACCTCTTGTGTCAAAAACAATGACCTCACTTTGATCTACATCTCTATTTTCTTCCTCTGAATCTTCTATTTGGTGTTTTATTTGCATATTCTATAATACTGTTTGGTACAGGTTACGGTATAATGGTACTTTGAATCACACCCAAAACACCGAATGCCTACACCCTGAGCATTTCTGGGATTAATTTTCTTCTTGTAAATCCCAAATTCTCTTCATTTCTCAAAGTTAACTGTAATGTATCAGTCTTTATTTTGTTTAGATACTGCTTTCCTTTCATACTACAAACTGTATCTAAATGGTCTCTCCAAATTGTTAACATTGTGTCCTGCATTTTCTATTCTATCACCTCACTGCGCTACAAACATTGCTGGAAAGGAATGCTTTCCTCAGGACCTTTCTCAGTGCTTCTGACATTTATTCTGACAGTGTGTTTATCCACAATTTCATCTCCAGTCAGAACTAGAAGTCTGACAATATTTGATATTTTGACACAGTCTCATAAGTTAAATGCCAGCACAGATTGGGGAATTTCCAAATACGATTTCTGCAATCTCGCAAACAATCTACAAAATTCCATTATGCGCTCTTACTCGGTATATCCTCAGTTTTACTAAATTTGTTAAAACCTAACCATACCTCTTAAGCAGTCAATAAACTATTTTTTGTTCAATTTTGTCCATGAATGTTAACAATCTGCTCATCAGTTTTTCAACCATCAAGATCCAATTCTGAGAAACAACTTTGCTTCTTATCCTGTTTCTGTACGGTAACAAAAGTGCCAATGCCATACTTTGAGACCTCTTTGGTAAAGAAGTGACCCATGTTCACATTGTGACATCATTCTTCCATTGATCGTACAATTATGCAACCTAAAACTTTCCCTTTTGACTCAGCCCATCATCTATTACCAATGTTATACACTAGAACATGACTATTTTTAAACTGAGCCTAAGTCCACATTTACAGCTTTATTTCAGTTAGCCACACTCTAAGATCCACACACCAGTAGTTCCTAGCTCCCTCTTTTTGGATACTTTCCAATCAATTTATACAGGGATATTACTACACACGTTTGCAACAGGTGGGACTTGAACCTAGGTCTCCTGGGTCAGGAATAGGGACATTACCACTGTGTCACAAGCATCTAGCTCCCATTTTTATATAACCAATTCACACCATTTAACCTTTAATTAACAATGTACATCATCAGTTCCATAATTCCCTTAGCCCTTAGGCATCCCATCAGACCACATTAAATGGTAACAATCTACACCAGGTCTTGCTGCAAACGGACAGAGACTGTTTCAGTACCTGAGAAGTCACAAATGGTATTGAACATTGTGTAATCAGCAGGGAATTTCCTTACTTCCAACGTTATGGAGGGAAAGTCATTGATGTAGTTTCTAAAAGTGTTTGGGCTGAAGATACTACATTTAGCAAATTCTACTGTAATGTCCAGGGTGTGAAATTTTTGTCTCCAATTACCACGATTATCTTTTGTTGTGCTAGACATGACTTCAGCCAGTAGAAAGTTTTCTCCTGATTCCCATTGACTTCAATTTTGTACAGACTTTTTGGTGCCTCACTTGGGCAAACCCTGCCTCGATGTCAGGGAAGTTAGTCTCATCTCACCAATACAGCTCAGCTCTTTTATCCATGCTTAGACCAAAGATATTGTTATGCTTCACTGGGGTGCCACATCGGAAACCAACTCCCGTTATTCCGAGTGTCATCACAGAAGTTAAAGTCTTTAAAAATAATATGCAAAATCCATAGCCTACCTGATTTTCACACACAAGTTGATAGAAACACAGACCAAGTTTCTTTACTAAACAAAAATCATTATTTACTACAGATAATTGATTCTAGCTACAGATAAAAATTAAATTAAATAAGGTAACCCTTACAAATTAATACTCTAAATTCCTTATAAACTCCTCCTTCCCACAGACAAACATGATATGGAGGTGCCGGTGTTGGACTGGGGTGGACAAGGTCAGAAATCACGCAACACCAAGTCATTGTCCAACAGGTTTATTTGAAAACACAAGCTTTCAGAACCTCACCTGAAGAAGGAAAAAGACTCCAAAGGCTTGTGTTTTCAAATAAACCTGTTGGACTATAACCTGGAGTCGTGTGATTTCTAACCTTGTCTACAGACAAACAAATAACCATAAACAGGGAAAAAACAGCAAGAGCACAGAGCAAGTGGATAAACAAGTCTCCAGTTCTTGTTCACGAAATCTAGTGTAATGGAATGTGCTAATAATGTTGCTTTGACATCAGTGGAGCAGGGCAAAAGAGGCGAGACCCAACATGTAATAGAGAAGGACTTAGACAGGATTCTAGTGAGCTGTGTTCAGTTACATGCAAATATGTAAGTACTGAGGAGTCAGAGATTCTTACTCAAGGACAAAGATGAATTTGGGATGCTCAGGCTCGAGTGGTATTCCAGTGGAAAGGAAGCATCCTCAAAGACTTTATGCAAGCATCCAATACTGAGAGAACATAAAAATACTTACCAAACCATAGCAGCAGTACATCAAGCCATGGTGAATAGGTATTAAAACACGTGCGCACGACTAAAAGTAAAGACTACAAAATATAAAATTGATGTAAAGAGTGACGAGAAAATATTAGCAAGCAAGATTGGCCAATGGGTCAAGGAGTGGCAGACGGAGTTTAATTTAGATAAGTGTGAGGTGATGCATTTTGGTAATGCAAATGAGGACAGGACTTGTCCAGTTAATAGTAGGGCCCTAGGGAGTGTTGCTGAATAGAGACACCTAGGGATACAGGTGCATGGTTCCTCAAAAGCAGAGGCGCAGGTAAACAGGGTGGTGAAGGTGGCATTTGGTACACTTGCCTTCATTATTCATAGTCATAAGGTAACCTGCCAGCTTTCAGAAATGCTAATCAATTTTTGTATATTTTCTTTATTACCAACATTTCCAAACATTCCCCTCCTCTTTTAGTGTACTCACTGAGAGTTCAGGTCACCACTTCAATAATGCACTGCAGATAATATGAAGTATGATGGTGGTTAAGAGTTATGGAATGGGGAATGGAGGGCTGTCTAGCCGAGAGGTGGGTAAAGAACGCTGTTTGAAAAAGGCAGACATCTGGGGTGGTTGAGAGTAGAATGTCTCCTCGTCAGAGCAGATGTGACGGAGACAGAGAAATTGGGGAAAACAGGATGGGTTTTTTGCAGGATACAGGGTGGGAGGAGGTGTAGTCTAGGTAGCTATGGGAATCTGTGGCTTTATAGTAAATGTCAGTTCGTGAGCTATTGCCAGAAATGGAAACCGAGGTCAAGAAAGGGGAGGGAGGTGTCTGAGATAGACCAATTGAATATGTGGGCAGGGTGGAAGCTGTTAGTGAAGTTGATGAACTGCTCCAGTAGAGCCTGGGTGCAGGATGCAGCACCCATGTGTATAGGAGTTGGGATGACACGGTACAGTTGTACAGGACATTGGTTAGGCCACTTTTAGAATATTGCATTCAATTCAGGTCTCCCTGCTATAGGAAAGATGTTCTTAAACTTGAAACAGCTCCGAAAAGATTGACAAAGATGTCACCGGGCTCAGAGGGTTGGAGCTCTCGGGAGAGGCCGAATAGGCTGGGGCTTTTTTTATCCCTGGAGTGTGATAGGTTGATAGGTGACCTCATAAAGGTTTATAAAATGATGGGGAGCATTGATAGGGTGAATAGCTAAGGTCTTTTTCCCAGGTTAGGGGAGTCCAAAATTAGAAGGCATAGGTTTAAGAAGAGAGGGGAAAGATCTAAAGAGACCAAAAGAGTAACTTTTTCACACAGAGGGTGGTGTGTGTGTGGAACAAGCTTCCAGAGGAAATGGTGCAGATGGGTACAATTACAACATTTAAAAGACATCTGGCTAAGTACATAAAAAGGAAGGGTTTAGAGGGATATGGGCCCCCAAATGCTGGCAAATGGGACTAGATCAGATGAGGATATCTGGTTGGACTGAAGCGGCTGGTTCTATGCTGTTTAACTCTATGAATTAAATCAAATCTTAAAACATTTCACAAACAGATAGCTAGGAAAAATTTTGACCCTCATACAGATGCAAAGAGGAACCTTCACACAAGGCTAAAATATTAATGTGTACTTTGTATCAGTCTTTATAAATGAATCATATTATCTGAACTGAACTCTAAGTGAGTACAATAAAAGTGAAGGGGGATGTTATAGAAATGATTAGAATAAAGAAAATATACAAAAATGATTAGCATTTCTGAAGCTGGCAGGTTACCTTTTTGGAGGGTTACCTTTTTGGATGGAATGCACCTTACATTGCTGAAAAAAGCAAAAGGATAGAAATAAAATGCCTTCAGCCTCATAGTCCCCTAGCCTCGCACTGTGCAGTTCTGCCTGCTCCCCAAGATCCACAAGCCCAACTACCACGGCCGACCCATCATCTCCACATGCTCTTACCCCACTGCACTCATCTCTTCCTACCTTGACTCCATTCTCTCCACGTGGTCCAGGTACTCATCCCACCCATGCCATCCACCTCTCCGGTAACCTCCAGTTCCCTGGACCCCAGCACTTCATCATTACTACGGATGTGCAATCCCTATACACATCCATACCCCACAAGGACAGCCTACAGGCCCTCAGTTTTTTATTCTCCAACAGAGCCATCCAGATTGACCTCTCCATTTCCTTCTGGCAACAGCTTATGTACTGACATTTACTACAAACCCACAGATTCCGAGAGCTACCCAGGCTACACCTCCTCCCACCTTGTATCCTGCAAAAACTCCATCTCGTTTTCCCAAATTCCTCCATTTCTGCCACATGTGCTCTGACAAGGAGACGTTCCACTCCCAAGCATCCCAGATGTCTGCCTTTTTCAAACAACACTCTTTACCCGCCTCTGTCATCCAGACAGCCTTCTCCATTCCCTGCTCCACAGCCCTTAACCACCACTCACCCCAAACTTGCCACCCCACCAGCCTCGACATCCAATGTATCATCCTCAAACACTTCCGCCAACTCCAATTAGACCCCACCTCCTGGAACATCATTTACTCCTCACCCCTCTCTGCCTTCTGCAAAGTAGGTAAGTTAGGGAACTTAATTATAAGGGGGGGGGGGAAGGCAACTCAACATAGAAGTGTGGGAAACAACAGAGTAGAAGGCGTACGACCCACTGTGAATGTTCATCAATGGTCACTAACACCCTGGCTTCAATGGAGGCAGGTTGTATATCACAATGGTTAACATAACTAAGCTGCAGTTTGGGGCTTAAAGGGTAAAGCTTCAAATGGAAGAGTTACGTGGAAATGTGTGGGAGCTCAAATCTAATGGAGTTGACATGGAATGCAAGGTACAAAGTAACATGAAGTTTTGGAAGGGGAAGGCGTGGTGTTGACAGGCCACATTTATGACTTACTCTGTGAAGTTCTAATGTGTTGCCTTGCATCCTCAGCTGAGTCACAAATGTCCAATGGAAAAGAAAAATGGCTACCACCATCCCAGAAAGGGCAGAGAGAAAAGGCAAAGAAACTGCCTCTTTTTCTGTCTGAGGGCACATGCTCTCCACTTACACTTGTATGCAACACTGTCTTACTTAGAACACTTTTGCACGGTGGAAGGTAGTGGTGGACAAACTCTTGGTCATCTACCAAACCCAAAACCTCCTACTATATTTATGCAACACAGTTTGTGCTGCATTTCTCGATTTAAGGTCCACTATGTCAAAGGTTGATGTACAAGCATCCCAGAGACCCTCCTTGTTAGAGTCCATTTTCCACTGCATTGAGCTCTGTGGTAAACTGGAATTTGTGTGTGATGTGACAACCGACTGGTCAAATCACTAAGAAGTTGATTTACATCTGATGTTGCCCACACAGGGTCATGAGAACTGGGACCAACGGATTCAGCCTTAGCAGGTGATATCATCACTGAGGCCATTGCACAATGAAGACACAGCGAAACAGAAAGACCAGATGCTTCAGCATGTCCAGGCCCAACAACAACCTCCAGCAGCAGCTGGGCAGCCTCCATATGAAGAGATTGCAGCTGAAGGTCCCCTCAGGATGCGGAGGAAGAAGAGCAGACCTCGTGGTGAATTCAAGTCTTCTTCAAACATACCATTGTCTGCCAGCCAGACCACTTCATATCTTCCGTTCAATTGAATACTTGAAAACTACACATACTGCTGCTGCATGAAAATTCTTTCTAATCGGTGCTAGAGTGCTTTCCCAGCAGTCTCTATTTTAACTGCCATGTGTGTTTAAATGTTTAAAGTGGGGCATTCCACTTAAGACAGACATGACAAAGAATTTTTTCTCTGAGGTCCATGAGTCTTTGGAATCATCTTTCCCAGAGAGCAGCAGAGACTGAGTCACTGAATATATTTAAAGTTGAGCCATGTAGACTTAACACCTACAAGGAATTCAACAGTTAGCAGTTAGCCAGGAAAGAGAAGTTCAGGCCATAATTAGATCAGCCAGGATATTAATGAATGGTGGAGCAGGCTCGATGAGCTGAATAGCCAAATCCTGTTTACATTTCATCAGGTAATTAAAAATTAGCTCCAAAGTTAGATTTTCAACAGGTATGTCTCATTAGCATAGCCCTCATATTTACCCTCTGCCCATTTTAAAACAGCAATTTAAATGAAACCAGTCTCAACTATAGACCTATACATACTTGAAAACACAACAGAAAGTATTGGGAAATTAAAAATAAAAAGTATATACATACATTTGTGTAAGGAATATATACCTTAATATTCATGAAAAAAAAGTGAAACTATCAAAAGAAAAGGGTGGGGTACATCAAATAATATGCAGAAACAAGGTGGAGGGATTAACTTTACTGTCAGACAGCAAACTTAGTGACAACACAGTGGAAGTCTGAATTATAATTAATTTTACAATTATTTTATTATTTCAAAGAAGCTAGTAATATCCATTTGATGAAAATTGACATGCAAAATAAAATTTTGCTGTCCATACTCAAAATCTCCATGTAACATTATGACTGATTTAACACAAGTCGTTGCAGAATATAAAAATTCTCCCAGTTTGTGCTTTTTTATTGTTGAGATACCAATCCATGATACACTTTTAACAAGGAACAAATTAACTTTCCAAATTCTAATACCAGAACAAATTAAATGAGGATGTACAGAATTTAACTTTTGTTTTACTTAGTGGTTCTGTATGAAACATAAGCAGCCCTCATTTATTAATATTTACTCTTTTACATATTGAAAAATGATTGTAAAATCAATTTAGCTAACATTTGCTTCAACACATATAGTAGTCCACACTTAGTAACACTACTAAGATACAGTTTCCTTCTGTTACAATATAGAATCCTTACAACCCATATTTCAACAGGTAAAAAAATTATAACCTGCTCCCACCAAAAATTAAGCAGAACATTGTGAATATTTTTCATGTAGGTTCTAAAAACGGGATTACTGGGAGGAATGGGCATATCAAACAAGACAGGAATAAAGCTAAACTGTAACACACATTAGACACTAAAGCAGCAGTTCCCAGTTCATCATGTAACATTGCTTTTTTGATCAGAAAACAAGTAACATGCATCATAAATGCGTGTAACACAAGAGAGCCATTATTTATTTACTTAGGGTGGACTTGTTTATCCTTGTGCCAGCTGGAATGACAGTGAGCACGACCACTGGTTTGGGCTATCTTTTAGGCTTGTCGGACTCATCAATAGCTGCTATCAGTTTCTGCCGTGCTTTTTTATTTATATGGGAGCCCAAACAAACATTCACAAGGTTGGTTAGCTGCTTGGTTGAATATTCCTGCACAAAGAAAACAGATCAGCTTTTAGAATGGAAAAAAAGTCACTCAACCTTGCAAAACAAATTTGTGTAAAGTGAAAAGATAACATGCTTACAGAGAAGTCCAGTTGGTTGATGTTTAAAATATTAACAGAAGCGTAACGGTTTTATAGGACGTGAAACTATCCATGTTTAACATCTAAAACTTTGCAGCTGCAAAAATATTTTTGCAGTCGTTCAAGAAAATCTTTAGCCTTTTTCCCTTCTTACCCTGTGTTCTTTAATCCATCTTTCCATGTCATTTTCAGTCAAATAATAGGCCTTAATGTAAGTTTCGACAAATTCTTTATCCGGAATTGGTCTGATGTCTGTCAGCTTCTCCAACTTCATTAAAAACTGTTGAAAGTCCAGCTGCATCAAGGCACGTCCCTCATTACTACATTTTTTTGCATTTGCATAACTATAGTGGAAAGGGAATGAAGAAAATGACACCTGTGTAAATATACCTAGTCAAAGAAATTATGAAAATGATGAATAAAGTTTAATTATGTTTTGCAGCAAAGTTGAAATTTTGCTTGCACCTCAGCCTTCATTAGAAAGGATTATTTGAAAATATCCTCTAGTGCCAAGTAGAGGTAATCTTCTAGTTCAATTTTAAAATTTAACTGGCATACCAAACGAGAATGGTGTACAATTCTTCAAAAGAAACCCTCAACTTGATGGACATGCACTGTGAAATGTTGATGAATTGTTCAGTATTATTACAGCCATACTTTTTACAGGAACTTAAGTGCAAATCACCTTCAAAGAATTTTCTTGTCCTGAAACACTTTCCCTGGCAAGTGACAGTTTGGTTTTATACAAACAAAGTGATCATACAGGACTTATTTCACAGGAATAACTACTCTTGAATATTCAAAACTGCTTGCTCCTGCAATGACAGACAGATATGGCAATATCCTTAGCTATCGTGCATTAATACGTTGTAACTTAGTAACTTATGACTTGTAAATACATTAAACAGGAATTTTTTTTTCTCTATGTGAGTTGGCCAATGAGATAATGCAACATTTTCAATAAATTGATTAATCTCTTCAGAGATAACTACACAGTGTTACCAATCACTTCGTTTTGATGTACAAACATATGGATGCAAAGGCTAAGATGACAGCGAGTGAGAGGAACAAAGGTCGATAACTACATTGAAGGCATTTGAGGAAGTAGAGGTAGAGGGATTGAATTTCATCCACCAAAAGAAAGAATTTAATGAAGACTGTCCACAACCTGTTCCATTCACTGATCACCACCTCAAGCATCCTTTTTGTTACTCTTGAAACCACAATGCTACCTTACCAATGAGTGTTAGTTGTTTCTGTTGTAATAATGAACAAGATGAAATTTCCTCCAAGCAACTTTAAATTACTAACAGTTTCAATGAACTTCCTATAAATATGTTACGATTATAAATGCCTTGTGTATCAGATTTCAGTGTCTTTGGAACTCAAGTTAATTATAAACTGTCTTGCAGCTTGAGATATGCTCTAAATTTCTTCATTAAAATATTGCTGTAACTCTCAACAACTTCCAACATGAAAAGTCGTTAATTCAAAATATATTCCCAATTGCTTATCAAGTCAATCCAGGCCTTTGGTTCAACAGTGGCAGTCTTGCCCGAGTCAGAGGTTGCATTCAAGTCACATTCCAGGAGTTGAACATATAATCTTAAGTGATAATTCAGAGGAAGTTGCCACGAGGATGTGTTCCTAAACTGAGTTTCTGACTACTTTCTCAAATCAATGTCAAGATTCCCCAACATTTTGTGAACAACAGTAATTCCTCTTGAACCATTAATAGCTTCATATGAAGTAACATCATAACAAAAAGCATTTCAAAAGTACTTATTAGCTGTCTTGGATCTCCATGTTATACAAGATTCAAGTTTTTTTTTCTGAAATTAGAGGCATACCTATGCTGTTATTTCACATTTTTTGTCAGTGAGTCAAATACTGTTCAAACTTGATTTACTCAGAGGATTCTCTCATCTAGTAAATCTAGTTTGGATTCAAACCAGTGTCCTAAAGTTGAATGGACAGTGTTAAACCACTGAACAATTCAAATCTGAATTGGGGTTGGTTGGTGAGATTTGAATATAGCTTACTAACATAGTATATGTAAATGTATGTAACTATGTAAATATCAGCCAAATCAGCTGAACATGTAATTAGGATTATCCAAGCTTACACTGCTAGCAGAAAACACCGGCAGTAGTTGGAAATTCACACAGAACAAATTGTCCCATTTTTCTTTTTATTGGTTGAGAAATGACAGTGTGTGGATGTAACAATTTCTCGTTTCTGCTGGTTTTGGTAGTATCGACTCAAAATGACCCTTTAAAATAATGAGCTGAAACTGATCCCAATATTCATAATTACTTAATGAAGAATCAACTTGTAATCCACAAAAAATACCTTCTGTAAGTACTATAAAGTGCAAGTGAACATGCATTGACAAAATTGGAAGTTAATAGACTTAAACTCATGAGCTCTGAATTCTGCAGAGGTTCCAGTGACCCCTTGTAACCATGGCATAACTTGTCTAGACATTGTCGATATCATGCCATTTCTTAATTTTGAATTTCAAAAACGTGTTAATAAAGGACAACTTACCCTTCAACAATGGTTCTGTTAGCCAGCCGAATACAATGCTCCCAGAGGACATTAGAAACCTGCAGTGGTATACGGACTCGTTTGGAAACCTCAGATAACTTCTTATTGAACTGTTCAAACTCCTGCAGTGACAGATACCAATCGTAAACATAAACATATCCTAGTCTAAGGTATACACATGCTTTTAACTTATATATTATCCCACTTTTAATGTAGCAAAATATCCCAGGGCACTTGGAAGTGGTCCTAAGGGGAGCCAGGGTGTGGAAACTATAAACAGAGATATGAGAAAAAACTTGGCAATTAAATAGATTTTAAACCGTGTCTTTCAGGAAGACAGGAAAGTGGACAGGTGGAGAATTGCGCTCCTTAAGTAGTAATTGAATGCAGAGTTACCATTGGTGAGGCAAAGTGTACAAGCGTCGAAGGAATGGAGAACTTGGAAAGTGGGTTAGAGGGAGGGGTTAAACAGTGCTGAAAGTGGATACAGACAAGGACCACTTTGAAGGGCACAAGATTAAGAGTTTGTAATTTGTCATTTTGAGAGAATAGGAAACAATGGAGCAATAAAAATTTCAGTTGCAGAAGAATACAGCAACAGATGCAGTCTTTCCATTAGAAAGGAAATAGATTTGCAGCTCCTCTTAGGGTTGAGAAGGAAATTACAATTGTGATCAACCTATAACAAAGCTATGGATTTGTGACAGGAGTTTTCAAACGTTAATCTGGTGGCAATGCTGGTTGATTCAAGAATGGATAGAAAAAATGGAAAGTCCTGAAATAGAAAGTGTTGAAAGTGTCAATGAATGTAGACCCTGGTGTCATCTGTGTGGAACATATGTGAATTGACCCCATGTCAGTGGATCATTTCACCAGGACCAATGCGGAGATGAAGAGTGCAAAGGATGAAACTTTGCAAGTCTTACACAGGAAGTACGAGGATGGAAAGGTTGGTAGAGATGTCATAAGTAGAAAGGTAAAAGCAGAACGCAGTGCAAGGAGAGTCATGGAGTCAGATGATGGAAGATAAGTATTAGATGATTCGGTAAAACACAAAGTTTGCAGAAAGGTCAAGAGTCAATCATATGTCTTAGTTTACATTTAAAACAAATATTTGTAATCTTGGTTAGGGCCATTTGGGAACTTTCGGGTGTTGGATATTTGATTAAAGTACTTCAAATAAGAAGTTGTGGATCTGGGAAGCAGAAGCACGTCATGCGAAGAGCCTACAAGTAGTGACACAGGTGCCTCTGTTTATTTCGCCAAGAGGACAACTAAGTTACTTTCCTGAATTAAGTACTTGCCTTTGAATGGAGTAGTTTCCTGATTTAAGTACTTGCCTTTGAAAGTACTCAGTGAGTACTTTCAAAGCCGAGTTAGACAGATCTTTGATTAACGTAGAAGTGAAGGGTTATGGGAGCAGGCAGGGAAGAGCTGTTAAGATTAGTCACGAGGTAACTGATGAGCAGGCTCACAAGGCCAAATGGCCTCCTCATACTCCTATTTCTCATGCTATGATTTCAAAGGCTCAGCTAGGTCCCCTATGTGGTCTCTTGACCATTGAAGTGCTTTCCCAATATCTTAAATGGCCTTGGTCCTTTAGGATTAAGCAGAGGCTCCACAATTCTCTAATAATGGAGCTTTAAAATTAGACAGATCTGGTGTATACAGGTATCGGTCTAACTTCCAGATAAAGTTCCAAAGGAGATAGAGTCAGATTTGTTTACAATAATTAATTTATATAGATCCTCTTTTTGTCAACTTAACCCGAAAGTTGCTTATTTAGATAATTCAGAAGTTCTGAATTTGTTACAGTCGTTACTGTGGAATTTATCTGGAAGTTTAAACTTAACCTGTCAGCCTGAATTCTGTGATAAAGTCTCCAACTTTCAGTTAGAGTCAAAGACTTCCAGGATCTCTAACTCATTGGCCTGAAGAGTTACACAGGAAACATCAGAGGGATCAAAACCTGCTCCAACTCCCAGGTAACTATAAAACCGACAACCACTGTCCTCACCACAACTGGCTACTCACCCACCTGACTCTAACACCCACTTTGACCTGTCCTAATTTAACATACCCCTTGACTTGATTTGATCTGACCTTCCAACTCCCACCAATACAATCTGCCCCTCATCCAGTTACATGCCTCAGACCCCTCAACACTAACAGAATAGTTGTCAGTTTTATTACCAAAATGCACTACCATCTCTCCATAGCTTTTCAATGAAGTTTTGGAACACTTAAATGCTTCATTTACAGGAATAAGGCAGTGAACTGCTGTAAAAAAGGAGGTGTGGTTTGACTTCTTTCAATGCTCTTACAGCATTAGGAACCAGCTGGATTGAAATTAAGCCTCTAGCATTAAAAATTGGGCCCAAAAACGCAGAGTGCGGATGTTGGAAATTAGGTGCAGGGGCAGCAAACTGATAATGATTACTGCAGTCGGAAGATTCAAGCTAGAGTGGAGTTTATGCAATCAAATCACTACACTATAGTAAATATTCTACTTCAGAATAATTGCAAACCAGCATATGCTGCAAAAATATTGCATTTGGCTTAAAACACATATGAAAAAGTATTCCATGTAGGGGTTACAAGATTAAAGACGCTAACAGAAAATTCACCCTACAATAAATATTTGGGAAATGGAATAAATGTAAATTGAAGAAAAATATTAAATTATGTAATCAACAGCATAAATAAATTGAAAAGACTATGGAAATTGAGATGAATAATTATGTAATGTAACATATTCCAATTCACAGTCAGCAGTCAGTCAGAAATCACACAACACCAGGTATAGTCCAACAGGTTTATTTGAAAACAAAAGCTTTCAGATCCTCAGTCCTCCTTCAGGTGTTAGTGACAGAGGTA
Source organism: Rhincodon typus (assembly GCF_021869965.1). NCBI lineage: Eukaryota > Metazoa > Chordata > Chondrichthyes > Orectolobiformes > Rhincodontidae > Rhincodon > Rhincodon typus. The sequence goes on along the minus strand of NC_063333.1, from coordinate 69,806,859 downwards.
TTTGTAAGTAAAATATCAAAGGTTCACACCGTTGATGAAGATGTACTAAACAATCCTAAGATGCTGTTAAATCTTTAATCAGCTAGAAGGATTTAGTTGATTAATATGTATATATAAATCCCTGAATTCCTTTCAAGTCACAGTCCTGAGAGAACTAACTGTTTTATCAGTGTAAAAAAGAGGTGACACTTTAGGTCAGACAATGCATGTTAGGTGTGAGGCCTTGTTTAGAATCTGTTTGTGTTTTGGTTTGGAGTCAGACTGGTTTATTTCTAAAGTAGGTATTTGTAAAATGCCACATTGACTGACTGTGTATAAATGGTGTGCTTTTTGAACAAAATAAAACGTACCTGCAAATATAAATTCACCCCATAGATTTGTGCGCGCGCGCTCCCTCCCCGCCCGTCACTCGCGCACGCTCCCTCCCCGCCCGTCACTCGCGCGCACTGCCTCTTCCCCATTCCCCCTCTGACACACACATAACTATGGGATGAATTTATATTTGCAGATACATTTTGTCTTGTTCAAAAAGCACATAAATTTATAGACAATCAATATGGCGTTTTATAAATTCCTACTTTAGAAATAAACCGGTCTGACTCCAAACCAAAACACAAACAGATTCTAAACAAGGCCTCACACCTCACATGCATTGTCTGACCTAAAATGTCACCACTTTTTTTACACAGATAAAACCGTTAGTTCTCTCAGGACTGTGACTGGAAAGGAATTCAGGGATTTATATACACATATTAATCAACTAAAACCTTCTAGCTGATTAAAGATTTAACAGCATCTTAGTTTTGTTTAGTACATCCTCATCAATGGTGTGAACCTTTGATATTTTACTTACAAATTCTGTGTCTGACACTACCTCTCTCACTAACACCTGAAGGAGGACTGAGGCTCTGAAAGCTTGTGTTTTCAAATAAACCTGTTGGACAATAACCTGATGTTGAGAGATTTCTGACTTTGTCCACCCTAGTGCAACACCGGCACCTCCACATCACAGTCAGCAGTAAATTAGACTTCCTGGGTACCTTGTGTAAAAAAAGCAAGAAGTTACTGAGCTAATTATAATATTTTTTAAAACCTCGTGATGCTTGATTTGAATTCATTTGCAGTGTTATTTATTTAATTAGCATACAGTTGAAATTAATTCATGAGATATAGCTACCTATAATTAATAAATATGGTATAAATTGCACATATTATTATTTGAGATCAAAGCGAGCAAATACCATGCCTCATTAATCAGCAGCTCAAAACTATTCAACTGTACTGCATGTACTAGAAAGGCAAAATAGGAGTTCAAGAAACATTCCTGTATTACTGCATAATAATTTAAATATCTGTCTGATTAATGTATTGTAATACTTTGCCATTGTAATAATCTTCATGCTTTCAGTTACCTTAAGAAGAGTATCGATATACACATTGTGTTGTGACATAATTTCTTTGATATCCCATTTAACATTAGCCATAAGATGTAGCATCTGTTCATAATCAATAGCTTTGGCAGCCACAATCCAGTAAATTGGTTTGCGCAGCTCACTTGCAGTTGACACAGTCTATTTGATGTCAGAGCAAAAGGGAAGAAAAAGGGTTAAACACAACAAGCCAACTAATAACTGGATGTGATTTTATTTCGGCAGAAATAGGCACTTTAAAATGAGCAAAATTCTTGCTATCACAACCGATGCTGATATTACACTGGAAAATTTGAATCCTGACCTGTGAATAAAACTGCTGCAAAAAAGGCTTCTTGGCTGAAGGCATCATGGCATCAAGATGTGGCTGCAGACATTCAAACTGATCAGCTAGAAATACCCTGAAAATAGATATAAGGCCATTTATTCATTAAGCACTTGTTGCAACTTTGAGAATGCATTATGTCAATTATCATCTGGAATATCACAAGAAACTAAGGAAGAGGCACTTCCATCTGAGAACTCTGAAGAGGTGCAACTATGAAATACAACTTCAAATTGTGAATTCACCTTCAAATTTATTCTCAAAGCAAATCATTCATTCTATCCCATCCAAAAGAGGGATAGATTTCACAATGATGGTCAGGAGATTTGATAAGAATGGATAACAAGGGGCAAACAATCTGGTCAAGTAACAATGCATGGTGCTTTGGTTACAGTCCTTCATCTCCACATTTGAAGCACTGATTTTAAACATAAGTTTCATAACATATTTCTTTAGTTGACTGCTTTCATCAATTCTCAATCATATTTCTAACAACTGCTATTCAGGTTTTTTACACAAAGTCCAAGAGATTGATACCTTGTCAAAGATAATTCTGAATGAAAGAAATAAGGATTGGTAAGGATTCAACCGATGACTAAATGAAAATGACTGGCTAATATCTCAGCTAATATGCTTACATAGCCTTTATATTTTATCTATTAGACTACCAGCAAGTCTTATGAACTTGCAACAATTTCCATGTAGAATTAGCTATAGATTTCATTGTTACATGTACTCAAGTACACAAGTACATGTGTACAGTGAAAAAAAGTGTACAAATGTCATCGTTCCTGGCACCATCTTAAGCACAAAGGTACCTAGGTATAAAATCTCAGGTACAAGGTAGAAAAATAAAGAAACAAGGTTAAAAGGTTAAACATTACAGTCCTCCTTAGTATTATGTAGAAAAAAAATAAATAAAGTTTAAAAAATTCAATAGTCTTTCTTAAGTGCTAAGCCATGCTGAGCTTGCACTCACTACAAGGGCTCGATCTCCTCTGCTTTGGTCTGCTCTCCAGGGGACCTCAGGCTGCCTGTTTTCACCGCTGCCAGAGATGCCTGGGGTCCGCCCTCACTGCTGTGTTGGGTTCACTCTTCCTGCATTTAAGGCTTGACCTCCAACCTGTCAAAGTACCAATCCAGGCCTCCAGCTCCTGCCATGCTCCAGACTGCAACAAGCCGCGATGCCATGGGCCGTCAAAGTCCCCACTCTAGGCCCCCAGCCGCTGCCACACTCTGGACTTGACGAAGCCACAATGCCATCACCATCACCATCATCACGACCAAGCTATCTCCAGAAGTTAAGTAAGTAGAAAAAGCAACAAACTAAAAAAAAAACTTTTAAATAAAAGCAAGAAGTCATCGTCGGCGGAGTGGACGAGACTACTCCACCACCACCATCCAAGTCTTAAGTACTGTAGATACCTGCACAGAACATGGATTCTAAACCATGAAAAGGAGAAATTAACTAATGACCAGTAGCTAAATGATGACATTAATTGGAAGGATTAAGCAGGAGATTCCAGAAAGTAGGATTTCCTTAATCATTTAATGTGAATGTTTAGCCATCAGATGTTCATTACTACTTTAATAGCAAACTTTTAGTTAAGATTTGTGTTTCATTTGGTGCTTATTTATAAAATGTTAGAATATGCAATTGTTATTTTTCATGACTCATTTTAAAAATGAAACCAAAGCACAATTAGAAATCATCCGGAAAGCATCTTTCTTAATAGATACACTTCTGTCACAAATTCTTGGTAAATCACAGTCAAAGTGTTTTTTGCCTGACTGTTTATAAAAGAGGCACACTGAAGTACATCAGCAATGAGCAAGAAAGGAATTAAATATGGTTCATGAGGGGAAAATCACAGGCAGACTTGATAATAGGCCAATTGACCTGACTGTGGTAAATACTCTATGAATCTGCGACAAGTATATGATGTTCCGTGGTAAATAGCTTGTGTATTATTGGACTTTCAAGCTTCTCTTACAAAGAAAACAAATATGTGCTTTCAACCCTCCATCAAAATTTGCTGCGCAACTTACAAAGATTCTGTGGCAACAACCCTTTCTGCAAGGCCGTATAGTGTTTCATTGGAATTTAAAACAACGAGGTGGCTCAGGTGTGGGCTCGGAACCTTTTCTTTCCTCTCTTCTGTTGCTGGCAATGGACCAGCAGTTTCAGGTGGTGCCTCCTGCAAAGAGATCAAGTTGCACAATGATAAATACAACACCATATTCATCTAGTGATTTGTTGCATGAAAAAAAAAAATAATAGTCAGACCTCTGGGCAAGCAAACAATTTGATAATGGAAAAACGGAGGGATATTTGGGATGACTAACAGTAATAGGCAGGGAGACTAAAGACAATAATGAGGAGAACAATTTTTGTGTGTTTTTAAAATGGTGCTAACAAGGTACAGTTGTTTTGAGATTTTGAAAATCCTAGAAAGCAAAGTGTAGTAAATGAGTAGAAGAACAAGAACAAGCTGTACTTTCTTGATGATGCTTTAGAGAGAAAAGCCAGTGGTCTGTGATGATTCACTTGACGCAATGAAGCAACATCATGGAAGGATTTGAAGGCGAGAGTGAGAATGATTTGCAACACTCGGCAGCAGCCAACAACAAGTCAACTATAGGATAGGTGATAGGTTTGTGGGAAAAGTCAATTTACAAAATTCTTGACTAGCTGAGGTTTGTTAGGGGTGGAAGATATGAGAATAATCTTGAATTCATTGTGAAAACAGCCAGCGTGTGTTATGTGTTGTTGCTGCACATCATTTGTTAAGGTTTTTGGGCACATTTTGAAAGTTTCCCACACAACCTAAAGGTATCCAGGGTAACCTTTATTCAAATAAGGGTCAGAGAGATGTGCGGTCATGGACAACTGTGCAATAAAGCAAGCTGGGGGAAGATAAGGATGGGTGAGGACAGCCTGACCCAATGCTAGGTATCTTACAATGTTACAAATGCTGAGAGGAGGAAGGTGTGTTCACACGTGCCAGACAGATAGTACGTGAGAGCAATTACAAACAACAGTTTGAGTAGTCTGTGGTATGTTTCACTAATTTAAGACGCATGTCAACTACTCACCCTTCTCCCATAATTTGCATAATTTAATCGCACTGGTTATTTAGTTTATAGCAAGATATTCCCTAGACCATTTAGCCCATCGAGTCTGCTCCACCATTCAATGAGATCATGACTGATCTGATAAACCTCACTAGCACTTTCCTGTCTTTTCCATGTGATCCTCAATTCACTAATTAAAAATCTTTTAGTCTTGAATATCATTAACACATAACGCCCTATGTGGTAAAGAATTCCACAGATTCACTACGCACTAAGAGAAGAAATTCTTCCTCACCTCTGTTTTAAGTGGATGATCACTTACTGGGATTATGCTTTGTGGTACTAGAATTCTTTACAAGGGGAAAGAACTTCTGAGCATCTACCCCATCAAGCTCCCAAGAATCTTATGTTTTATTAAGATCATCTCTCAGTCTTCCCAACTCAAATGAGTACATTCCAACCACTCAACCTCCCCTCCTAAGAAAATCCTTCCCCGCTCAGGATCACACTAGCGAACCTTCTCTGGGCTGCCTCCAATGCTGGCATACTTTCCCTTAGATAAGGGGGCCAAAACTGATCATCATAATCTAGGTTTGAACTGTACAATGTCTTGCATGATTCAAGCAAGACTTCCCTACTTTTATATTCAATTTCCTTCTAAATAAAAGGGCTACAATACATTTGTCTTCCCTATTAGCTGATGAACTTGGATGCTAGCTTTTTGTGATTTATGCATAAGTACCAACAAAAGGCAGGAAGACCAAGGCAACACTGGGAAGAACAATCCCCGAGTTGTGGCTTTCTGCAGTCTTTCTCCATTTAAATAATATTCAGCACCTCTTTCCTTCCCGCCAAAGTGCATACCCTCAAATTTTCCACAGAATGTTCATCTGTCAACTTTCTGTCCACCTATATGTCCGGTGTATATCCATTTTCTGACCCTATAATCATCCTCACCATGAGACCTCATTTATTTGTCATCTGTAAACTTAGCAAAAGCTAGTCAATTTAAATCTGCACACTCTCTTCTCGAGTGGGAACCATTTCTCCCTATTCACTTTGACCAAAGTCCATTTATTTGCAATTCCACTATCAAATCTCAGCCTTAGTTCTACTTATCCTCGTAACTGAAATTCCTCAGCTTTGGAGGAATTCTCATGAATCTTTTCTCCACTCTGTCCAATGTCTTCACATCTTTCCTAAAGTGCAGTGGCTAGAACTGATGCAATACTCCAGGTGAGGCTGAAATAACCTGTTTATTTCAACAAAGCAACTACCAAAAAATTGCTGCAGTAAAACTAAAACTACATAACTAAAGCTCCTAACATCCCATTTCTTATATAGACTTTATTCCATTTTCTAGCTACTTGGTCTCCGCTGCATCTGTTTGAATGATACAGCCTTCCATTCTACCAATTCCTTTGCGTTTTCCTTTTCTCTCCTACAAAGGATACCATCGCACGTTGGTGGGCATGGTCCTGGGCCACATCTGCTCCATTTCACAACTTCATCTCTCATGGCCTGGTTTCAAAAGATTTCCTCTTCAAGCTAGTAGTATGATTTTTCCAAAGTGCATAATCTAAATTTTCATTTAGTTCAGGTGACATTGGGACAGATGAAATTTTAAGGAGCAACTTAAAGGAAAAAAGGTTTTGAAACAGAATGCCAGAGTTTAGGGCCAAAACAGTAGTATCGATGGTGGAGCAATTACAATCAGGAACGCCAGAAGTCAGAATTGGAAGAACTGGATATCTCAGAGGGTTGTGCGACTGCAGGAGGTTACGGAGGTAGGGAGGGGCAAGGCCACTGAGGAATTCTCATCCTTGACAAGAATTTTAGATTGGCACATTGCTTACCAGGAACCAATGTAGATCAACATGCAATGGGTCAAGAGAACTAGGGGAGAATTATGACACAGGAAAAAATTCAGATTGTGTGAAGGGTAAAGGTAATAAAGAAATGGAAGAGGGTATCAGAAGGTGAACCGAGGCAGAATCAGACAATATTACCAGGACGGTACAAATAGGCAGCTTAACTGATGCATCAATGTTTTTTTGGAAGTTCATCTCACACTCAAATATGATAAGAAGGTTATGAGCAGTCTTATTTAGCCTGATAGTTGCTAGGATAAGGGTTGAAGGTGGTGTCTGGGAAATGGAATTTGTGATGTCAACCAAACAGAACAGCTTCAGTCTTCCCAATGTATGTTGAAGGATTCCAGTTTGCATGATACAAGGTGGGTCGACAAGCAGGTGGATGTTCCAGTTGCTCAGCAAATCTATTTAGGATAGTGATGGCCAGGGTCCTGAAGTCAACAGGGTGGCTGTTCATTTTTGGGCTGTCTCTGTTCTGTTATATTGGACAGCCCAAGTGAAAATCTATTCAAAGTTTATTAGTATTATTTCTAGACATCTAAAATATGATGTAAGGGGGAACAATCAATCATCGCTGAAGTGACTGTCCACAGCCAAGGTAACAAGAAACTTTGACAGACCATCTAATTATGAAGTTATTATGGAACAAATTTCTGTAATTCCTTTAATGCACGTCACTTAAGAGTATTCAGAGAAGGCACTATGCAGTTCATTTGCTTCTCATACTTAGTGTTTTTCTTCCATGAGAATAATAGTTGATTTTGTAATTATGCTCATCATTTAAAGTCCTCTCTTGATCTCACAATTTAAAATAATATGGAGGGGGTACTTCCTGCCTTCCAATATTTATTGTCAAGTTATGAGGCCATAATATTCAAAGCAGAGACACATTAATTGACCAAGAAGGTGACCACAGTGAAGAATTTAAATTTAAGAATTTAAGAATAAAGAATTTGATTAAAAATAGATAAAAGTCAAATGCTGTTATTTCCTATTGCATGCTTGCAATGTCTCACAAAAAGGTGTGAAGATATTTTTGAATGTCTCCATTCCAAATCAAGCAGAAGTCAATGTACATAATCTTCAATTACAAACTGTGCTGTAAAGCTGTACTGCGAAAGTAGGAAATCTGAAACACTGAATGCAAGATGAAATGGTGCTAACCTGAATAGGAATTTGAATTTGAATACATAAAATAGTTCCTGAAACCATGAACAAAAAACAGATTTGATCCCACTGGAAAATATATGTCTCCAGACAGTTGAGTAGCAATATAATAAGTGAAAACGGAGTTGATTAAGCACAATTCTTCACTCATTCCAGAATAATGTGCATAGCCTTTGCTTGTTAACACCTATGCATAGAGTACACTTTTCTCTTCTGAAGTCTTATCAACAATATTGGACTTAATAATGATGAAAACTAAGATAATGCATAATAAAAACCAAAAGGAGGGTCACTTGACCCAATACATTAACTCTGATTTCCCTCCACAGATGCTGCCAGACCTGCTGAACTTTTCCAGCAATTTCTGTTTGTGTTACTAAGATAATGTGGCCTTTACACGAAGAATTATCCTGTGTTTGGTGGTGGTCCAGTAAGAACATAATATCTTCTTTAAAAGAAAGAACAAAGTCATATGTTATTATTTCCTATTGTGTGCGAGAAATATCTTGCAAATGGTATGCAGATTTGTCCAAATCTCTGCATTCTGACCAACCAGAAAATTATGTTTGTAATTTTTAAATACAAATCATACTGTACATCTGTAAAAAGGTCCTATTGTTTCATTTTTGTTGTTGTTCAACTAGTGACAGTGATTTAACGGTGAACAATGCCACGTGTCAGCTACATCGATTGTGAGTCTAAACAAAAAGGGAAAACACTGCAACAGCAGCCCTCTTTTCTTTGACAGCTATGTTCATTTACTGGTGCAAACCTGTCAAACACAATTTATGAGCAATTTAAGGAGGACGTTCTCTAGGCATATCCATGAATATTAAAAAGGGAATAGGAAATAAATTTACAGGGCTACAAAGATAGGGCTGGGAATAATGTTGAATTGATTGCACTACAGTCAAGGAGTTGAAAGGCCTCCTGTGTGTCATAATGACAAGTTATTTAAAATAAATCTGCTGTAAATTATACGGATACAAAGACATGGTACTTACAATGCATATATACACACAAATATATTCACACAGACATATTTGTGCCTTACAAGTGTTATCAAATGAAATTTGACACTGAACCACATATGGAATTCAACACAGGTGATGGAGACCTCACCCGCTGGCTGCCAATCTGACAAGAGCTTGTGTTGTCTCTCTTACAAATGGCCCAAATTATGTGCCTTTCCGGGTTAACTTTGAGAGTGTGAGGAATGAAGCCTTTGCAGGTAATCCACTGGGTGCAATTGGATAGATAAAGTTTTTTTGTGAATGACATTTGACACAGACATACAGCAGTTAGAGCTGAGGCAGAATGTCAAAGTTGGAAACTGATAATAAGACAGGTCTCAAGTAGAATGAAGTGAAAACATAAAATGCTGAAATACTCAGCCGGTCTGGTAGCATCTGCGGAGAAAGGGAGAATCAGAATGTTTAGCTCTGGCTTGCCACAGATTCTTTCAGATCTGCAAAACATGCCTCACATTTTATGCTATAATTTCAGATTTCCATCACCTGTAGTATCTTGGTTTGTCAGAAATATAATGAACTGAAACAAAATATTCTACTGAATATCCAGGTAATGTATTAACCTGCTGTGAAAAACTTACAGCGCTATTTATTAACAATTTGAAAGGGATGTAAGGAGATGACCAGGATCTTGTTTGAAAAACACTGAACATTGCATACATTAATATCACTTACTGTAGTATGGATAGAAATTATGTATTTTCGCAGGCTAAGCAGTTGTTTAAGTTTTATTTTCTGTAAATATTACTGAATTTAAACATTATTTTAATAAAATCTACAGTACAAAATCAACATTTTTATCCAAGTAAAATTTAACTTGACTCAGTTTTCATTCAGTGAGAGAGTGCACTTGTGCATCTGCAAAGTATACCTAAGCATTGCGGATAAGAAGGGGGAAATTGAAAATGTTATACTGATTTGCAATTCCTACTGAAGCTTTCCTTGTCCCTCATATCATTCTCTACATAATAAAGAGTTTATTGTTACAAAGTTGCCATACTTTCTAATTCAATGCAACAACTACCTCAAGGTAATCTACTTGCATGTTCTATTTTTAAAGCAACATAAGGACGTAACTATGTAGATTCTTCAGACAATTCATAAAGATCAGTAATTTTAGGACATATTAATCCATTCCATTGTTTAGATGATCTGGTTCTTACTGGTGTATAAGAGAATGCCTGGTCCAGATTTCAGGAGTATCGTCAACAGAAGCTATAAATACCAACTAAAATAAGGAGAAGGATTGTGCGACGTCAGAAAGTGATTTTCTATGACTTAATACTATTTTTGCATTGGCTTTGACATTTAATGGCCCAAAGCTGACAAATCATTTTTCTTGACTAACGTGAACAATCAATGTCACTCAAGTTAGAAACATTGCACTTTTCATGTTTACAGAACATCCCAACTGCTTTACAATCGGTGATTTACTTCTGTAGCATAATAACTGTTATTATGTCAGCTCATGTAACTTTCAAACAGCAATGTCCCACATGGAACAGTTAATCTGTCTTAATGATGTCATTTGAGGGACTACTGTTACTGAGCACATTATGTGAACTGCTTGCTTGTCTTTGAATGTCTCAGAATCTTTAATATCCATCCAACCAAACAGGTAGACAGATTTTTGTTTTAATACCTACTTTGAAATTTTGCTGGCTGTTTGGAAGTACGCAATGTAAAAGATCCAAACTGGTTTGTTCAATTTCTGGCTTGAACAAACAACCTTACTAGTGAGCCAGGTTGGCTTCCAAATTATCGGAGGCAATATTAATAACACTTAATATATTCACAACATTTTTCCACCCACGATTTAAAATTAAGCATAGATCAATTTAAAGTAAACTAGTTAATGCCAATAGCAAGCAACTGAATGTCATGCCAGTGACGTTTATGGCAGCTCAAAGTTTTCTCCATGAAAAATTTTATATTCAAGACTTGTTTTAAATATTTTAAAATTCACACTGAAGCAATAAAGCTCAACTAAATATTTGATCTTTGACCAAAGCTAATTTCAAGTGTGCAAGAAAGGTGTCAGTGGTTATCTGGTTGATGTAAATCTGCATAACAAACACATTTTTTGTGGTTTAATTCAGCACAGAAGCAATCAGGGTAGCAGTTATATAGCAAACAATAATTTGACTGTCTATTTGAGCTCAATTACATATGGATCCAGTGATTTGCTTGTTAGTCAAATAACAGGTTCCTGGTTTTTAATTTCCTGCTATGTCAACACAGTACCCTATTAAACAAACAGTTGCAAGCATTTATTTATTGACTGAGTTCAGCTGGTTTAATTATGTTGTTATTTTTTACCTAATAATACATTTATGTACATAAAAACACAAAGCTTTATCTGTTATGGCTTTAAAAGCAGAATGACAATATATTAGAAAAATGGACAGTCTAGTACTAAGTTGCCTGTCACAGTTTTGAGCCCATTCTCACCTGACCTTCATTTAGCTCCGCCTCTCTGCCTGCAAAGAACCAAGTTTGATAATTTCAGCATAGAACTTTGCAGGAGGCAGACTAATACCTTCCTGCACTGCCCAAACATGTCTCTTAATGAGTTGACCTTTGAGCTTGATCATTCCAACCTAGCAATTAAGTGTTGCATGCTTGTGATGTGTAGACACAAAGTATCCAGCATTCGAAAAACTCGAAATTTAGATGAAAGTAAGTTTCTTAATTTTGATAGTGAATGCAGGACTGTGTGCATCTTAAATATTAAGGTCACATTCTGAGAATTAAATACATTTTCTCTCCCTTCATGTATAAAATAGTTGATACTTGCAAGATGGTTCCAGCAAAAACAGTTAATGCGTTCAATCCAGTCTTTAAACAGCTGTATAAATATGGAGTTTGAAGTGGATATAAATTATGAGATTAATCTAGACTAGATGATTGATTATTTTGTGGTACACAATGATCCCTAAGTTTTTAGTCCGGCGAAAATAGCATACCAATGAATCCAGCAAGCAAAGGATGAATAATGCAGGATATAGAATCCAAGACGAATAATTTTGAATAATGTGGGGCAATAACGACACCAAGTGTGAAGGAGATGAAAGAGAAAAGATTTCAGAGCCTTAAGTTAATTTTGTTTTAAGAGCACACACTCAAGAAATTGCACACCGTATAGTCAGATCAATTCTGCAATCTGCCAAATATTGACCCAATTTAGCATATAGTTAGCTCTTGGTTAACGAGGTAGCTTGCAGAAATGAGGGAGAACATTAGAACACTTAAAAAGTGTAATGTGAAGAATTACAAACAAAGACAGTGTTTGGAACTGTGGGATGGGAGTACAGGATATCATCTGTGAGATTCCTGCCAGCCTTAGTGTGAAATGCTTCATGTGGAATCAAGAGACAAAGACAGTCTTCTTTGTTCTCTGAATTGTTAACTCATAGGACGTAGAAACTGCCTGACAAAATAAAATCATTTTGTTCACCTTATACTATTTGAAGAGTCAGATGTGTTCTCCCACCTTACTCTCATCTTACCACTGTGAATGTTATGGGCTTGAGATGATGAGCGTCCCAATGACCACAGCCATCTTTCTTTGTGCTATGTATGACACCAACCAGTGAAGAGTTTCTCACTGCTTCCCACTGATCTTTATTTCATTAGGGATCCTTGATGCCACATTCAGTCAAGTGCTACCTTTACTTTAAAGATTGTCACTATCAGCTCACCTCTGAAATTTAGCTATTTGTTCAGGTTTGGTTCAAACCTGTAATGAGGTCTGGAGTCATGTGGCACTGGCAAACTCAAAACTGAACATTACTGCTCAATAGCTGTTGCTCAATAAAATGGCCAATGACACCTTCTATCATTTTACTCATTATTGAAAATGAATGATTGGCCAATTATTGCCCCAGATTGGTTAATACTTTTATTGGATATGTGGGAAATTTTCCAATTTGTTGGATGTTACTTTTCATCATATTTACCTTCATAAGGTTGCATAATCATCACTGATATCATTTCCTACATACATGCTCAGCAGTTAACAGAAGTACATACAGAGTATTATGTTAACTTCCAACTCGGATTGCTTTCAATCTTATTAGCCCCTTGGTTACTCTATTTCGATATGTCTTGTGTCTTCTACTGTGAAGACAAAAAAAAAAAGATTTTCATACCTCTGCCATTTTCCTATTTCACATAGTCTCTAATAGATCAACATTTACTTCAGCTACTTTCCAGTTTTTATATTTGAGAAAATTCTTAACTTTTTATTTTAACTATTCACATTTATTATGTGTTGCTGTTTCTCATCTCATTTTTGTTGCCCTTTGCAGATTTCTAAAACTCTTAATCATTTGTCTTATCTGTTGTAACATTAAACATCTTCTCTTAATCTAATACTACACTTTTTCTTCGACATATCTTTCCCATTAAGCTATTGATTTTTAATGAAATATACTTCTGTTGAACATTTTTTCAGTGTTTTCCATTGTTTATTTACTACCATATCTTTTAATTTATGTATTCAATCAACTGGGCCAGTTCTCTCCTCATTACTACTTAACTGGCTTTAAGATTCTTTTTTGGAAGCTTGCCACAGTATCCTCAAACTCAATATGGAATTCAATATGTTATGATTACTTTTGACCTCAAAATATTTTTTCGTACGAGATTACTAAGTAAACCTTCATCACTGTACAAAAATACACCAAATAGGTTTATCCTGAATATTTTGACATCATCTTTTATCAGGAAACTGCCACAAAAACAATCTTAAAAACTCATGTTCCAGACCACTTTTGCCAATTTGATTTGTCCAGTGTGTAAGAAGATTAAAGTCTTCACAATTATGATGAAGCATGACACCATATTTATTAACTTTCAGCTATACAAGTAATACTAACAGAGCTATAATGGCTGTGGTAATGAAAAGTCAAGACAAGGAACAAATTTCCCTCAAAGTATCCTATCCACGAGATAAACTGTGGGTTTAGATATGAGTTCCTCTCACTTCTGGAGCTGATAATGCTCTATCTAATGGTAAATATATGCAAGCTGCATGTGTTTCATAGAACTGCCTGACATACAAATGACAGTTAATGGAATACATCTCAACATTTTTTGAGCACATACCTTCATTACACAACAGATTCATTAGTCACTGCATTCTCAATGTGCTCCAGATTGCTTTTTGCATAAAAGAGTTAGAAAGAATAAACACTTCCTATAGATTATCACAGTTTATACATTTTTTCACAAGTGAAAACAAATTGCTGCGAATGTTTGACTGTATCTAAAAACATGTATGGAATGGGCCCCATTTTGACATGTACATGAATAATTTTTGCGTCCCCAAATGCTGCATTTCTGAAGAAACTGTGCCATGCACATACCTAGTATAACATGAACGAAAACAGGAATTGCTAGAAAAGCTCAGCAGGTCTGGCAGCATCTGTGGAGAGAAATCAGAGTTAACGTTTTGGATCGAGTGATCCTTCCTCAGAACTAGTTCTAAGTGTGGGTCACTCAACGTGAAATGTTAACCCTGATTTCTCTGAACAGATGCTGCCAGATCTGCTGACCTTTTCTAGCAATTTCTATTTTTGTTTCTTATTTACAGCATCTGCAGTTCTTTCGGTTTTTACCCAGTATAACGTGACTGCCTCAACAGTGATAACTGTAGTCACAACACCATGCAGAAAGTTATCACTTCATGCATTTTAAACGGTTTTATGATCACTACCTTTTTCCAATCTGCAGATAACTCACTGTATTATATCGATAATCAATTTAAACTGTTTCCACTTTACTACTGTATTATTGAATTGTATGATTCAGTTAAATTTTCCAGCTTCCTTCTCATTTGAAATCTATTTATTACAGTAGAGTGAACTGAAGAATTATGGATTAAACTGAAGAATGAAACAAGCCAAATTACAGCAAATGACTAAACTGGTTCTTCTATAATAAAGATTTCATTGCAAATTTGAATTCAAATTTCAAAATTCAAGTTTTCATTTGAAAACCTTATTATACTTCTTTAAATGGGAAATGACATGCTGATTGACACAACTAAATAAATTTGAGCAAGTAAAATTTTCCACATGCACTTTGGATTAATAGAAAATCATATTTTGCATCAGAACTTCAAGATGATCTCCAATATATAATTAAATACAACTTTTATTAATGCTTATGCTTTCAAAATGTAGTAGATTAAACAGTGCTTTCTCTTTTTTGTTTTGCAGATTTAAAGACTGCAACATCTACTGCAAAAAACTCTCTGCATTATAGAAGGATATCAAAAACGGATTTTGCAGAGAACTGATTCAGAATGACAGAAGTTAAATTATTGCCTCCAGCTGTTAAGCTTTGTTTTTACAGAAAAAGCAGTGGATAGGGTTGTCGTATAAATATATATTTCAATACTTTCTTTGCTTTGGAGGGACATGGCTAAAGCAACGCAGCAAACATATAAAATTGCCCCAAAACAGTCACAATCCTAAACACGCAAGAATTTTAAGATCACGAGTTTTTGGCTATATTTAATTGGAACGAACCAAATCTTTGTGTTACAGCGGACGAAAAATGGTTTAAAAGTTACAAACATGTGCAACACTTAAGCAGTAAAGGTCCAGTTATATGAATAAAAATGAAATATTCTACAAAATATGTTAATACCATACTACAATGGCCCTGAAATATCATGCCTTGTTAGAGATCGAATACTCTCAATACTTAAGAATCATGTATTAATATCCAAATATAATTCATAAAACTGGATCATTAAAGCGACCTGATATTTGAAATCTCTTCACATCAAATTCTCAATTAGCGTGCTCTCTACAATTTTAATTCAAATTATCTAGATTATTCAAACTTTCTTAATGCAAAGTTGACTCGAGGTTATGAGGAATAGACTGGTTTCGAGGAAAATAGTGCTTCATGCAGTTATCTGAAGATAGCATAATAAAGTTAGAGGTGATATTGCACATCAGCTACTGCTGTTTCCACAAATTACATTGTTGCTTAAAATTCTAATCTGAAGCTGATAGATATGAACAGGAAGTCCTTGGGTTATGAATGGCATACTTTCTCAAGTCCATGTAAAGGTTAGTTTGTATGTAGGTTGAAACACAATGCAGAACAATACAAAGTAGCCATTCACAATTCCAGAAAACGTTCATGCGTCGGGTCTTTAAAATTACACCCCTGTAGGATCTAATTCATAAGTTGGATGTCCGTACATCAGGGACCCCTTAAATTCCCTATCCCCCCATTTAGCTACGTAATTTATATGGTGGATTGGAGCAAATGTGATAATTTTGTTGTTCCAAATGTGCGATGATAGATAAATCGATGGGTCAACAATTTTTGACTTAACCTGCAAAAATGGTCTTGATACAAATCTGGTATTCTATTTGTAGTACTCATGTAGTCAAATATACTATCCACTGGACTGAACAACAGGAACAGAAATCACCATGCAAGAAATTTAAGCTCTAATATTTTATGAGACTTGAATAACAGCTGTATCAGCACACTAACTAAATTCAGGTATTTGGACACATTGGGAAATAAATAAACATAACTTACAAACCATAAGACCATAAGCCATTCAGCCTCTTGAGCCTGCTCCATCATTCACTAGGATAATGGCTAATCCGACACTCTTCATTGCTACTTTTCTGCCCTTTCCCTATAACCCTGGATTACCTACTAATCAAGAAACTCTCTCAGTCATAACTGTACATAAGGACTCTGCCCCAACACCTCTGTGTGGCAAGGAGTTCCAAAAACTCTCAACCTTCAGAGAAGAAAATCCTCCTCCATTTTAGTCTTCAACTGGCACCCCTCATATCCGAGACTATGCCCTCTGGCCCTAGGCTCTCCACGAGGGGAAACATCTGTCAGTATTTACCCTTTTAAACTCCTTAAGAATCCTGTATGTTTCAATGAGATCATTTCACATTCTTGTAAATCCCAGTGAGCAGAGTGCCAACCTGTTTAACATTTGCTCAAGAAAAATCCCTTTTATACCAGAGATCATCCTAGTGAACCTTCTACCCGAGAACTGGCTGCAAAGGGAAAAGACCAGAGGGTGCATGAGTGATCCAAACACAAATGAAAAATTGGAATAAAGTAAATAAAGAAAACCTTCCTAATGCTGATGATTTGCAGAATACATAGGTCACACACAAAACAGAGTGAAAACACTGCCAATTTACAACATTTTACCTTGTGTTATAAGCTAAATTGCTAATTTTTTAAAAATGAATTACAGCTGTTAGCAGAAGATCCGTTTTCATCAAGTCAGTGCTTTTCAATGTTTAGGGTATCAATTGACCATCCCAAGGTGTGGACACTGCATTAAATTCAAAACTAGGAAACTAGATTTATTTTGAGACAGTGGGATCTTTTGCTTGTTTGTTGTCTGGATATTCAAGAATCATGGCTTTCCAGGACAAGAAGAGACCAGCAAGACTTTTTTCTCCTTTTTCTGTTAATGTCCTTTGGAACTTCCTCATTCACTATGTATGGATTAATCTGCTCCACATTTCTAGAATTTCATCTCTGTTTTACCTTCTCTGATATAAAGATAGTAAGTAGTTGCATTAACCAAAGAACTAAAACTGCCTGGCAGAATTATCTGTTCATGTCTTGCTCCATTCCTGTTGTTTCCTATTTCACTCGCTCTGTTAAGCAGAACACTGAACTTCATAACACAAAAGCCAAATACTGTAAATGTCAGAAATACAAAGAGTCTTGGGAATTGAATAATTAAAACAGAAAATGCTGGAAATGCTCAATGGGTTATGCAATTCCTGTGGAGACAGAAACAATTTTAACATTTCAGGTTAATGGTTTTATACCAAAAGGTGGGTCACAGACCTCAAAAATGAAGTTCATTTTTCCAAAGATGATGCCTGACTTGATCGCTTTCAGTTTTAAGTAGTGAAGTCTTCAAGCCTAACTTATCATTCTACTGATTATGGTCAATCCCTTACATCTCAACTCCATTTATCCTTTTTTTGTTTCTTTTAATTAATGCCCTTATCTAATAAAAACTATAGAAAATTTTAGGGATGAGAACTCCAGAATATCGTTACTCTCTGTGAGAATACAATTCTTGATTGCATACCCAAATAGTCTACATTTACGCTAATAACCAATTTTACAAGATAACCAGGATCCGATTAACTATAAATATATTTCAATTACATTCTGTACGCCTACATTAACTTTTAGCGATAATGTTTATTTACATTAATACTGAAATCACTTGGTTCCTTCAAGAGGTTGGAGTCTCTCATCTTGAAAGAAGAATTCTCATTTATCTTTGTCGGATCCAGAGTTTGTGACCTTACAATTCCCCACATAAATCTTTATGCTACATTGTTGCTCGCTTTTTTAATTTGTCTAGTTTCCTCTGTAATGTTTTCTTCCTTTCAGCAGAAATTACTGTGTCGGCAAACTTATTGTGTGATACGGATGAATTATGCAAAACTCATTTGGGATTTGGGTTTTAAAATAGTCAGAAGGGTTTTGGTTAGGTCTGAGAGTATTTTCTTTGAAGGTAAGAAAATCATTTGAAGTAGTGACCTAAATACACCTTTTCCGAGAAGGCATCTGACATCACACTGAACACAAGAATTATGAGCATAAGCAGCTATGCTATCAATTTTCTACAGAATTCACTCCTTAAAACACTTTGCATCTCTATCCATGTCTCATGTTTATGTGGCTACATGTCTCATGAAGCTCTCTGACTTAGTCTGACTAGACTCCAGTGAAACAAATTGGGATGGTTTACTACATTAAAGGTGCAATATAAATTCATGCTGTTGACAAAGGCGGGGGCTTGCAACTAGATGTCCTTGAGACATACATCAACCAAAAATAACCAAAGATATACCTTCACAATGCCACATTCACTTCTAAAGAACAATTTGCACATTCCAATTTTGGTACCACCACTGGTGCAATGCAAGTATCCAAAATGATTTACCTTTGCTTCTTTATATAAAAGAAAATCTCTTTGGCCTGGTCATGCAGACACAGTGGCAAATGCAGTAGTAGTGTTCATGTTTGTCTGCCTTTGTGGTCTGTCACATCATGCACATTTGCAGTGCTGAATGTGGACAGCAGCATTTGAAGAAGTAGGGGAGGTAAACGAGACGTGTCAGCAGGACAACAGCAATAAGGTTTGTTACTATGGTTAAGTTCAGAACATGAGGAACCAGTGCTCATCACTGCCTGGTATCCAGCCCTTTGATCCACAAGTAATTGGGCAAAAATCATGCCAGGAATGAGTTGGTATCAGAATTATCATCAATGCAGGATGTAGAGTACAATCTTTATTAATAAACGAATTGGCACTCTCAGTAATTCAAATGTTTAAACCAACATAAGTGACTCACTGCCACCATGAGGTTCACATCATTTCATCATTTTATCTGCCTTACACAATGTAGATGGGATTTTGGGATTTCTCTCTGTGTAGTATTATTTGAAGAGGGGAAGGATGATTGGGCATGATCTTAATGCTGGATGTGCAGAACCGAAAACACGATGTTTTAAAAACAGGTGAATGGCTAAACAAAACACAAGAATAAAGTAAATTCAGACTGCACCAGACATAATGTTCACCAAAACGGAGATAAACGGAAACAAGGACACACAGGGAGGTGAAAACAACAAAGAAATGAGAAAAATAAAAAACTTAAATTAGAAAAGTTAAAAACAAGACAGGCACTTAGGAAGGAGAAATTTAAATTTAATAAATGAACTAAAACTTGTGAAAACTGTCTATTAATCAAGAATGTTAAAGATTAGCTTGAAGTTTAGAAAGCAGGTGCGACATAGAATGCACTGGAGATTTTAAGGACAAGTATTAGTTGGAGACTCACTGGGCAGTGAAAAGCACCAGATATGACTAGCCCCAAACAAAAACTGATTGTAAGTGAGGAAAGCAACAAATCAGATTTCAGAAGAGGTTGCCATAAAAGTAGAGAATATGGCTTGGAGTTTACATGCGATTGCAACCACAGAATTCAAGAACCACATTGTGATTAAATAGTTCAGGAAAAGTGGATATCTATGCATGTTGGAAAGAATGTTTATTAGTTGGTGAAATCTTCACTTGAAGTAGTATATGAAAGAGGGATGATTAAAAAGGACAGCAAAGGGCATAACAGTGGAACGCCATTAAGGTGTAAATGATTTTTTAAAAATATTTAAAGTTTAAATGTACAAGATAGAATGTAGAAAGTAACATTCTCTGCCATCACAACAGTATTTAGGCAAGTAAGTGAAGTTCTAAAAAATAAATTATCATGTCAACAAGTAATTGCAGTGTTAACTTCACAAACAATGGAAATGCTAAGAACGGTAGGGACTTGCACAGGAGATCATTGTCTCACCAGAATCAAACCAGAAGAAACAAAAACCTGAATCACATTTAGACAGCAAATGAAAATAATTTACGTGAAATAGGTGGGATACCTTCAAAGGAGGCAGCAAAAGGAACAGGTTTCTAGTGAAGAGAGATCACAGAACAGAAGACAGTCAACAAATTAGTACCAACAGATACCCAGAGAAATGTATGTGAAGAGGAGATCACAAATAGGCATTACGGTGCTGAAGGAAGGGATTTCAAAGATAAATATACATAATGCTAGAACTATTAGAAGCCCCATTTAGTGCAGATGGAGGGAAATGGAGTTCACAGCAGTTAGGTCTAATTGTACGATTTTGTCCACCCTAAATGTTATCATCACTAATGCTGGGTGGCATAGCAGGGTTAAATCTAGACTCACATCTCTGTCACTATCCAAATGAAAATGCCTAACAACCGTGAAAATGGATAACAGACAGCTTACTCTTAGTCTGCAGTTAGAACAGCTCAAATAAATGATTATGCAACTACCAATTGCTGGGAGTAACTTTTTCTTCTTAAATACCATCACTTGTCATAGTTTCAGAAACAATTCCTCAATGAAAAAATTATCAGGTCTGGTATTAATGTCTAGCAAGTATGGAACTGCTTTATAATCAGCGATTATTTATCAAGCACTGAGTCTTGGCTTTTTGGTTCCCACAGCAACCGACATCACCGAAGATTTTTCGGCTTCAATCATATTAAACCAAAGAGTACAACGAACCTGCCTTTTCCATCCAAAGTTAACATTACAGCAGATAATTATTGTAGGAGTTCAGCCATCTGGCTTAAACTTTTGGCTGCACTATGTTTCCTCATTTCAACTGTCACTATGGTTGGCAAGTTCTTATAGTGCACCTCGTGCATCATAAATACTGTGGACAAACATGCACAAGCAGGTGGACAGCAAATCATTGGAAGGGGTTGATTCAGTAGAGGAAAATACTGTGAATCAGAAACAAAAACAGAAGTTGCGTGAAAAGCTCAGTAGGTCTGGCAGCATCTGTGGAGAGAAATTGGAGTTAACGTTTCGGTCCGGTGAAAGGTCATTGGACCTGAAACGTTAACTCTGATTTCTCTTCACGGATGCTGCCAGATCTACTGAGCTTTTCAAGCAACTTCTGTTTTGTTTCTGATTTACAGCATCCACAGTCCTCTTGGTTTTTATTTAAGATATTGTGGATGTTGGAGATCTAAACTTAAAATAGAACATAGTGGCTGAAATTTAAGGTTTTAATTCAAAAATAAGGGTTTCATACATGTTCAATATATCTTCAGGCTTTTCTGCTCATATAAAGTATGAAGCAGATGGAAACGGTTTGAGAAAGTAAGCCTAGATAACATCTCTTCTAAACTAAAACTGCTTACAATTTGCACTAAATGTTGAATGCAAAGTCAGAAATTGCCGGTGAACCTCAGCAGATCTGGCATCATATGTGGGAAGAAAGCAGAGTTAGCGTTGAGTCCAGTGACTCATCAGAACTAATAGCAGCATGGAAAAACTGGTATTTATGCTGATGGGGAAGTTGGGTGGGTGGGGTGGTGGAAGGGAAAGGCGAGTAGACAGTTGTGGATGGAGCCCAGAGAATGATGAAAGAATGATAAGGAGATTATGGATGGCAGGCTAAGAGAAAAGAGAAGGTGAGTTAGTGATAATGAGATTGAGGGTAGCAGAGAGCGTGTAGTGCGTACTGAAAGCAAACCATGTAATGTGATAATAGGCGAGAGTGGGGCTGGTAAAAAAAAAACAAAAGAATGGAATCGGGCTCCAAAGTTATTGAACTCAATGTGGAGTCCCAGAGGCTACAGGAGCCCCAACTGGAAAATCAAATGCTGTGCTTTGAGTTTACGCTGAGGCTTCATGAAACATGGCAGCAGGCCTGTGACAGAAATGTTGGTGTGGGAACATAGTGGTGTGTTGAAGTCGCAGGTAACTGGAAGCACGTAGTCATTTTTGCAAACAGAATGTAGGCGTTCTGCAAAGTAGTCATCCAGTCTGTGTTTCACCTCCCCAGTGTAGAGGAGACCACATTGCGAACAGATTGAGTGAAGTGCAGGTAAATCGCTGCTTCACCTGGAAGGTGTGTCTGGTATCTTGGACGGTGAGGAGGGAGGAAGTAAATGGGCAGGTGTTTCGCCCTTCTGCAATTGCATGGGAAGGTGCCGTGGGGGTGTGTGCATAGGAGGGGGGTGATGGTTGGGAGTGGAGGAGGAGTGGACCAGGGCATTCCAGAGGGAATGGTCCCTGCACAATGCTGACAAAAGAGGGAGGGGAATAAGTGTCTGATATTGAAATTCCATTGGATGCGGAGGCTGGTAGTGTAAGTGAGGACCAGGAGACCCTTTCACCGTTGTAGGAGGAAAAGGTGAGGGCAGAAAGGTGGAAGATGAGCCAGACAAGGATAAGGGACCTGTCAACAACAGTAATGAGGAATTCTTGTTTGAGGAAAAGGTGGACATTTCTGAGGCCACCCTGCCAAAGGGGGCATCATCAGAACAGATGCGATGGAGGCAAAGGATGTGGGAGAATTTGTTTGTTTCTCTAAGTTAATATTGAATGCAGGAATGGGGTACGGGAATACAGCACTCTATTGTTGCCAGCTGTGCTTCACGTGGTTGTAAGCTTGCCCGGAGTCAGAAGGTTATGATTCTCAGTGTCATAGAGCATGGAAGCAGGGCCTTTGGCCCAATTCGACCTTGCCAACCAGATATCCTAAACTGAACTAGTCCCATGCACCTTCAGCCCATATCCCTCTAAACCTTTCCTATCCATGTACCCAAACAGATGCCTTTTAAATGTTGTAACTGTACTCACCTCTATGACTTGTCTGGCAGCTTGTTCCATACACGCACCACTCTCTGTGAAAAAGTTGCCCCTCAGGTCCCTTTTAAATCTTTCCCCTCTCATCTTAAACCTATGCCCTCTAGTTTTGGACTCCCTTATCCGGAGGAAAAGGCCTTGACTAGTCACCTTATCTATGCCCCTCGTGACTTCATAAACCTCTATAAGATCACCCCTCAGCCTCTGATCTTCTAGGGAAAGAAGTTGCAGCCTATCCAGCCTCTTCTTATAACTTAAGCCATCCAGTCTCGGTAACGTTCTTCTAAATCTTTTTTGTATCCTTTCCAGCTTAATAACATTCTTCTGAGAGCAGGGTGACCAAAATTGTATGCAGTATTCCAAATGTGGCCAACCCATGCGTCGTACAGCTGTAACATGATGTCCCAACTCCTGTTCTCAATGTTCTGACCAATGTCAACAAGCAGTGCTATTTCAGAAATTTGAGCACAATGTCTAAATTGACACCAGCACATGACTAAAGGTGTGTTGCATTGTCTGAGCTACAAGTATTCAGAGGAAATATTAAAGGGCATCCCATTTGTACTCTTATGTAGGAAGACCAGGGTAATCAAGAAGGCATTTAGCATACTTGCCTTCATTGCTCAGGCAATCAAGTATAGGTGTTGAATGCCACATTGACGTTGTACATGACATTAGTGAGGCCACTTTTAGAATACTGTGTACAGTTCTGGTCATCCAGCTATGTTATTAAATTGGAGACGGTTCAGAAAAGTTTCACCAGAATGTTGCCAGGACTGGAAGGTTTGAGTTTTAAAAAGAGGCTGGGACATTTTTCACTAGTGTATAGGAGGTTGAGGGGTGACCTTAAAGAGGTTTATAAAATCATGAAGGGCATAGATAAGGTGAATAGCAAAGGTCTTTTCCCTACATCGGGGAGTGCAAAACTCGGGGGCATTTTTTAAGTTGACAGGAAAAAGATTTAAAAGGGACCTGATGGGCAACTTTTTCATGCAGAAGGTGGCTTTATGTGGAATTAACTGCCAAAGGAAGTGATAGTTGCAGATACAGTTACAACATCGAAAAAATATTTGGACAGGTGCACAAATAGGAAAGGTTTAGAGGAGTATGGACCAAACACAAGCAAGTGGGACTAGTTTAGTTTTCGGAAACTTGGTCTGAATAGATGAGTTGGACTGAAGGATCTGTTTCCATGCTGTATGACTTTATGACACTATAATAGATCATCTATTACTCATTTAAAGAAAAGCAAGGGAGTTCCTGATACATTGACGGGTTATCAGGGGTCAGCTGGCAGCACATTCCCAAAGTCACAATGGTCCAGGTTTCAAGTTCCATTCCAGTGGCTGCAAACAAAAATCATGACTGACACTCCAATGCAATACTGAAGGGGTGCTGCACTGCCTGAGGTGCTGTCTTTCAGACAAAACATTAAACGCAGACCCCACCTGTCTGCTCTCGTGGATGCAAATGATCCCATGGCATTATACTGAAGAAAAGCAGAGAGCTTTTATTCCCTCAATCATCATAGAAACAGATTACCTGGACATTATGTGTGTGTGTTTGTGGATGCTTGTTGCGAGCAAACTGACTGTTATATTTCCTACATTACAACACTGTCTATAGTTGAAAATAATTTATTGGCTGTAGAGTGTTATATAAAGCAAGTCTTTCTTTTTTGCTTTTAAGTCACCTTAATGTGTGCAAATTGGCTGTGTTTCCAACATTTCAACAGTGCCCTTGCAAATACTTAATTGGTTACATTTTGTTACGTCCTGAGGTCATAATGAGCGCTATATAAATGAAACCCTCTCCTCTTACTTTCATCACATCACATGAGGGCTTTCTAATGATGGCAGGTATTCTGCTCAGCAAAGATGGTATTTCCTCAAATATTCCTTTTCAGTAGCATTTTTAAATGGGAGGATTTGCACTTCTGGCCTATTGCAAATATGGCCCATGTGCTACTTTTCTACTAAATTAATGTTTAAACAGAGCTTATTCTTGATAAATACTAGTTGAGAACATTTATTCTCAACACCATTCTTTGTAAGTCAGTCTGTCCAGTTATAACAGAGGTGCCAAAAATCGTCCCCCAAGATAAATGACCTTCCAGCAGGGGAGCTCTCAAATTCAGGTACAATTTTAGAGCTTTGTTTTAGCAACTATTTCAACTAAAACAAGAATTCAGAGATTAATTTCCTTACCAGATCAATAAGACTCTCTTGTATTCTATTCAATGTGGTTCGTAATCTGCTGCTAATGAGTCCCAGACCTGTGGATTCATACTGAAAGAAAATAAAGCCTGAAATGTAGACTATGTAAAACACTTCACCTGCGAATGAACTCATTTACACCATCCATAAAATCTAAAGGGCCTTGCCCAAATAAAAAACAAGTTTGTCAGACTCCACCAAGTTATTCAAAATCTATATTGAAAAAAGACAAAATGTTACCAATGCATAAATGTTTCTTTGTACTCTTCCGCTGTTTGATTTTAGAAAATATTCGTAATTGACATAAGAAATGAAAAATGCTTTCCATGATCAGGAAAATGGTAGTGTCATTAAATCAAACAGCTGAATGATAATCACTTTCTCATAAGAAAACGTGTACATTCCTGACTTGCGATTTTTGCACTAGAATTGGGTGCCTTGAACCTAACAAGTATCTTCTCACTCTTAGTAATTGAACAACTGATAATAACATACTAACTCTATTTATCTGCAGTTTGCTGCACCCAGCTTGATTCTCCACTTAGCTCCCACTTGCCCCTTTACTCCCTGACACTCCTGCCCAAGGCCTCTGTTGTTCTCCTCATTGATGCTCGTACTACGGAGCCCACCTCTTTTTTCCCGGTCCTTGTGTGCACAGCCTTTGACACACTGGACTGCACTATCCCCCCAATGGCTGACAGTTTTCAACCATCATCAAATGGGAGGAACTCTATTTGCTTCATTGCATTCGTATATAAATGAATCCAAAGCAGCACTTGCAATAAATTCTTTTCCAACTTCCAGAGCATCACCTCTGGTTTCATAGCTACCTGCTTCGCCTCAATATTATCTGAAAACATAGCTTCAATTTCCACAATATTTAGCTCTATCTCACCACATCTCACTTAACTAAGTATTATCTCTAAATTGTCAGATCGCTTGTCTGACATTCAGTGAGGGATCAATAGAAATTTTCTCTTGTTGAATGCATGAAAAGACTAAAACCATTCATTATCTTCGATACCCATTGCAAACTCCATTGCCTAGCCACCGACTCATCCCTCTCTTAACAGTGATCTAAACCTGAACCAGACAATACTAGCGTCATACTTATCCGAAATGAGCTACCAAGTACTTGTGTACCATCATTCAGTCGGCCAATTTCTTACTTCATAATATTACCTGATGCTGTCCTACCTCAACTCATCTGCTGCTGAAATCTTAATTTGTGCTTTTTTTTTTAACCTTAAGTCTATTCCAACACACCAATCAGGCTACTCACTAGCTTCGTTTAACTTGAGAAGTCATTCAAAACTCTGCCAACTCTGTTCTAACTTGCATCAAGTCTGTCCAGCCAACACCCTGTGGCTCGCTAACCTGCTATTGGTTCCTTGTTATGCAATGTTTCAATTTTAAAATTCTCATCCCTGATTACAAATCTGCCTATGGCCAAGCCCCTCATTAGTGTTTATGTTCTTGCCCAACTATACAACACTCAGACTTTTCCATTCATCCAAATTTGGCCTCGAACATCCCATATTAACTGCTCCATCCCTTGTGGCCATATCTTAAGTTGTCAAGACCCTAAGTTCTGGAATTCCCTCCCTAAACCTCTCCAATCTCTCGCTGTTTTTCCTTCATGAAAGTCCTTTTAAAGCTTCTCTCTTTAACCAACTATTGCTTGATTATTCCCACAGCTCCTTATGTAGCTCAGCGCGAGACTTGGCTTTGTAATAAAAACTGAAAATACTGGAAATACTGAACAGGCCAGGCAGCATCCGTGGAGGACAAATGAAGTTGATACTTCACATCATGGCTTTTCATGGGATTCATGATTGTAAATTGAAGAGTCAACTCTTTCTCTCCCCACAGATACTGTCAGGTCTTCTGAATATTTCCAGATTAATTTCAGATTTTAAATTACTTTTAATTTCAGATATCCAGCATCCACAGTACTTTCCTGCTTCTTCAGAATGCTCCCACGATGTGCCTTTGGATCTGCTAATACACCAAATGCATTATATGAAACCACGTAGACGTTTGTTAGAATATTGATATCTGTGAGTGAACTTAAGAACTATTATATAGACTTCAGAACTTACCATGTCCTCCCGTCCAAAAAACGTATATACAGCATACAAGTAATAGTCAAATAGTTGTGACATACAGTGGATAACATCAAAAGCAATTGGCTTCAGGATATTCATCATTTGCATGTATTTTCCTAGAAACAAAATGAAAGGAAATTACAAACAAAAATAATTGGGTATAAGAAACAAACAATTTTTCAGAGTTGCTTCTCTCTTTTATTCAGTAACATTGACTTAATAGTAAAAAAAACTCATGAGAAACACCGATTTCCAAGAATGATTCCATGCATACTGTATTACTACCATATGAGTAGACAGGAGAAATGGGCTTGCTCCTTTCTGAACAGAGAACACCAAGTGGAGATATGGTAGAGGTGTTTAAAATCACGAAAAATTTAAAGTGTGGGGGATGGAGAGGTGGGCCAGGATCCAGAGGGCACAGAATTAAGATCCTTCGCAAAAGCAAAGATGACAGAGTTATAGAGTCATATAGCACAGAAACAGACCCTTCAGTCCAACCAGTCCATGCCAAACATAATCCCAAACTAAACTAGTCCTAAACTTGTTTGCTCCTGGCCCATATCCCTCCAAACCCTTCCGGTTCTTGTATCCATCCAAATGCCTTTTAAACATTGTAATTGTACCCACATCCACCACTTCCTCAGGAAATTCATTTGACACACGAACCACCCTCCGCGTAAAAAAATTTTCCTCATGTCTTTTTTAAAATCTCTCTCCACTCACCTTAAAAATGTGCCCGCTAGTCTTGAAATCCCCCATCCTATGGAAAGGGCAACTAACATCAACTCTATCTATACCTCTCAATATTTTATGAACTTCTATCAGGTCACCTCCCAACCTCCTATGTTACATTGAAAAAGGTTCCAGACCACCCATCCTTTCTTATAACTCAAACGTTCCATACCCAGCAACATCATGGTAAATCTCTTCTGAATCCTCTCCAGCTTGATAATATCCTTCCTATAACTGGGCAATCAGAATTGGACACAGTATTCCAGAAGAGGCCTCACCAATGTCCTGAACAACCTCAACATAACGTCCCAACTCCCATACTCAAAGGATTGAGCAATGAAGGCATGCATGCCAAATGCCTTTTTAACCATCCTGTCTATATGCGACAAACTTTAAAGAATTATGTACCTGCACCCCAGGTCCCTCTCTTCTACAACACTATCCAAGGCCCTACCATTAACTGTATAAGCCCAATCCTTGTTTGTTGTACCAAAATGCAATACCTTGCATTTATCCAGATTGAACTCCATCTGCCATTTTTCAGCCCATTGACCCAAAGGGATCAAGATCTCTTTGCAATCTTAGAAAACCTTCTTCACTGTCTACTATGCCACCAATTAACTAACTAACCATGCCTTCAATATTGTCATCTAAATCATTTATATAAATGATAAAAGAGGACCCAGACTGATACTTTTGGAACACCACTGGTCACAGGTCTCCAGTCCAAAAAGCAATCCTCCACCATTACTCGGTCTCCTGCTATTAAGCCAATTATGCATCCAATTGGCAAGCGCACCCTGAATCCCATGTGACCTAACTTTACTAATTAATCTACCATGCAGTACCTTGTCAAAGGCTTTACTAAAATACAAATAAACAATATCTACTGCTCTGATATCAACCACTTTTCGGTAACTTCCTGAAAAAAACTTAATCAGGTTTGCAAAACATGATTTTCCTCACACAAAACTATGCTGACTATCCCGAATCAATTATTGCCTCTCTGAATGCTCATAAATCCTATCTTTTATAATTACGTCCAATAATTTACCCACAACCAAAGTCAGATCCATGGGGCTATAGTTCCCCTGGTTTCTCCTTACATCCTTTCTTAAATAAAGGTATAACATTAGTCATCCTCCAGACAGCAGGCACCTCACCTGTAGTTATGAATGATGCAAATATTTCTGCAAAGGGTCTCGTCATTTCCTCTCTTACTTCCCACAACATTCTGGGATACATTAGATCAGGTCCCAGGGATTTGTCCTCCTTTATATTCTCTAAGAACTCGCGAACTTCCTCTTCTGTAATGTGAATTGTTTTTATAACATCAAAGTTCATTTCTCTACATTCTCTAGCCTCCATTTCTTTCTCCACAGTAAAAACTGACACAAAATATTCATTTAGTATATCTCCCATCTCCTGGGGTTCAACACAAAGACGACCTCCTTGATCTTTAAGAGGCCCTACCCACTCTGTAGTTACCCTCTTGCTCTCAATGGATTTGTAGAATCTCTTTGGATCATTCTTAGCATTGGCAGATAAGGTTATCTCATACCCCCTCTTTCCTTCCTGATTTCTCTCTTAAGAATGCCCCTACACACTATATTGATTAAGAGATTCAATTGAACCAAGTTGTCGATATCTAAAATAAATTTTGTTTTCTTGACCAGAACCTCAATATCTTTACTCATCCATTGTTCCTTATTCTTACCAGCCTTGCCCTTCACTCTCAAAAGGAACAAAATGCCCCTGAACTCTCAAACTCTTGAATGCCTCCCACTTGTGATGTCCTTTTACCTGCGAAAAATCTACTCTACTCAACTTTTGTTCAAGGTTCTTGACTCATTCCATTAAAATTTGCCTTACTCCAATTAAAAACTTTAACTTTTATGGAAGGCTTATCCTTTTCCATAATCATATTGAAACTAATAAAATTATGATCACTACATCCAAAGTGTTTCCCTTTTCCTTCAGTCACCTGCCCTGCCTTATTGCAAAAAAGGTCTAGTTTTGCTCCTCTTCTAGCAGGAGCATCCACATATTTAAAGAGAAAATTTTCTTGAGCACACTTGACAAATTCTTCACCATCCAAACCTTTAACACTATGGTAGTCCCAGTCAATGTTTGGAAAATGAATTATTACAATCTTATTATGCTTACATATATCTGAGATCTCCCTACATATTTGTTTCTCAATTTCTCTTTTACTGGTGTGGGGTCTATAGTATAATCCCATCAAAGTGATCATTCCTTTCTTACTTATAATTTCTGCCCATATATTTTCACTGGACGATTTTTTAGAAATATCTACCCTAGTTACACCAGTAATGTATTCCTTAATCAAAAACGCCACCCCCTTTCTTGCCTCATCTATCCTTCCTACGGCATCTGAAACCTAGAACATTGAGCTGCCAGGCTTGTCCACCTCTCAGCCAAGTTTCTGTAACAGCTATGACGTCCCAATCCCATGTCCTTGAACATGCCCCCGAGTTCATCAGCCTTACCTGCAAGACCCCTCACCTTGGAATAAGTGCAATTTAGTTCTTCAGAGTTACTACATAGTTTGACTGTCTCCTGTCTTTCTTTTTAATTGACGTGCTCTCCTCACATTCAGAACCTACCCCATCAATCCTTCCATTTACACTGCTACTTAGAATTCGCCTTCTCTGTCAGTATAGAGTCTCCCTCAATTGAATGAGCAAATTTCCCTGCGAAGATATTGGTCCCTTTCCAGTTTAAGTTAGGCCCAACCTTTTTGAACTGGTCTTTTCTATCCTAAAAGACATTCCAATTGTCCAAAAGCATGAATCCCTGATCTTCAGCCATTGATTTATCTCCTTTAACCTTTCATTCCTTCCCTCGTTTGAGTCTGGCATTGGGAGTAAACGAAATTACTACTTTAAAGTTTTTATTTTTTAATCTTCTGCCTAACTTCTTAAATTCAATCTGTACTGCTTTAATCTTTTCCCTAAATGTGTCCTCCCTACAATGCGGCAAAACACAAATGTTCATTTTCCAGTCTTCCATCTCATAAGACAATGAATTAGTACTGTGGTGGTCAACTTGTTAAGCATCACCTGAAGAGACTCAGGTTTCAGGAGTCCCAGGTCTGGCTTGGCAGCCTCTGCTACATTTGCTGTAGAAGACAGCAGTAGGCTGGCAAAGTCTATGATTCACTGTCCTCTGTACTCTCAAGACCCTCTTTGCAATCAGATAAGATTTTTGTCGGAGCAAATTAGTGCAGATGCTGGAATCTGTACTGAAACCAACAAATGCTGGAGATCATAGCGGGTCAGGCAGCATCCATGGGGAGAGACAGCAAGCTAACATTTCAAGTCTAGATGATTCTTTAAAGAGGATTTTTGTTCCTGCTCACCTCTTCTAATGCCCTGCCAAACATTCAGCCTTCAGAGGTTACTGCTGTAAGTAACTATTTCCCAGCTTCAGCATCAATTTACACTTACAAGTGTCCATGAAGCAATGCTATGGATGCTCAAGAAGTTATGATCCAGTGATAAGCTCACTGTGCAGAAGGGAAGGAGGATGAAAGGAGACTTGACAAAGATTATCAAAATTGTGTGTGTTATGGACAATGTAGAAAGGGAGAAATAGTTTTCAGTTTATACGTAGAGAGAAGACAGCACAGACATAAATCAACTGGTAAATTAAGCAAAAGTGACACGAGAAAAATCTTTCATGCAAACCCACATTCTTGGGGCGGCACAGTGGCTCAGTGGTTAGCACTGCTGCCTCACAGCACCAGGGTCCTGGGTTCGATTCCACCCTCGGGCAACTGCCTGTGTGGAGTTTGCACATTGTCCCTGTGTCTGCATGAGCTTCCTCCGGGTGCTCCAGTTTCCTCCCCCAGTCCAAAGATGTGCAGGCTAGGTGGATTGGCCGTGTTAAATTGCCCTTAGTGTTCAGGGATGGGTGGATTAGGTGGGTTATGGGGGCATGGGTCTGGGTAGGATGCTCTGAGGGTCAGTGTGAACTTGTTGGGCAGAAGGGCCTGTTTCCACACTGTCTGGATTCTATGAAATAACTGGCTAAAATTTGGTATTCCCGGCCCGAGTGTGGTGGAGGTAGGTTCATTTGAAGCATTTCAAAAGAGGATTAGACTTATCAAATAAGGAACATTGTGGGATAAAGAGTGAATGGTACTAAGTGAATTGCTCATTCAAGGAATTGGTACAGACATCATGGGCTGAATGCCTTCCTTGTGAATGCAACAACTCCATGATCCTGCAGTGAGGCTATTAACGAGAAATTAATAGCCCATTTAAGGACCTCAATCAGCCCATTGCAGGTGGGCTGCCTAAGGTTATCCTTGTAGCTGATATAATTGTGGTGAGAGCTGGTGCAGGCAACACAATCACAGGAGATCATACAAGCTTCCTGATGGATTTAGAGTTACCATCCTTCAAATCTGCCATCAGAGAATAAAGTCCAGCTTGTCGTTCAGCCAAGAAATGCTACAGATATATCCATGGCAGAGAAGGCAGAAACCATTCATTCAGTTTTTACTCCTGCTGAGCATAGGTCACCCAGGTGTCATTAATGTACAGGAGCATGTTCAGGGCACAGGCTTGGTAGACTCTCAGTCAGGTTGCTGCTGTCCCAAATACTCTTACTCATAACAACTGCAAATTTGTGATGCAGGTGTTGTTTTCAAGCAACAGATTGCTGGTGATTATGCAGCCAAGATTTGTGAAGCTATCAACAACCTCCAGAGTCATCTTGTTAATGCAACATCCTTGACCATACCATTTGTCTTCTTGTTCCTGAAAGTCAAACTCTCTATTGACATAAGACCATTCACCACTGCATGTGTTTTACAGGATGGTCTGCTGCTGTGACAGCACCAATATAGAGCAACTCTGATAAGGACTTGGTGCACCTTGGACTTGGTTCTGGTAAGTAAACAGATACCCTTCGTCAATCAGCAAGGGCATACTGCAGCAAAGAAAAAATTATGCCAAACAGTGCCAGTGCCATGATCCAGTCTGACCTGCTGACGGTCTCAAAGTGTTCTGCCATGGAAGAGCAGTAAGATTTGAAATTCACTGCTTGATGGGGTGGCGAAAACTAATTTAATCGTAACTTGCAAAACTGGATAAGTATTTGAAGATGTAGGCCAAGTACAAATGAATGGTAATTACTCAGTTCTTTAATGGGTCGATTGATTTCCTCCTGGTAAATACTAATACAAACATGCCACTGACATATGGAATAGCAAGGCATTGCTTTATTTCAGCCAATGAAGTTCAGAGCACGTGTATCAGATATTAACTCAGTTCTTCTCTCAGATAG
Organism: Rhincodon typus; assembly: GCF_021869965.1. NCBI lineage: Eukaryota > Metazoa > Chordata > Chondrichthyes > Orectolobiformes > Rhincodontidae > Rhincodon > Rhincodon typus. The sequence goes on along the minus strand of NC_063333.1, from coordinate 69,773,345 downwards.
CTGCATGCCCTGACCTGTAAGAATTGTTTTGGCTCAAACCCTAACATAGGACAGGGACTTGCAGCACTGTTACAAGTATCTTCTTTAAAGATACGTAATGAGACACGTTTATAAAACAAAGGGACATAAATAATCAAGAGCACTGCTCGAAAAACAATGGTTAATCAATGTCCAGCCAATGGTTTGTGTTCAATAACTACTAAACAGTGCATTAATTCATCATTCATGTCTGTTATTTGTGCAACATTGCTGGCGTAAACATGACTGTTTCATTTGCTAATAAAATTGTTCAAGGTAATAATACACTAAATACCAGATGCATTTTTAAAATCAATGTTTAAACAATCGGATAAGTTTCTGTAATTGAAGTTTGGTTTTACAGTAATTACACACTAAATAATAACAATATGAAATAGTAGTTAGTTAAAGCTCATTTCACAACCATTAAGATAACAGAATGCCTAATAATGCAGAGTAAAAACATAGTTATATCACTAATTCTGTCAATTAAATCCCAATAAAGGAACAATGTTTCTTCTCTGCTGTATGGGCAAAAGGGAAGGAGTCTGGACAACCTTAGAACAATTCTGATTGGCATAAGCAGTGCACAGTTTCACACTGAATTGAATCTCAAAGATATCCAACATCAAAACAGAAATGTAGTGTGGGATCCTTGAAGTTTGATTAATATGAATGGAAATTTAACATTTACACATCAGTTCTGGAAAGAGTGATGTACAGATTAGGAAAGAAAATATTCCTATCTTGCAGCTGAATGAGCAGAGAATTAAAACAAAGAAATTATCCAGACATAAAGAATTCAAATACACCCATAACATGTCATTATGTTGGACTCCATTTCACTTAATAGCAATATTACATATTTAATTTCATAGGAATCAAATTTCTGAGATTAAGCTTTGCATCAAAAGTAGGAAGTCTTTGTTGCACATACAGTGGCACCAACATCACATATTAATGATTCAAGTACTGCTGCCATCAATCCTCCTTTCAACATTTTTTAAAAAAATCAACCTGCAGACATTTTGAGGCAACTGCATGGTAAGTGGGACTTGAACCTAGGCCTTCTAGCTGAGAGGTAGGAACACCACCCACCACAACAGCACCTTTTTTCCATACCGAGTTGAAGGGCCTATTTCACAGAAACACCAATCATAAAAAGAGGCCATTTGTCCCATTGTAGCTGCAAAGTCATTGTGACAATCTCCCACATTTTCCCCCATATCCTTGGACATGATTATCTGGATATAAATAATCCATTGTCCTTTTGAATTTAGTTTTGCTTAACTGTAGTAGAGGATGAACCACTGAGTATTAATGAGAAGTAACTGACTTAAGACCTAATTTGCTACATGTCTGCAAGAGGTAAAGTTACACACAATTAGCTGTTCAGAAGACAATGACCTTTCTCCTCTTTTCCTCCACCCAAGACTACATGATGTAATTTGATTGGATGGAGTTAATGCAGTCTCATTCACCTTACCAGAACAATTGCCTAACAACATTTTTTATATTCAAGGGATTGAAATCTGCCCTCACCCATCACTTCGCTACCACAAAATTGTGAAATCTACATCTGCTCCTGACCCCAAAAGCAGCCAAGCTCCTACTCCAAGGCTGGTTTTCAAATTGCAATGCGTACATTGCTTGCTCATTTCAGGATGAAGATTTGGACAGATGCTCAAGAAACTGAGCGTCCACTCATTATTTTCATTAACGTAATATGCAACTTCATTTTTCAACTGCGAGCTTGCATCTGTTTAAACATTTATTTTTGGAAATCTTCCTTAAGTGGTGTCTTGAGAGTTCTTGACCTGCTGCACAATGGTTTCCTGCTTGTGCAATTTCAACAACTTTAAATTTCACTTGAGCTTTGTAACTGCTATTTCTTCTTGATGCTATATTATATTAGAGGATGGTATTGGTGGGAATGCCTGGGAGGTTATAGCCTTGACATGACGTGTTGATGTGTGCAGACTGGAGGAGCTGAACAGCCATCTTCAATGGTGTACTATTTTATGATTCTATCATGTAGATCTGCACCAGGTGAGTTAAACTGCAGTGCCAAATGAGATTAAATGCAAAGTTTGATTCTTTTAGTTTAGTGGGAGTAGGGATCGGAGATACATAAGCTATGTAAATAATGAATGATCTTTTGTCCAAAACTAGGCAGAGTGTTTTACAGGAGATCAAATGTTACTGGAGGCTAGGAATTGGTTAGCTTAGTTGGCTGGATGGCTGGTTTGCGCTGCAGAGTGAAGCCACTGGCAGGGGTTCAATTCCCACATGAGCTAAGGTCACCATGAAGATCCCACCTGATGTGTGCTTGTGTAATTATGATGGGCTGTCACTTTTAAGAGTCAAGTAACGTGATGTAATGATAACATCATCACCATTTTGGGCAGGGAACAGCTTAATCTAACCTTGCTGTCTGTCAAGTGAACATCTTAATAAAGCTCCTGGTTTTAAATACTTCAGCCTTCTGGTCCTTGTGTCAAAGATGGGTCTGGGAAGTATGGAACAGACCTTTGTCAATCGAAAATCAAGGATGAGAATTAAGCAAAATGTTGCAAGGCTAGGTGAGCGCCTAATGTAATCAGACCAAAGGTCAAGGCAGATTTGGAGAGGCTGGTCAAGGTGGGAGTCCTTAAACCTATAAATGAATGGGATTGGGCCTTGCTTATTGTATCAATGATGAAAAAAAGATGGATCTGTATGCATCTGTGCTGATTTTAAGGTCACTGTTAATCCAACGCAATGTGCTGAGCAGTATCCTTTGCCTTTAATCGATTGATCAATTTGCTGGACCAGCTGGAGGTCCTTTTTCAGTAGAATTCAACTTAGTCAAGGCTATCTCCAGAAGAATGCTGATCCTGCATTACAGAAATACTTGATGACTGTAACGTAAATAACAATTCAAATACAAGAGATTTTCCAAGATTCCATTTGGAATCACATTGCATCTGTATTATTCCAATATGCCATGGATCAGATTTAAGTGGATTGGATGGAGTCCAATGTTACCTAAATGATATTTTAATTAGGGGAGGGGAAGAAAAAGAGCATCTCCAGAATTTACTCTGCAGTGATTTGCAGATTATGGCCTAAGAGTGAGGAAAACATAATTGTTTGAAAAACCTTCCAATGAATATTAAGCCAAGTCATTGATACCAAGTGATTACATAAACCATCTTCAAAAGTAGAAGCCATAACTGAGGCACCAGCATCTAAAAATGTAAACCAACCATGATCATTTTTGGGCTTGCTAAATTATTGAGGGTTTTTAGACAAAGAGGTTTTAATAAAGTTAGAAGTCTTGACTTTTTGACACAAAGTTACTGTTGTAACTAACATGTATCACCGTATGGAGTGGCAGCAGGTGTTTCTCACATATTACCCAATGGTAAAGAGAAGCTTTTGCATCAAGATCTCACCCTCGATTAAGTCAGTTCGTTCACAACCTAGATGTCAGAATTGATCCCAAGTTGAGCTTCTGACCTCTTATTCATATCATCATTTACTCCGCTTGTTTTCACTGCTATCATCATTGGCTTTGGCCCCATCTCAGCTCATCTGTTGAAACTCTCCATGCCTTTGTTACATCGAAACTTGGCTATTCCAAAGCACTCTTGGGTGATCTCCCACATTCTACCCACTGCAAATGTCAGATTACCCAAAACACTGTTGCCCATTTCTTAATTTGCAGCAAATCCCATTTCTTTCTAACTCCTATGCTTGCGGGGGTACATTGGCTCCTGGTAAAATGTAATTTTGATTTTAAAAGTTTTTATCTTGTTTTCAAATCGTTTCATTGCCATATCCCTACTTATCCTATAACCTCCTCAGACCCATGACTTCCTGACTTATATACATAATTTTGGGTTCCCATGTATTCCAACTGTAACCCACCAATGGTGATCATGCCCGCAGTTACATAGCCCCATGCTCTGGAATACATTCATGGATGATACAAAAATTGGTGGGGTGGCAAATGGCGAGGACTATAGCCTTATATTACAGGAAGACATAGATGGGCTGGTTAAATAGGCTGATTAGTGACAAATATAATTCAATCCTGATAAAGTTTGAGGCGATGCCCTTGGGCAAGACAAACAAGGCAAAGGAATACATGAAGAATGATAGGAGAGAATATGACAGCTAATCTTTGAAACAGCAAGTTTTGCAAACAGCAATGAGATAATAACAACTTAATTGTTTTTTTTTAAAATGATATTTGCTTACAGGACCATTTTAGCCAATAGCACCAAGGCTAGCATCTCTGTTCTTGTGCAAATTAGTACTGCAGAACTCCTGGTTTCCAAAGAAAAAAAGTTCTTTCACAGGATGTGGATGTTACGGGCTAATCCAGAATTTGTTGCCCATTCCTAACTGCAATTGAGAAATTGGCAGTTAGCCATCTTCTTGAACTGTTGCAGTCCATGGGAATTGGGTACATCAATTGTACGGAAGGCAGTTCCAGGATTTTGACAAACCACGGGAAAGAAAAGGCAATACAGCTCCAAGTCTGTATGGTGTACGGCTTGGAGCAGAACTTGCCATGCTGGTATTCCCATGCAACTGCCACCCTCCTCTTTCTAGGTGGTACAGCTCGCAGGTTTGCAAGATGCTGTGGAAGGAGCTTTGTCGAGTTGCTGCAGTCCATTTTTTATATGATACACAATGTGTAAAGGGTAGTAAAGTAGTAAAGGGTGTGAAATTTTAAGGTAGTGTATGAGGTACTAATCAAGATGACTGCTTTGTTCTGGATGGTGTCAAACTCAGTGTCGTTGGAGTTGCATTCATCCAGGCAAGTGGAGAGTATTCCATCACAATCCTGACAGGTGAACTGCAGATATTAAACAAGCTTTGGGGAACTAGGTGAGTTACTCAGTGCAAAACTCCATGTCCTTGGCCTGCTCTTGTAGCCACAGTATTTAGGGGCTGGTCCAATTCAGGTTTTGATCAATGGTAACCATGCCCTGTAACATAGAACCTGTTCAAAAATACATAGTTTATGATCACACACAATGTACAAAAATAAAAGAATTGAATCTGAGCTTAACACTTGGTTTTCTGAGAGTTAACTGGATTCAGGTGAAGGACAGTTAGCATTCTGGAAGCAAAACCTGTACACTTCAGTTATGGATTATAATTGACCAAATCAAACTATCTTTGGTGGAATCTGTGTTTGTGAATTTTCTGCAAAGAGAAGTAACGAGCAAAATCATTTTTACTTTGCCCTAAATAACTTGCTACAACTCAATCTCATTTCCCAACAGGAGATTAGTTATCTTGAAATAACAGAATGAATCTCATGCAGCATTAATCAGTTGAGAGAACTGTTGTATAGCTTCTGTGTTGAACAAAAAATTACTTTTAAAAATAACTAGTTGCGAGAAGCTTCATTGCTCAGGATCTTTGGACCAATTCTCCTCAAAGTATTTGGGGGGAGAAAGTACTACCTTACTTATTGTGTTAAGACTAATACATTCTTGTCAGTAAAATGTGAATGAGAGGGAATTGGTAGTTAAGATGCTAATTAACTACTTTTGACATTTCATCATTAATTGCAAATAAGTGATTTGCTAGTTTCATTTAAGAATTATTAAATTACTCAATTATTGTGTTGGAAGTTTCTAAAATCTTTGGAGGGGAGCAGGCAGAAAGGAAAAATGATTTACTGAAAGAAACATGCTACTGCACAGGCCGTCAGGCAGCAAAAGACTGAACAAAGAAGCTTTAGCTTTAAATGAGGTTGAAATCAGTCAAAATGGCCCAGCGAAGTGGGTACCATGGTATAATGAGCTAAGTAATCTTTATATTATGACACAAATATAACTTTTTACAAGTGGAACAAAGGGAGTTTGATCGTAACAACTGTTTTTTATTTTGATTAAATGTTCCTTCTATCTTTTTTCAGAGATTACAAAAAATATGTGCATGTAAGATAAAGATCCTACCCAGACAACAAGTGATTTCCTTTTGTTACATCCTCATTCTACTTACTTGTACAAGTAGATTAAAGGGCGATGAAGTAACTTCCACCATTCTGGTTAAGACACAACTGATATGACCAACTCAAGAAATTATCAGAAGTAGAGATGAATTAACAAGTTTTTCGACTACTGGTTGCTAGTGCTATTCTCTCACTTATCGGTATCTTTTACCCAAGTGAAGAGACTCCAAGTTCAAACTCCATGACAGAACTTGACTTTAAAATCTAAAATGGCACCTTTCAGGACATGCTGTATTTTTAAGGCTGTAATTTTTTTGGGTATGAGCAACTGAGTAATGTGTATGTCTCAATCTTTGAAACAGAATAGATTTTCTGGTAATCCAGCTCTCAATGAACGGAATAAAATAGATAAAATTGTTGTTTACTATCCTCTACTCTTTAGGCTGGCGAGTGGAACAGTTGCTGTACCAAATAATCTCCTTAGAAGATAGTGAAAGCTGAGACTGTACATTATAGCCTGTACCAATAGTAATGAATCAGAATCGTGCCCAACGCTATCAAATTTAATTTTGGATTGGAGAACAAGTTGGTCCATTCATAATGCTTATCTCTTCAAATAGGTTAGAACATGTTGTGGAAGATTTAATTTACTCAGAGCACTGTGAACATTCAGAATTCTCTAGTTCAAAGGGCTGCAGAAGTTCTCTAGTTGCTAGATTTCTAAGTACAAAGAGAATCTGAGAATTTGGGGATAAGAATGGGACACTGGAGTTGGTATGAAAGTTAAACTATGGACTAACTCCATAGCACAGCAGGCTAAGTGGCTGTATGGGTCTACTCATAGTCCTTCAGTTCATTAAAATGTCAAACATCTGAATTACTATGAGAAAAGCAAAACAGAAGTAGGTCATTCAGCCCATCGAGTCTGCTTCACCATTCAATGAAATCATGGCTGATCTAATACTCCCCAACTCCACTTTCCTGTCTTTTCCCTATAAGCCCCAACTCCCTTACAGATTAAAAATCTGTTTTAGCCTCGAATAATATTTAATCACCTCTACAGCCCTCTGCAGTAAAGATTTCCACAGATTCACTATATTTTGCGAAGTTCTTCCTCATCTGTGTCTTAAATGGGTAACCCCTTATTCTGAGATTATGCTCACTGTCCTAGAGTCGTCCATAAGGGGAAACAACTTTTCCAGATCTACTATCTGGTTCTCTAAGAATCTTGTATGTTCAAATAAGGTTGCCTCTCATCCTTCTAAATTCCAATGAGTGCAGGCCCAATCTAATCAACCTGTTGTTATAAGACAGTCCCTCCATACCTGGGGAATCAGCCTAGTTGAAACTTCTCTGGCCTGGACTCCAATGCATCTTTATTTGGATAAGGGGCCCAAAGTTGTTCATAGTATTCCAGCTGTGTTGTAACTGGTGCCTTGTGTAGTTTTGGCAAAACTTCCCTACTGTTATACTTAAATACCTCCAAAATAAAAGCCAACATTCCATTTGCCTTCCCTATTGCCTGCTAAACTTGGATGTTAGTTTTTCATGCACGAGGACTCCCACAGCCCTCTGTCCTATTGCTTTCTGTGGTCTTTCTCCATTTAAATAATTTTCAGCTCTGTTGTTCTTCCTGCCAAAGTGCAACCTTATATGTTCCAACATTGTATCCATCTGCAACATTTTTACCTATTTGCTCAACCTGTTTATTTCTCTCTGCATTATCCACGCCACTTGCCTTCCTACCTCTTTGTGGCATTCGTAAACTTGGCTACTGTACATTCAATTTTGTCATCCAAGTCATTAACAAATATTGTAAATAATTATGGCCCCAACACTGTGCCCTGTGGCATGCCACTAGTTACTGGTTAACACCCCAGAGTCTGAAAATTCACACTAGACTCGAAACATTTCTCTCTCATAGATGTTGTTAAACACTGAATTTCTCCAGCATTCTGTTTGTTTTAGATTTACAACATCTGCAGTGTTTTGCTCTCAAATCTATTACATTCCCGATGATGAATGACTAATTTTAATGTCTACATAGAATTCTGACGATGACTCAACTTTTAGATCACTGGAGCTCATAAGATCATTAACATTTTCACCAACTGGATGTTCTAAAAAAAAAACACTTAACCATATCAGAATTCATTATAAAGTATCACTCCAGAAAAAGTGCAAGAAATAAATAGTAGCAGGTAATGTTAGAAAACAGGAAACTCATACAACATGCAAGTTCAGCTTCCAGTTTCACCAAATTATTTCACTCCTAATTCAATTAACAGCACCCATCATTGTGTTAATTGCTTGGTTTATTTAGGACAGCAAACCTTGAATATTAGATGACAACTTACAACCTGCATGATGAAAACAGCCATGGAGACTTCACAAAGGAAGGAAGGACTGGTCAAATTTGCAGAGATTGAGTCCAGCGTTCAAGAGGTTTAATTAGCAAATCAAAGATTTGACCTACCAGCTTGGTGTTGAGAAAACTTTCAGAAACAGGAGAGGAAGGGCTAGAGAAGGATTCAGATGCCCCAGATAATCCAGGCTCTGCCATAAACTGTGAAGTGGGTTGGGCAAGTACAGAAAGAAAGGCACAGAAAATTAGAGAGGGGGCTGGACAGCACAAGAACCCATGGCTAAGGCAATTTGCCGAGGCAGGCTGGACTAGGTTGTGTAGAGTGTTGGACTAGTGTAAGGTGCTGTGGGGGCAGGACACCATTGTATGTCAATGACATTCATTACCAATACAATTACTCTCATCTCAAAGTTTTCATACTCACCAACAAGCCTTATTACATTCAGAGTAGTGTTTGTTAAAATGAGTGTATTGCCCTTGTTCAGATAGTAGTCCGACTTCTTCCTACCTTTCAGGGTTTCTTTGGAGACGCTAATTAAAAAAAGAAATCTAATTACCGTAGGTCTAATGAAAAGTTTAATGGAAAATCTGATTGAATGAGCTAGTTGAAAAACCAGCTGTTAGATATCGTGGTAATTTCAGGCTGATGGTGTACATCATTACTTAGTGATAATTGTCTCCTAATTGAGAGTTAATACAAAAAAACTTTAATAAGCTTGATTAATATATAAATATTATAATGCTGTTGCAAACAGTTAATGTTAAAAATGTCATTAGATTTTTGAAGGATTCTGTATAAAATTTTCTTGCATCACTTCAGACATACCAGTGTTTACAAATTAAGTTTAGAACAATATTCCACTATTAACATTAGAAGTGGAGACCAGAGCCAAGTTCCTTCCAAATTGTTGGCAGATTCTTCCATTTGCAATTTTAGAAGTTGGTTTCCAGGTGTCATGCAGATTACGTTTGAAGAATCCTTTGAAAGGCAATGGAGCATATTTGATTGTAGACAAAACTGTACCATTCTAATCAGGCACTAAGGCACAATTTTTCAGTCCTGTGGTGGGTAATTTGAATCAGGAAGTTTCCCAGCTCACCATAACTGAGCCGTCTTTACTCGTGGGGGTAGGGACATAAAAGAATCAGGGTCACCTTCCCCAGGCGAAAATCAGAGGTGGCCACAGGGTCATCTGAGTACCAAGACAGGTAGTTTAAGAGGATCATCTTGATCTTCTGGGATCTTGCCTTAGTTGTCTCATTGAATTTTAGACCTCCATCCCTTAATATTGGCATTCTATCTTGCATATCTCCCACTTCCAACCCAGATGCCAAGTTACTGCTAATCCATGACCCCAGCCACACTACTACATACCATTAGCAGACTTCAGGAATGTTGTTGAGATAAAATACAGTTCGAAATACCTGTGGTAGCCACTGCTATATGAACATAAAACCAGCTTTCATGAAAGACCACTCAAAACATTTAAATCTCAACTACTTAATCAAACAAAACAATTTTTGATTTATAACAGAGAGGAAAAAAAATCAGGAGATGATGGGTGCATGTAAAAAAGCAGTACATTAATCATGGTGTCTTCAATCATCATACAGATTGGGATAGTCACATTGGCTGAGATAGTCACAAGAAGAAATTCATTGAGGATATAGGGGAGAGTTTCCTCCAACAATAAAGTTATAGATCCAACCAGGAATCAGGCTATTTTGGATTCGCTGATGCGTAACGAGGCAGATTTATTAAATGATCTCCTAGTAAAAGATCCCCCAGGAAAGAGTGGATCATAACATGGCAGAATTTAGCATTCAGTTTGAGAGGGAGGAAACAACAGTGCTAAGCTTAAATAAGGATAATTACCAAGGAATAAGGGGAGAGCTATCTGGAGTGGATGGAAAAGTAGTTTAGCAGCAAAGACAGTTGCGGAAAAATGGCAGATATTTAAAAAATATTTCAAGGCTCACAGCAAACATATATCCTCATGAGAAAGAAGGAATCTAGGAAGAGGATAAGCTAACAACGGTTAACCAGGGAAGTTAGGACAGTGTCAAATTGAAAGAAAAACATACATGGCAAAGATGACTGGAATGGAGAGGTAGTGGGTATGTTAGTGTTTCTAAAAATAAATAGAAATATCTTGCACAAACCAAACTGTTTGTCAATAATCTTTGCATATTTATTTAAGTAAGTTTGGTTTTTGTAATAACCAGGATATTTGTTTTTGACTGAAGAAAGCTATTCTTGTTACTGAAACCTAACTGGAAATTGAATTTGTCATGAAGCGTGCAGGAGTGGGATTAGAAAAGGAGACAGTGTATCAGACGAACCTCATTTATAACAATCTATCCTAAAAATTCACGATTTCCACACTGCAGGTTGAGCTACGTGAGCGAGCAAGAGCGAAAGCATGACAGTGCAAATGAGATTAGTTTGAATTTAGTATTGAGTTAAGACTTCTCTCTTACGTGACATGTCCTGTCCCATTTCTCTTCCACAGCCTGCAAAATGGTTTCTACCAGCAGAGGAGGGAAGGGACTTGTAATTCTGGGTTTGTCTACCATTTTGAAAGCTTCACAGATTCTTCATGATTCAGCAAAAATCTGGGCCCAACACTTACATTTACTATAAGAAAGATGGGCAAATTTGGGTTGGGTGTGGGATTAAATCTCAGGGATCCGTTTCCTGACCAAATCTACCCAACTGAAGTTTCAATGAAGACTGGAAGCCGGACAGGCAACAAACCTGATCCATGGAAGAGTTTACAACTTTAAATACAATAGCAAGATGGCAAACCTTAAGGTTTTAAAACAGAGACTAAAAAATGCTGGAGCATTGGTGGAGAGAAAAACAGAGTTAACATTTCAAGTCCTGTGACACTTCTTCACCGGACTTAAAACGTAAACTTTGTTTTTCTCTCCATAGATGCTGCCAGACCTGCTGAGTTTCTCCAGCACTTTATGTTTGCTTCAGCTCTCCAGCATCCATAATTCTTTATTTTATTTTGTTTTAGCGTTTTATAACAGCTTAGCTCAAGAAAAAGTCCCATATTTTGGAATAGTAAAGTCTAGAGGTAACAAAAGAATGACAGAGGGTTTCAGTACCAGATAAGCTCCGGCAGGGTAATGTTATTGCAGTGATAATAGACAAACTGTACCGTAAGGAAGCACATAGGTTTAATTTTCAGGTTGTAACTGACACAGAAGTTGGACTGCTATATGACTAAAATACTAGAAGAGTATTAATAATCTATGATAAAGGACGGCCCCTCACCTACACGTTTTATGTCCAATCCCCAATAAAAAGGATAATTCTCTTTCACTCTTGCCTTTCTACTAGTATAAAAACCAAGTAGGGCACATTTTAGCTGTGGATCCTTCTTCAAGCAAAGAGGTTGTTACTTTGGGACTTAGTGACACCAAGAGCCATTGAATTAAGGAAAAAGTGCCTGAACATTAGCCCTCAGATTACTGCTGCTGCAGAATGCTGCATTGTAGATGCAGGACAGCCAGAGACATCCAGAGTCTGCAAACGAAAAACATCTTTCTTAAGAAAGAGAACCAATAACATTGGCTAATATGGGATTAGAAGAGGAGGTTGGGTGGACAGCAGTTGGGAATAGTGTTGAGAAAAGTGTTGAGAAAGCAGGAAATGTGTTTCATGCACAAGATGAACTTGAAAAGGGCATGACAGGGCAATGGAGAGAAACTCGATGAAGATGGGAGTTCAAGGCCAGGAAAAGGGGAGGATCTAAAGGAATTTTAACCTGATAGGTGAGGGAAGGGATGGAGGCATCTGATCAGTTGGTTTTGATATTTGTGACAGATCCATGAGCAACTTGCACTTATTGTTAGGGGGAGACTGAAAAGAAATTTTAGAAAACTGTTTGCAATATACCAAAGAAGCTGGGCATTGCCTCTGCATTCCAGGATGATCCTAAAATCATGAGCAGCTTTAGCAAATATGAGCAAGACCCAATAACACTAAATGGTCAAGCTAGATTTGGCAGTTGATTGTTAAACCACTTGTCTGTCTTTCAAATGAGTCCCTTGATCTTTCAAAACTAGAAATGAGGGCTACACTAGTAGAAAGGCAAGGGTGAGAGAATTATCCTTTTAACTGGGGATTGGACATAAAAGGTGTAGGGGAGGGGCTGTCCTTTATCATAGATTATTAATTAATCCTGTTTCAACGTAGCACTAAATCAAAAATACTTTGCCCCTAGCTGATTTCTCAGTTAAATGTATGTATGCTAATTGGAGTTTGCGATTTGGTTTCCAGTGGTAAAAAATTTGACTTGTTTCAGGCCTTCCTTGGTTGGTTTAAAACTCCCCCCTCAAACCTGACCCAAAAGAGACCCTCCAGCAGTTGACAAAGAAATCTTGTGATCCACATACAACACTGTATTGTTGAAAAGCCAGTGACTGGTTCGTCCAAAAGCTTTTTACTGTGTAAACCACTGGTGTTCAAACCCTTTTTGCTGAAATGCCCCTTTTCAAATGGATTCAATGGCATGAACTCAAAAATTACTGTACCTCAATCATCACTGGCTGTCCCTCAATTCAAAGACAACATTTCCTCAGGCTTGCAATTTTCTACCATGGGTCTTAGTGTGACTCAACAAGCCAATTCTTTATACTCTTATCTTTGGCATGTGGCAGTGTTTTCTTCCTTTTCTGTCCTTCTTGGTCACCAGTCTGCCTCATCATTATGGTGCTTGGACTCTAAGCAGGATTCAGTTTGATTGAAGTTTTCACCATAGTAAATGTTTGGTAGCAAACTCCACCCAATCATTAACGTCAATGCTGCTGCACTTCAAGGAGAGCTTCAGCATGTTTTGGAAACACTTATTTCTTCCTGTGGACTGTTGGCCATTTCAAAGTTGAGAAAACACAACTTAGAGATGGAGATGCTTTTCAGCCATCGAAACATCACTGCAGTTTACTTTGCAGGAATTTTACCTGATGCTTGTGGAACCAGTTTCATGAAAGACACTCATGTTTGTTTGAATGTCCTCCCATTAAATTCAGAGGATGTGGCAAAATGCAGCACAGGCATGATGGGAAAATGGGTTCCTTGTGCACCATAACAATTGTGAATTTCGATATTGCTTTTGTGTGTTACTAATACACAGTTTGGTCTCACTGCAATATAGGAGAGTGGTGCTGACAACTGGTCTGTACACTGCGGCATCTGTTGTCTCTCAAAGATCACCATTGTCAAACATGCGATGGCATCGTTTGTATAATGCTGAGTTGGTGCATCTGATCCAGTGACTCTAAGTCAATGGTTGTCTTTTGACAGAGATAACTGCCCAGGTATAAACTATGCTTGACAAATTCCACATTCTCTCCTTCAACAAGTATGGGATGTCGAACTTTGGCTGATTCGGCTCCTTGACAACATAAACTTATGAAAACTCTGCTTGTAAAAAGAGTGCTTTACTAATGCTTGTAAGAAAACAGGTATTTCTTTACAAATATCAGTCAGCGGGCTACACCGGCTCCTCACTGCATTGTGACTATTCTTCATAAGAGCATAATTGAGAGAGCAGGAGCCTGCGGAGTGAACACTAGAGGTGCAGAGGGATAATGAAAAGCACGAAGGAATCACAGCACTCTTCTAGTTGCTGTTCACTCATTTAACCTTGAAAATGGCACCCTGAACTGTTGTCCATCTTCCCAATCTGTCAGTAGGCCCTGTATTATAGGCCTCATGGAAGGGGCCTCCAGACCTCAGTTTGAGAACCACCAGTATAGACACCTGACTAAGAAATATATTCCCCAAATATTAATTTTGACTTAATCCATTACAAAAAAATTCTGTAACTCCATAAGTATTTCTGTGAGAATCTTTTCAGATTTTACTCTGTGTCATATCCCACATTTAACTAAACCTGACTTAACAATATGACCTGACAGTGTGGATATAGAGAATGTGGTGGTAAGTGCACGTGATCTCTTGTATAAATAAGGGGAATTGCTAGCTCAAGTCTTCTTATCTGACTGACAGCATGCATGGTGTGCTGCCTTTGCTTACCAGGTCATGTTAATAGATTAATCTGGTTATTATGCCACCAGCATTAGACAAAAGTGTTAGATTACCTGAATTGCAACAAAACCTATAAAAGAAGTGGAAGTGCAGTAATGTAAATAATACAAACATTGAATATGATATGTTGGCAAACAACACAAAAACATTTTATAGCCCTTAGGTAAGGCTTGTGTGCGAAATTAACAATACCTATGCACATGCAATTACAACATTTTCAGCATACTACCTTTTCACAGGAATGTCACCAGTCTGCTCGTCCACATAGTCTCTTTTAAGCTCTTCTGGGACATCACTGTCACTATCGTAGTCTTGATAAACACTTTTCTCCAACTCATCAGATTCATACTGTCGACAGAAATGATTCTCAGTTCAATTACTCAGAACTACCAATTCAGCTAATGAAGTATCAACAAGAATGTGCTGGTTAAATTAAGATTGCACATGCTGTACTTGAAAACTTTGAGGTGCATGAGATTTGAACATTTCAAGGCTGCCTTTTCAATCTAGGATAAACTGAAGGGGGTCACGTGACAATTTCTGAAGACTTCTTGGCAGTAAGCTTCGATGATTCGATTACTGGAATTAAAGATGGCTCAGATATTCCTGGGAAGAAAGTTGTAGTGGGCTTATACATGGAGATGATGGCAACAGCTTGAGTGCTAAATTGATACGCTGTGAAGTCATAGAAAAATGTTGCAAATCTAAGATTGTAAATAGTTGTGCTTTAAACTGTTTTGTACTTGAAAGAGACTTGGGCTCTGAAGGTTAACTATTTGGCATTTCTATCTTGATACAAGGCCTATCTGATTCAAATTTCCACAGAGATAGGCTTGGAACAAGTAGGATCTGTTTTTTTCCCTGAAAACTCTCAGACAAGATTAGTCTCCCAGAATCTGGGAGGCAAGAGCATCCATAAGCAGCAAGACATTGTGGTTTATAACACATTACTGGGAATTAGAGCTCATGCTTGGATTGAAAACACCAAAATTCATGAGGAGTTAAAACAAGGCAGGATGATTTGCCTGGTTTGTACTGGAAGAAAAATCTAAAAAAAAAACCCCACTGTGAAATACAGTTACGATCAAAAATTCGCAGGATGAAAAAGTAATAGAATAGAGATAACTTTGGAGCTGAAATCACCTTGGACTGATTCTAGGAGAACTAAACGTTAACTTAAAAGGAGAGTGTAAAGTATGCGAAATGTGCTTCCAGTTGTACTGAAAAGACAAGTGGAATGTTCTGTTATATGATTTAAATTTTATGTTGCTTCCAGAGATATTTAGTCAGTAGTGCTTTTTGTATGTTGTTTCTGTAAAAGCCTTAAAAGGTAACATCTTGTCCAGTCATCTTTTCAGCTATTAACTAGATGTTCAAATTTATTTTTCTGTTTTAGATGTTATCGTTCCTTACAGAGATCGTAATGAAATCAATGTTATCCATGCAAGAGAAGGAAATGAAGCTAACAAAAATTCAAACAACGTTTCACTAGCTGGAGCTTAAATATACCATTAGTTCGCCTGTGGGAACTGTGTTCAGCTCTAGATTGATTCATCAGATGAAAATACTCTCCTCAAAACGGTACAAGAATGGATTTGGTGATTCTGACCATTGGCCATCCCAGTGCCGGGAACAAAATTGCTTGCATTCAATCACCAACAAGTGATCTTACCAAATAAAATGAAAACACTAATTATGTTTGAAGTTGAAAATAAACCTTTACAACAGCAAATGGACATGGTCATACCCCATTAGCAGCAAGAACATCTTCTGTTTCATCATCTTTGATGTCTGCCTGGTGTTCAAATGGATTTCCACCATTTTGATACTGGTCAAATAGAGATCCCGTTGTTGCTGATGTTGTTGTATATTGCTTGCTGGGTGACATAGAAGGGGAACGTGACTGCCGCATAAATTTAAACTCCTACAAGCAATAGATTTATATTAAAATCATTCAAATACAGTAGGATTTAGGACTAATGATAGCAAAAGCACTGCATTTCAATCAAAGCAAATAGGTCAGGATACAATTCTACGGAATGTATGATCAATGAAGCAAAACTTATTGTAACTTGTTGCACTGGTAGCCACATGCAATGCTTGTGGAATATCTATCATGCTCAGTACAGCACAGTCCTGAGCTGTTAATCTGTTATTTTCTTGACTTTGAAGCTCTGTGCTCTTAGACATTCCTCAAAAAAGGGCAAAATCCCACAGCTCGATGACATAGCATTTTAAAGCAGTCAAGACAATTATAATCAATAAGTGGATTATTGTATATTCGGAATTATCCACAGACCCAACAATGAATGATTGCAACTCACCTATACGGAAAGAGCTTAACAATGCTAGCATTGTATTTTGTGCAACTAAGTAAGCAATCAGATAACTATGAACCGAACTTTATACAGTATGAGACTAGCATCTTTGAAATGATTATAATCGTTTTTTCACAAAGGTTATGGAAAACTCTGATTCTGTTTCTGCCTAACTTACCAAGATGAGAGTACACTGATCATTACATAATGCTGTTTCACATCAGACTCTCCATGATGAAAAGTGAAAAATAATCAATACGGGTTTTAGGGTAATCCGAAGTACGTACCAACAATTAGACGATCAACGTACAGTTAGAGGATATGAACGTGTTATATGACTGGACAATGTAATTATGTGCATTAGTTTCAATATGATTGGATAATATAGTCACGTGCGCTAAACTCGAATGTACACTACATGAACCTGGTTGGACAGAGATGTGAACGAACAAATGTGGAACCTTTTGATTGGGAATTAATTGTAAAATAGTTCATTGGAAGCTTGTTATCTGTAAAGTAAAGTAAAGTAGAGTAGAAAAACTTGGTTCTTGTAATCAATATTTGAGCTGTACTGCATTTTCTGGATGCGAACACCTCCCATGCACATACGAATAAATTTTAAACCAAGGAACCGATGTCTCATCTGGTCTAAGAGGAAGTAAATATTAACAATCACAACTTCAATGGGATGAAGAGAGTATAATTGTAATTGATATTTTAGAAAGACAGACTTTGAAATAATGAAGAAGCAGTGAATATACAAGTAATGTATTTTTAAATGCACTATCCAGGAATTCCTGGATAAAAGTACAAGAGCAAGAATAAATTCATGTAACAATAGGAGATTGAACATCATAATAAGAGTGCCCCCTCAAAGTCTGTTTAAGGACAGGAAGATTGTTTGTCAAGTATACTGTTAATCAAGAATAAACACTGAGATAATGATTGTAATGTATTTGAAAACCATAACTACATCTAAACAAAAAGTTGCATGACTTTTCAGTGGTGCAACAGTATTCAATTACTGTAAAAAGGTACACATCTCAATCACATTGTTTAGAAAATGTCATTGATTGCATTTGAAATAAAGGACTGTTTTCCTACTAGGAAGGGGAGAATCTTCAGGATAAGTGTAATTATTAATGAAGATGAAATAAATATTGAAGATAATCAAAAGGAATAAAGCTTAGAGATCAAGTGGGCTGCAGACAACGAGGATCTTTGAACTAAGATCTAAATAGGTAGCAACAAAGGGCTTACATTACAATGTGAATCACAAAACTTCAAACCAAACACAAAGCTAGGAGCCAATCATTGTGCATGTGGGAATCATAAATGAAATGTGGTGAAATAAATTAAACTTATGAGTAATTTTCTGCCTTTACAGAGGAGACAGTTTCAGTACAATCCAGGTATAATTTCATAAGGAGAAAGGCAGCACAATTAAATGCAGAGTTTCCTGAATTACAAATGTGTGTACACATGAAGCAGATGACAGATGTCAAATGCTAATATAATTGAAAACAGTCTTCATATCAAAGGTTCAGGGACAAGTGGAAAACAAACCAGAGAAGCAAATAAAATTTGAAAAGAGACTTGCTAAGAGAAAACAGAACTCAAAAGTTTTCTTTGGTCTGACAAATAGTAAAAAGTTAGTAAAAGGAAAGATGGGGACAACTGAAGGGCATGAAGGAAATTGATAAAGGGAGAAAACAAGATACCAAACGGAGTCTTTAACATAGAAGATGATGTTTCCCAAGTTATAGTGAAGGAAGAGTTAGTTGAAAGACTGCATGAGCTAAACATTGATACGAAGACAGTATTAGATAGGCTTGCTGCACCTAAAATTAATAAATCACCAGAAGTGATGCATCCAAGGATAATGAAGAATGTGATATTGGAAACTGCAGAGACACTTGGCATAATCCACCGACCTTCTTTTCATAAAGGGTTGGTGCCGTGGGACTGGAGATTTGAAAATGTTACACCTTTGTCTTAAAAAGGGCACCAGAATTCTTATGAACACAGCTGACAGCAATACTGGACATGTCAGATCCCAGAGTAAAACCTGAATTGATGACGGCAGTTCTTTTTGCACCTTGGTTACTGTGGTGGTCAATCATTGAACATATTCACACAAGACCACCAATACACTGTTAATAAAAGAACATAAATTTATTACACAATAGAAAAAACTATATATGGACAAGTCGGAAAGGTCTCATCATAAATAGCAAAAACAAAGATTGAACATTTTACCTCGTAAGATCCTTTACTGACATTAACCCTAGTTAAGTGTCACTCCTTCCAACCCTCTAATTTCTTGCTCAATGAGGTTGTAGGTGTCATCTTTAGGCAACTTTCTGCATATTTGCCAGATTATTAATTGAGACACAGGCAAATTCATTGCATTTTTCTGACATGGACTATTTGGAGGCTGCTAAACCAGCACATCTGATTCTATGGTTCTTTCTTCTAATCTGAACCTAGTTTTGGCCTCTGGTCTCTATCTGTAAATTGTAAATGCTCAACTTCATAAAACTTCAGCAATTACCTCACCAGATGGCTTGCCGAGTCATTTAGCTTGAGTCATGTGATTTATAAGGAAGGCTGTTTTGACCCAATGGTAAAAGCGATGAATTTCTGACCCTTAAGAAACCACTTTCACAGAACTAAGGACTAAAACCCAAAAACCCATTTACCGTTAGTTTAGAACCCAAGCTTCAAAATAAAAACCACATATTATATGCTTTTATCACAGGATATGCCTAGCAATTACTGACCAATTAGTTTAATATCAGCAGCTGGAAAACATTCAGAAACTATAATTGAGGACAAACAATTTGCTTGGACAAAGGAAATCCAGCATGGATTTGTTAAGGGTAAATTTAGTCAACTTGCTTGATTCAGTGTTTTTTGATGACGCAATGGAAAGGCTTGATGTGAGTGATGCAGTTGATATAATGTACAAGGACTTCCAAAAGATATTCAATAAATTGTCAGATAACATGCTTGTCAGCCAAAGTAGAGCCTGTGGAATCAAAGGGAAGTTACAGTATGGACACAAATTGCCCAAGTTACAGGAAACAAGAGAATAGCAGTCATTTTTTTTTTTTTAAAATGGAAGAAGTGGGTTTCTCAGGGGTTGATGTCAGCAGTAGTATGCAGTGGTACATAGTGGCATACAGAGACCAAGACTTGTGAGGGAGAGACAAATGTGGTGAGGCGAGCAATGGAGATGCGACTACCAGAAAGAGGAAGGATTAAGACCCAAGGATTCAGTGGCAAAATAAAATCAAAACAAGATTAGAAGAGTAGGTGACTGATAGGAGACAGAGATTGGCAATTAAATGGGAATTAAAATGGCAGAAGCTGAAAGAATTCCTTTGAGGATTTAACAAAGCTTGACAAACTCCATTTCTAATTGATCACTTACGTGCAATTGCAAAATACTGAAGTTTGATTTCACAGGACATAGTTCCCAAGTTTCATTTTCTAAAAACATTCGTAGCTCTTCAAGGCGTATTCTACAAAAAGAAGTTAACTGTAAATCCTCCGTGTCTGTGAAATCACAAATCCTGAATTCGCCAATCTGCACCAAAAACTCACAAAAATAAACATCCATGGGCAAAAATTGTGCATCCATGATTTTTAATCATTTTTTCATCATTTACAGGGAGACTCAGGAACAGAGCTCTTGCAGGTACAGAGGAATGAATGTAGTCTTTTAATTATAACAGTTTTATTTTGTACAAAAAATGGTTTAGGATGGTAAACACACTCGGGTTTATAAATTTCTCTTTTCCTTCTTTCCACCTAGCAATGTCAGCTTTAGAACACTTTGAAGCAGTTTTGAAAGTAAACTTCATAGCAGCTTCAACTTTTCCCTTCACAAAATTATCATGATTCATCACTTTAAAATCCACTAGCATTTACATTTCAAAACTGTACAAAATCATATCTGCGTTCACAGAATGGGAACAATTAGGAATGCAGTATAAAGTGCCTTTTTTTGGACCAAGCCCAAATGGAAGTAAAAGGCCTGGAAGTATCTTCACATTGGCACTCAAAGATGAGCAGCTATGGCACTAACGTGTTCAAAACATTCTAACGTTTTTAACACAAACATGTTGTGCATGTCTTTTCATTATTTTACATTTACCCACAGTCTTATGTGACTAAGTTTCCACCCACAACACTGTCCACAATCAACTCCTAAATTCAAGAATCCCCAAAATGTATTTGGGAGCCTCTCAAACATTGGTAGCTAGATTTTCAAGTGCAGCAAGAAGCAAATTTTTTTTCTCAAGTTGAAGTGAAATTTTTTTGAGTCTTTGTTAAAGCAGAGGTGACCTACTTATGTATTCTGTATTTTTTAAATGCATTTTTGTAGCAAAATTGAAAGCTCCCCAACATGGATTGCCTGATTTCCTGCTGGACCTTCTGGCACTAATGATCACACCGTTTTGAGTACAGGGACAATTCAGGACTTAAAAACAGAATCACAATCTAAAGGCTAGGTCCATGGAAAAAAGCCAGATTTTTTTTTTTAAAAAGTGAAGAGCCAAGAATTTTATTTGGACAGCTTTAAGTAATTCTGTGGATGGTAGAAATGATGATTTTGATGTAGATGTACTTCACGCTAATTTAAAAGTCTATTGTTTGAGTGGTTTTGTACTGCTGCTATTTTGGCTGTAGTACAAGGAGCAGCCTGATAGTCACGCAGTCCATCTTGGAGGGTGCTAGTTTGAGAAGTAGTTAATCTGCAGTTTAAACATTACCAAAAAACTGGAAGAACTGGGGATGCTAGAAATCTGAAACAGAAATAGAAATTGCTGGAAAATCTCAGCAGGTCTTGCAAAATCTGTGGAGAGAAAACAAAGTTAACTTTTCGGGTTCAGTGACTCATCCTCACAACTGATGGTAGCTAGACCTGAAACTTTAACTCTCTCTTCACAGATGCTGCTAGACCTGCTGAGATTTTCCAGCAATTTCTGTTTTTGTTTAAGTATTACATTTACTTCTGGGTGTCTAACATCAATAAGAATACATTAGCTTGGAGAAGGAGTAGCACAAATTCATCAGAACAACAGTCAAGGCTAAAAGCATTAAATTAAGGACATATCACACAGACTAGTCTGATATCCCTTAAACTAGTTAAGGGAGTGATATAATTCACGTGTTTGAAACAATTAAACAAATTGATAGACTAGACAGTGAGTAACAATTGCTTCCAGGAGGGAATAACCTTAAAATTAAAACTAAGCCATTCAAAGATGATGTTAACAAGTAGTACTTTGCCCAAAGTTAGTGAAAATCCAGCTTTTGTAAATAAAAACCGATGAAAGGCTAGATGAATTAAAAATTACAAAACTTTTCTGAAGTGATATAGAACCAAAGAGAGGAGCTAAGTAAATAGATCACCCATTTATGGCTGTTTTGCTGCAGAGTGACCTCTGGGCAGAAGGTCCAGGTTCAAGTCCCACCTGCCCTAGATGTCTGAACAGGTTGATTAACAATAACTATAGACCACCCATCATCGAGCAGATTAACAGAACAGGCATCAAGCATTGAAGGGCAAACTTTTCTTGTGTATTCTTCATAGGTGAAGTAACAGAGACAAGGGAGGTAGTATGAAAACTTATAGCATGCAAGGAGAAATAGTGTTGGCATGAAGATGAGAATGTATTTTAATTCAGGCAGGTGAGAGACCTGCTCCGTAGTAAGGAACCATTTCTTCGAGATTGGTGGGGGTGGGGAGGGCACTCTGGAATGACTTCAATAGCTGTCGTTAGGATTGGACTCCCAGGATTTTGACCTAACAACACAGTTCAAGCAAACTGCTCCCCAACATTGTAAAGGGCAATTAGGGTGAGGCAATTAAAGCTGGCCTAGCCAGCAACACCCACATTCACATTCAAGACCAAAATAGAAAGCATTCTTACAGAAGTAAATAACTTTTACCTGTGATAGCTTTTAAAATAATTCACACTTTGTTTTCGAATAGACTCCTGCAGCACCTCTGATTTACTGCCACAAAATTCTTCACCAACTTGCATCAATCTGGTTTGCAAACAAATAACAGTGAGATTTTAAATGAATTTAGTACATACAAATACACAGAATCAAAAAAAAACCAATGCTGGTTCTGTACAAGTATTGTCCAATACCTGCTAATAATGTCCAGTACAAAAATAAAATCGTCATACTTGAAACTGGATAAATCTGTTCCAAGCAAATATGTTTTTGCTTTTAATTGAACATCCTAGAGAACAAGAATACAACAATCAAAATCAGTACAAGAACTCAAAATTAAAATCATTAAGTTCATAATTTAAGAGATTAAAGTCAAAATCAAAGTACTAAAGCAAAATTAAATTTTATTGCTTGTAGAAAGACTTGTAGATTTTTGCGATGTTATTGGTCATACTCATGACAATATTAGACAGACATACCAGTTTCCCAAATCCCATAGCTAAATCAAAAATGAACTGCATCAAATGAGCATTACACTCCTATTCAAATCCATGCAATTGGTTCATTTTTAGCTTTCAGTTACGACCAAGATCCATTTGTAGATCAAGAATTTGTTTCTCTCAGCTTGAAATCTATTCAAGTTTCAGCATCCACTGCTATATAGAAAAGCGAATCCCTGTTGTTAACGACCCTAAAATAAGAAATTTCTCATCTCTGCCTTAGATAGGTAATTCCTTATTCTGAAATTATGCTTTTTATTTCTAGATTCCCCTCAAGGGGAAATACCATCTTAGTGCAAATCCTGTCAATTTTGTTCAGAATTTTATACGTTGGAAGAAAGTCATCTCTCAATGTTCTAAACCTCAACCAGCATTGGCTTAATCTGCACTCTTCCCCATTATCCCAGAAATCAATTTTACAAACCTTCAATGTTACATACCACTCTTTAAAGGATGAGACAAAAACTGTATGCAGTACTGTAAGTGTGGTCTCACACATGCTCTGCACAGTATAATCAAAGTTTCTACTTCAATATTACCATCCCCTTGTGATACAGGTCAACATTGCATTTGCCTTCCTGATTACTTGCTACACCAGCATATTAACTTGCTAGCCATGAATGACAACACCTAGATTCCCTTTATTGCACCTTTCTGTGGTCTCACTCTATTTAAATAATAATTTGGTTTTCTAATCTTCTTACCCTCGTGGGCAACCTAAAATTTTGTCACATGATATTCCATCCGCCAACTTCTGCCCACTCACCTAATTGATCTACATCCTTTATGATTTCAACTGATCCTCTTCACAACTGGCCTTTTCACCTACCTATAGGTCGTCATCAAATTAGTCGACGATACACGCTGCACTTCCAAATTATTGATTTAGATTGGAAATAGTTAAAGCCCCAGCAATGATTCCAGTGATATTCCACTAGTCATAATTTGCCAACTTGAAAATGATCCATTGATTGTAACTCTATTTCCAGTCAGCCAATTCTCTATACATGCTCATATACTAACCCCAGCTCTTAAAATAGTAAAGTAATGGAGATACTTATCATTCAAAGTTAGAATAGTGACAAATATTAGCTCAGTTTCTCTCTCTCCAAATGGTTTCAGAGCTGCTAAATTTCTCCTGCACCTTTTTTTTAAAATTTCAGATGTTCAGCATGTTGCTTTTCAGATGCCAAGAGCTCTTGTCTTATGTGGCACCTTATTGACTTTTCTAAATTCAGATACACTGGAACTAATGGTTCCCCTTTATCCACACTGCTCATTACATCCTCAAAGAACTAATAAATTTGTCAAACACAACTTTTTTCCTGTTGCGCTGACTTCTGCATGTGCCTCTTACATGCATAAGTGTGCAGTAACAGAGGCTCACTTGCACATTCTAGATCCAGTCATCTCAAATGACCATTTCTAACTATACAGCACAATACAAAATCATGTTTAAGTTGAAATGGAGAACTACCAGCATCACAGTTGTTTGTAGATTGAGATCCAAATATAATCATGATTATATAGAAAAAAAGCGCACTTACTTGCCATATTTGGTAATGTTGTAACACTACTTTGCAAATCTCACATTCAAGCTCTACACAAAAGCTAATTTACAGAAAAGGTTACATAGCAAAAAAGTGCGGAAGATTTCAAACCTGCAAGACTTTATGATAGAATGAACAAGAATCCTTTAATGAAGTACTGCAGTTCTAAAACAGCAAAATTCCCAGAGATATAAAATAGAAAACACCTGGTAGATTGAAAAATAAAGATCTTTCACCAAATGAGGCACAAACCTGCCAGATACGAGAAAGGCCATGTTCCAATTTCTTTTTCACATAACTTCGATTAAAGTTGGCATCATCCGTGGAAATTTCAGTACGGCCATCTGAATAAATAAAAAGCACATTTCTGCTAAATTCAATTTTTTTTCTTATATTAGGTGTACAGTTCTTAATTAATTTAATTCTTTTCGATGCATATCGCTGCTGTCATATGGCCTTTATTTCAAATCAACCACCAACTTTGTCAGAGCTAGGCTTTTTTTTTTCTGTGTTTACAGCACATGCCTGATTTTCGTCATGTTGTGAAACTATCCATCATATCAATATCTTATCAAAGCTGGTCAGTAACTAAATGGATGGGAAATAAATGGTATAAGATTAAAGAATTATAATTCATGCAAGTTATATATCTATCCAAGGACTATCATGAGATTTTAAAGTCACATTTGATTCCAAAAGGTGAGCAGCCTAATAAGTAATTCCATACTTCAGGCTGAACTTGGCATATGATTAAGAAACATGTTATACTGCTGGAAGAGAGGAATTGAAAGGGTATATAATCTTAATACAAAGATTATCTCAATTGACTTCTGTGTCTTTGTTAAAGCATGGGGAAAGAAAAAGATGGATTATTTGTGATGGCAGCCGCCAGTGACCCTGGTGGAAATGGAAACGTGCTGTAGACAGAGCTAAGTGGTTCCACTTCCATGAATAGGAGAATACTGCTCTTGCTCGATCACCACTTGTACGGGTGCATCATGACTTCAAGGAATGCAGTAGTTGAAACAAAAGGTCACTACCAATTCTTACTTCAGTAAATGCTATCTTGCCAACATTATACACATGCCAAGATCAAAAACTAATGTATCCCAAAATGTTGTGGGAAGTAAGAGAGGAAATTACAAGACCCCTTGCAGAAATATTTGCATCATTTGTAACTACAGGTGAGGAGCCTGATGACTGGGGGGTGGTTAATGTTGCACCTTTGTTTAGGAAAGGCTGTAAGGAGAAATCGGGGGAACTATAGCCCTGTGAATCTGACTTTGGTTATGGGTAAATTGTTAGAGGTGATTATAAAAGATAGGATTTATGGACATTTAGAGAGGCAAAAATTGATTAGGGATAGTCAGCATGTGTGAGGAAAATCTTGTCTCACAAACCTGATTGAGTTTTTTGAGGAAGTTACCAAAAAGGTTGATGGCAGACAGTAGATGCAGTTTATTTGGATTTCAGTAAAGCCTTTGACAAGGTTCCGCATGGGCAGCTAATTAGTAAAGTTAGGTCACATGGGATTCAGGGTGAGCTTGCCAATTGGGTACATAATTGGCTTGATGGCAGGAGACAGAAAGAAATGGTGGAGGGTTGTTTTATGGACTGGAAGCCTGTGACCAGAGGTGTTCCACAGGGATCGGTTCTGGTCCTCTTTTGTCATTTATATAAATGATTTGGATGGGAATATAGACAGCATGGTGAGTAAGTTTGCAGATGACACTAAAATTAGGGGCATAGTAGACAGTGAAGAAGATTTTCTAAGATTGCAAAGGAGTCTTGATCAAATGGGTCAATGGGCTGGAGAATGGCAGATGAAGTTCAATCTGGATAAATGCGAGGTATTGCATTTTGGTACAACAAGGATCGGGCTTATACAATCAATGGTAGGGCCTTGGGTAGTGTTGTAGAACAGGAGGACCAAGGGGTACAAGTAAATAATTCTTTACAGTTTGTGTCACATATAGACAGGATGGGTAGGAAGGCATTTGGTGTGCTTGCCTTCATTGCTCAGTCATCTGAGTATAGGAGTTGGGACGTTATGCTGAGGTTGCACAGGATATTGGTGAGGCCTCTTCTGGAATACTGTGTCCAGTTCTGGTTGCCCAGTTATAGGAAGGATATTATCAAGCTGGAGTGGGTTCAGAAGAGATTACCAGGATGTTACCATGTATGGAAAATTTGAATTATAAAGAAAGGCTAGATAGGCTGGGACCTTTCTCACAGGAGTGCAGGAGGGTGAGAGATGACCTGATGGAAGTTTATAAAATAAATAAAGGTATAGGTAGATTAATGTTAGTTGTCTTTCCCTAGTATGGGGGATTTCAAGACTAGGGGACACATTTTTAAGGTGAGTGGAGAGAGATTTAAAAAAGACATGAGGGAATTTTTTTTTTTTTTTTTTTACATAGAGGGTGGTTCACGCGTGGAATGAACGTCCTGAGAAAGTGGTGGATGCGGGTACAATTACAACATTTAAAAGACATTTGCATAAGTACACTAATAGGAAAAAAGTTTGGAGGGATATGGGTCAGGAGTAGGCAGGTGGGAGCAGTTTAGTTTGGGACTATGTTCAGCATGGACTTGTTGGACCGAAGGGTCTGTTTCTGTGCTCTATGACTTAGACATTACTCCCTAAATCATGTGTTCACCCCCTCTCCCCTTTCTCCCTTTTCACCTCAATACTTTCCAACTTTATTAGCATGTCGGTTATTGTTCAGTATTCATTCTATTGAAGACTTAAAAATCTTAAATGCCTCATTTTCCCATTGCAGATACTTTTAGTATCTTGTTTTATTTGTGTTTCATTTTGCTTATTCAAAAAACTCTGCAGAAATTCTGTCACTGGACATGAGCAGACTTGCCAACATCAGCGACATTGGATGCATTTATTGTTGTGCGATATAATCTTGTAATTCAGAGTTGACAGTATTTACAACTGAGGTAGGCTGACAGTCCAACAGAGCATATGTAATTCAGGTTTCTTCCCATATGATTAGGAAAGATGAAGACCTGATCTGGCATGGAATGGAATGTGCCTGAAAGTACCTGGCGAATGACAATGTTGAATTGGATCATGGAACAATGGTTTTGAAGATGAGTACGGTCAAGACTGACCTTTGTCAATATAATTTACATAGCGCTGTACTTGCAATTTAGAGCTACAGCTTACATTTGTCTTAACGCAATGAGGCCTGTTCTCTACATATATTAAAAAGAACTTCTTTTTATATGATGACCTTGATTACCTCAGTATCTCCAAAACAAATTTCTCGTGTAGTTAACTGGCTATGGAGCGTCACCACTTTTGCAATGTTGGAAACAAACCTGCAAACTAATGTGGATTAAAATTGCACCAAACAACAATGATATAAACAGTCAGATAATTGCCTGGAATTCCCAATTGGTAGAACCATTTCTGCAACATCAACTGGAGTTGCATGTCAGGACTACATGGAAACCCTGAGGTAGAAACTGAGGAAACTGACCAGGAAATTAAAATTTCTGATGGGCAATTCCCCTGCATTTGAAAGCTACTGAGAGAGTCCCTCAAAGTTGTGAATTTCCAAGGGTTTTGACTCACTTACTTACATGATATCCAACTCCCTCACCGACCCATCTGCCACCTTGTCCCCCTCACTTACCTTGCACACGTGCCTCTCTTTGGTAGCTGCAAAAGTGGTTTTGAGACCTATAAAAAATTTGATTCCTAAAATACAGCAGACAGTGCCATAAAAATAGAGCATGTCTTGGCAGCGCTGCTCTGGCACGGAATAGATTTTGACTCCATTTTCTCTGGCACAGTCTAAACTCGGAAGTCTGGCTGAAAAATGACTGACATCAGCCTTCCTGCTCCTATGATGCTGCTTGGCCTGCTGTGTTCATCCAACTCTACACCTTGTTATCTATGACATATAACTGGGCAATCTTAAAAAGAGGATTGCATTTGGTCAAATTCGCTCAAACAGTAATTTGAAAATCTGGGCCAATCAGTTTTAGCCATGATGATTGGCAGTGTGACATTGGATAATGGGAGAATTACCCTGACCATCTTCAAATATCACTACAGGATCTTTTAGATCTGAAAGACAACATTTCAATCAATACATCACTCCCTCTTTAACGTTAAACTCAGGGAAGCTATCACTAAAAAGTTAAGAAGTTGACAGACATGGAATCAATGTAATTGAATTTTTTTAACCTTCACCATCTTGTATTATTATAAAGGATTAATAAACTATTGTGGAAACCACAATCTTAAGTGTATGTTTTCAGGAAAAATGAATCTTTATACATGAAAATTAGCAAGAATGCCACCACTTGCTATAGAGGTGATTTTAGCAGTAAGTGCCATTGGAGGTAAATACTAATAGGATGAAAGTCACCTTTTCGAAAACCTTTTACTGTTTTGCCATATGGCTTTCACTAAACAACATAATTGTGCAATTAGGAGAAGTTAACAGTTCTTGTACTTTTAATGTTTTTAGCACAAATGTCATTCTAAGTCATATGCTGAAATATCTATTTTCCAGATTATGAAGAGACTACTGACTTAAGAAATTTTCTGCATCCTGACAACTGCATACCCACAATTCCTAGAACTTGGATGAAAGTTACCTGCCTCTCTATTGACTTCATGCCACAGATTTCTGTGGAGCTAGGAATCTAACAAAGAAAAATAGTATTGAAAAAAAAATCAATTTTTGCTTTCCTCTACTGTTTTCATTATGCTTTTCCAATACACAAGTGGAAACTGCCTTGCTCAGCCAGCGTAACAACTTGAATTTTGGTAACGGTATTTCTATTTGAGCATTAGGAAACCTCTGCTCATTACAAGAAGAAATTTCACAGACTACTTTGTGATTATATCACTTCAAAACATTATGCACCATGTTCTGTTGGCATAACAATTCAAAACTTAAAACATCAGTTGATCAAAGTAAGCTGTTTGATGTGTTACATTATAAACTTATTTATTTGCTGTTTCATTCCACCCCCTACCAGCAGCTGGGACAGACTCTTCATTGTCACGTTCATCATGCCACGACATGGTCCGATAGTAGCTTAGCATGACTTCCCACAGAGCTTTGCAGAGGTCGGATAGGCATGGGATGTAGCTGTCCGGAGTAATATGCTGTCGGAAACAATAGAGTTGGGAAACAATAAAGTTGAGAAACATTGCACAGAACTAATTGGATATTATAAATATATAAGATCTAAGTATGGTCTCCTATTTAGCTGCTGAGCATACACTTAGAGAGAAATGTGTTTCTCTCTACCCTTCTGTTCAAGCTTATTTGCATATCAAACAAAATCCGCAACAGTAGAATGTGGAGGTTTTTACCCCAGCACTCACAACTCTATTTTAACACAACGTCTCAAGAATTAAGGGCAATATTTATAGCCATAGCATTCCCAGATTTTCAGTACTAAGTGACCGATTAAAAGCCTTGCAACAAAGGTCTGTACTTGACCCACGACAGGATCAAATCCAACCAGCATCAGAACATCTGATGCATAAATGTGACAATATTGCAAGCCGCAAGACCACAAAACCAAACTGGATAGAGAAAGATTTTTCATGACTTCCAGTCTAAGACTGAGTGAGGTACAGGAAATCAAAACAGTAGTGAAATGTTGGATTTGGAATCGAGGGAAGAAATAACATGAGCGCAGAAAAGTTAAGGCAATATGACCAGAGAGACTGTACTTTACAGGAATATACAAAAACAAAGTGGACAGCAAAATGCTAGACTAGGCAGATGACCTAATGCAAAGATCTAAGCCCTTTGGATGCCATAAAAGAAGAGAATGAGGTGAAGGGACACAGCTTTAACAAGTTAATTCTATTATTGGGGATTCATATTCACCTATTCTAATATAAAAGGGGAATGCACTCAAGATCACAGTCACAGGGAACACAGATTTTGGAAGGCTGTAAGAAACTATCAAGATAAAGGAACCAAGACCAATGAAAGAATTGCAACATAAGGATGGGAATTTTATATATTGAGGTTTCAGTGTGCTAGGAGCGAGGTAATATAATTAGCAAGGACCGGAATAATGGATGAGTGGTATTTTGTGTGCACTTAGAAAAAAGCCACATGATTCCATACGTGCTCAAGTTTATGGAAGGTGGAAGATGAAAATTCATCCAAGTGAACACTGAAATGGTCAAGTCTGGAGATAGCAAAAGCCTGCATGGATGGGTATGGTGGGGAGCAGTCAGCAGCCGATAACTGATGCAATGGTAAATGTGGTGGAGTGGGATATGGGTTGGAAGTTCAACTCAGCATGCCAAGCTAAGCAACAGACAGTAGCCAGTGAAAGGAACAAAATCAATAGCAAGTAAATATCTCACAAAGGATCACTGGACTTGAAACATTAACTCTGTTTTTCCCTCCACAGATGTCATCAGACCTACTGAGTTTTCCAACACTTTGTCTCTTTTCAAGTGAGCATTTTGAGTGGAAGTGAAGACAAAGTCATCAGTCTTCCCTAAATTAACTGTAGGAAATTGTGACTCATTCAAAGCTGGAAACTGGATAAGCCGTCAACCATGCTGAGGCGGTGCAGGGGAGTGAGAGAGACAGTGGTGAGATAGCTCTCTCAGGATATTAGTTACTGTGGAATATCTTAATAAGCTAAGTCGTTACACAAGGATCATAACTGAATGCCAACTACTGAACTCGATCATGATACTTCATATGAATCTCACATTTCTGGGGAAAATATAAATCAATCTTCATAGAAACAGCTTCAAACTGTCATCTGGTTGATGTCACAAAGTGCATGAACAGTTTTCCCGGTGAAAACAATAAATTTTCTAATATTTCTCAGTTTTACACAAATTATTTGCATTCACCTTCACTTAATGCTTCAAATTTAGTTCGTTCAAACTGAAAGACACAGACGTGTGAAAGCCCTCTAGAAACTACCTCACACCCCCATTTAAGTCTCTGAGATGGATGGGTCAGGCATTTTTAATCACTGTTGCAAGCTTGAGGTGAACAGCTTGCCATCAGCTCTCACACGTTCGCCCGAATCTTAAGCAGTATAAACTAAAACAAATGACACCTGGAACCTTTGGTGCTTACAAAAAGGGAACTAGTTCTGTGCAGCTAATTAACACATTAAAATATTATTGTGATCTCAAGTTTACCTTCAAGATCCTGGCTTTTTGTTGCAAAGAAATTTCTGCATGCAATTACATCTAACCCTTACAGACTTAAGGCTGAAAGACTGAAATGTTCTAAGTGGGGAAAAAAAAGTTGATCAGAGAAACCAAGGAAAACTTCCATTCATCACACTGGTTTTCTCACCCAAGTAGGGTGACCAGATTTTCAAAAGCCAAAACCACGACACATGGAAAAGCCATGACAAGTTGGAGGTGGGAGGCAACCTCTCCCGCATTATGTCCAACCAGAATGGCAATGTTATTTCCTGGATTGTTAAAAGGTATCAATAACAGTGCAACTGTTGGTGCCAAGAAGATCCTTTATTCACCTTTATTCATTGACGGGATGAGGGTGTTGCTTGTTATGCAACATT
Source organism: Rhincodon typus (assembly GCF_021869965.1). Classification (NCBI taxonomy): domain Eukaryota; kingdom Metazoa; phylum Chordata; class Chondrichthyes; order Orectolobiformes; family Rhincodontidae; genus Rhincodon; species Rhincodon typus. Next base: position 69,741,035 of record NC_063333.1, on the reverse strand, counting down.
TATTGCCCATCCTTAACTGCCCTCTGGGCAATTAAGAGTCAACCACATTGCTGTGGGTGTGGAGTCACATGTAGGCCAGACCAGGTAAGGATGGCAGTTTCCTTCCCTAAAGGACATTAGTGTACCAGATGGGTTTTTCCAACAATCGACAACGGATGCACAGTCATCATTAGATTCTTAATTCCAGATAGTTATTGAATTCAAATTCCACCATCTGCCATGGCAGGATTCGAACCCGGTTCTCCAGAACATTATCTTGGTCTCTGGATTACCAGTCTGGTGATAAGACCACTAGGCCCATTGCCTCCCCTCAGTGATAAATCCCTTGGAGACATCAAGTGGGTTTGGGCGAGAGAATATTGGGTCGCTGCATGCAGTGTATTGTGATATGGTGTGAAGGATGCAAAGATGCTTACAAGCATTGATTTTTCTTGGCCCTGACACACATGAAGTCATGTGACCGACAAATCGGCAGAATGGGAGGCAAGCATAAGCAGGAAATGGAATCTGGGAACAAGCTTAAAGTAGTTGCAACACTTAAAAAAAAATTAAGAAACATGTCAAAATTTTGAATAATGTGTACAGCTTAAGAAATGAATGACAAAAAACGCCAAGATGTGAGTAAGCCTGCCACTGTGCACCCATGGTATGAAAGAAGATAACAATAATTACTATGATAAAATGTGAGAAAAGACACAACAAACTTGGTAGGTGTAAATGCATGCCAAATCAAGGAATTCACACAAATAAACTAAAAAGGTAACTTCAGCTACAGCTCTTATGTTAGAGCTTTGCCATTGTTCGGAGGTGTTGCAGCATAGCTTAACAGTTGTAGCGCAAAGCATTTATAATTTCTAGTTGCAAGAAAAACTCAAAAAAGGACAGAAGTTGTGAAAATCCAAAAATATAATGCTTTGACTCAAAAGTATTACATGCATACAGACATAATTCTAGTGCGCCGCATATTTTACATGGAATTATGATATAGCTGTAGCATGTTTCCATGCCCCTTAGTCTCAAGGGGGCAATAGGACGATAAGAAATCACAACAGGAGTAGGCTGTTCAGCACCTATGGGATTCAATAGTATCATGACTGACTTGAAACTCCTCACATCACTTTCCTACGCTTGCCCCCTCATCCTCAACTCCCCCATTGATCCAGAATATCTCTCAGTCTAGGAGCAAAAGGCATAAAAGTAAGGTGTCACCCATGTAAGACAGAGACAAGGGGGAATTTCTTCTGAGGGTAGTGAATTTGTGGAACTCATTCTTTATGCCCCCTGCAGTAAAGAGTCATGAAGTACATTCAAGGCTGAGATAGATAGTTTTTTTTAAATCTTTAAGGGAATCAAGGGCGATGGAGAAAAGGCAGGAAAGTGGAATTGAGGATTATCAAAGCAGCCTTTATCCTACTGAATGGAGAAGCAGGCTTGAGGGGCTGAATGGCCTACTTCTGCTCATTCCATGTGTTCTATGTTTTAATGATTAAATAAAAACTGAAGACTGGGCTTGTGGAGATGCTGATGGATTCATTCAGCAGCCAAGGCTATTTTGAGTAGATTCCCAAACAATAGAAAGATGAGCCCAAGTAAATTGCATCATAAAATCTTTAGCTCCAGAAGTAACAGAGGTAAATGTTGTAATTGTACCTGCCTCCATCACCTCCTGTGGCAACTCATTCTATATATACACCACCCTCTGCATGAAAATGTTGCCTCTCAGGTCCCTTTTAAATCTTTCCCCTCTCACCTTAAACCTACATCCTCCAGTTTTGGACTCCCATATCCTGGGAAAAAGATTTTGACTATTCACCCTGTCCATGCCCCTCAAGATTTTGTAAACCCATCATCTAATTTAAGTAATCCACTGATAATCCCAGTTACCAAGGATACATCTCATTTGTCCAGTAACTTTTGGTCCCAGATTAATTTCAAGCCCTTAATCGCACTCGCAGCAACAGCACCCCAGAAGACCAATAAATCTTTGGTATTGGTCTCGATGGAGCAATTGGTCAGTGTTTTCAGCTGTTAACTGAAAGGCTGATGGTTCAAGACCACTCAGGGGCAAAACCCTGAATGTTTTTGCCCTGCCAGCATTCTCCTTTACTGTCAGGGCAGATTTTGGGGCACCCTCTTGTGACACAGTGGTGTCTGTACCCATAAACTGAGGGGCCCGGGTTCAAATCCCACCTGTTTTACAGGTGTGTAATAACATCTCTGAACAGGCTAATTAGAAAATTAAGTTAAATTTAAAAAAAACATTGATTTCATTATCTTTCTACATCTATCAATCACACAGACCCAAATAGCACTTGCCCAACACTGACAACAAACTTATCTATATGTTGGCGATAGTGCTGAGATTCTAAGGGGATTCACAACTTGGTTCTCATCAGACAATTTTCATGAAAAATAGCTTGGCAAATGCTTCCTTTTTAGACTAAGACCTACTATTCGCATGTTATTTATTAGTTGAGGATTGTTTCAATCCACCATAAAGATCCACATAATCTGTGCAATTAGAATAAATTAGTTCATTTTTTAAGGACGAATGAACTGACATGATATATAAATTCTAACAACACTAGTATGGCGTTGATGAGTGCCTTCTTTATCTGCTGCAGTCCATGTAGTGAAGGCACACCCGCAGTGCTGTTGGAAGGAAAATTCTAGGATTTTGACTGAGTCTTGTCAGTGTATGACTTAAGTCTACTGCCTTTGGCCTTCAAAGTGGTGAAGGTTACAGTAAGATATCCTTTCCAGACACCAACTATGATAAACTGACCACTTTGTGCTAATTATTAAAAAGGCGTCATCCTTGGATCAGGTTCTAGAACAAAATGAAGCCTGTCATCTCTGGTTGTAATTCAGAACATTGTTCTTGCAATTTGATACTTGAGCCTAGCACTGACGAAGACCAAAATTCACTCTCATTAAATAATCAAGGCTTGCCTTAGTGGCAAGTATGACTCAAAAGCTAGAAATGATTTGATACAAGAAAACAATTGTGATGTATTTCTGATTATGTTGGTAGAACTGGTTTTCAGAACAATATTTCTTTAAAACATATGTAAAGATTACAAAAACCCAAGTTTTACAAACAAAGTCTGGGCTAAAATTGTCATCCTTTGCACTGGTCTTGCTGGTTTCAGGTGAATAGTGCTGAAAAATTCTGAAGAAAATGGTATCACTTGGTCATTGGTCTTCAATAATGGATTGAATGGAGTGACTTAAGGTGCAATAACCTTGGGCTTCAGTCTTCTTTGTGTATGGAAAATACCAATTCCCAGTGGCTCAAATTTCCATCATATGCACAGTCTGCAAAGTGTTAAGGCTTATGCTGTTTTTTCAACATCCTCTGTGCTGTGCAACGAGGCATGGGCAAGAAGTGTCAGCCTAGACAGCAATGGTCACATGCCATGAACAAATATTCGAAATAAATTCGATGGTCCTTCCGTGTTTTTCAACATCTGCCCCATTTTCAACTGAATCAACCCACATGCTAAAAGGCTAAAACTTGTTTGTTTCAAAGAACATATTCCTTTGGAAACTGAACCACATATTTGTCAACTAATTTTGGTCTCTGTAGAAATTCCAGTACCCTCCGATATTAAGTTTCAAGAAAACCTGCGTAATAGACAAAAATCCAAGGCATCATTAAATAAAGGATATCCCCAGAGAAGGGAAACAGCAACATTAAACACGAGGGGTAATAGTTAACATTTGCTGGCATTCTCAAAAACAACTTCTGCAGCTCTTAAGTATCTCTCAACATCACTTCCGAGTTTGTTGAGTAAAAAGTAACACGTGGAAATGGAACAAGGTTCTTTTTGGGGCGCACATCAACAATGCAAAATAATTTGTTTCAAGCCTGTCACAAGTACTAATATGTTTCCTTTCCTTATATTTTCCTTTTTCAGACCACCCATCCTGACCTCTCAAACTAAGATCGCCTGGTTTGCCTTTGGAACCACGCCTCCGAGGGAGCAATAGATGCTGAATTTCAACTTCTCCCATGACTGAAATTTCCTTAACACAAAACATTATCCTATTCTGGATTATAAGCCACCTTGTGGAAAATGCTTTAGGTAATACTCTTTCAAAGGTTGACAGTTTGTCACCATGGCTATAAATCAACTGAATTCAAGTGCTTATGTTATCAAACAGAATCAGCTAATATTTTTATTACTATAATATGTTGCAGATGAACAGCTTAATCACTATATTTAGAGCAATTTACAAATACCACATGAAGTTGCAGTGAAACTAACTAAATTGTGCACATTGATCTTAATCCTACCTTAAAGTAAACTACTATTCCAGTATTTTCTCAGCCCGATGCCAGTTTCAGATTCATTTCTTATGGTAGATTTGAATCCTTCAATGTGCCTATTCAATCAATTGAGTTACTTATACCACACAATAATTCTTCAAATGCCATTAATATGTTTATGAAGAGGTTGGCTTAGCTGTTCTACTTAGAATAGTGAAGCATGTATTACTGTATCTATTTCTACATCATACTTCAACAATAATACATCACTGTGAAATAGAAAAAAAGTGTTACTCCATATTAAACTGTTCACAGTTGATATTGATATCAATACAGGGTACAACTTTGTTTGGAAGACGCAAGGAGTACACATTTTAGAGTTTGAAAAGCTCAACATAAATTAATCATTGAACCATACATGCAGTTAGGTTAGTTAACCAATGGAAAAGACATGGTGGCCATACGTAAGAAAATGACATGTTCACAGTTTATCTGTACTCAGCAAAAGCCTCAGCTTTATTCCTCTGTGTCCCCACCTTAATGAATTTCAGGCATGACATGATGTCAAACTCAACTTCCGCCATCCTCACCTTTGTGCCCACTTCTTTGGGCAAGTGTCCTCTCCCCGTTCCAGAGACCCTTTTGCCTAGTTCCAACACACACTCTCCACCTGGACCCTTTCCTCTGGCCTTTCACCTGCACTCAATCTGTTCATTAAGAACTGTTGACATGATATTAATCGCCTCAATATCTTTGCCCCCCGCCCCTCACCAAATCCAATGTATCTCCCTGCTGATAAGGGTGGTGCTGTTGTAATTTGAAGTACTGACCTCTACCTGGCAGAGGCTGAGTGCCAGCTCTCCAATATCTCCTCCTGACTTCCCCTGGACCATGATCCCACCATGACATATCAAGACCATTGTATCAATTATGGTAAATGATCTCATTTTATCTAGTGACCTCACCCCACACCCCCGAACCCTCCCCAACGTCCCCCACTCCGCCTCCAATCTGATAGTCCCGCAGCCACACTCCGCTCGCATCTACCTCCTTCCAAAAACCCACAAACAGGACTGTCTGGGAAGACCCATTGTTTCAGTCTGCTCCTACCCTACAGAACTCATCTCTTCCTACCGTGACTCAGTCTTCTCTCCCCGGTCCAATCCCTGCCTAGGTATATCCTGGATTCCTTCGACGCTTAACACCAGTTTCAAAATTTCCAGTTTGCAGGCTCCAGCCGCCTCCTCTTTACCATGGACATGCAATCATTTTACACGTCCATTCCCCACCAGGAGGGTCTTCGGGATCTCCACTTTTTTCTGGAGCAAAGACCTGAACCGTCCCCACCCACCACCACCCTCCTCCCGTTCGTCCGAGGTCAGAGGGGTGGCTATGGTCACCCGCATGGGCCCCAGTTGTGCCTGTCTCTTCGTGGGATACGTGGAACATTCCTTGTTCCAGTCCTATTCCAGCCTTCACCCACAACTCTTTCTCCAATATATCAATGATATCATCAGTGCTGCTTCCCTCTCTCATCAGGAATTGGAAAAGTTCATCAATTTCGCTTCCAATTTCCTCCCTGCCCTCACTTTCACCTGGCCCATCTCTGACTCCTCCCTTCCCTACCTTGACATCTGTTTCCACTTCTGGAGATAGACTGGCCACTAATGTCCACGATAAACCAACTGACTCCCACAGCTACCTGGACAAAACATCCTCACACCCTGCTTCCTGTAAAGACTCCATCCCATTCTCTCAGTTCCCCCATCTCCTTCACATAGTTGGCCTCAACTGAACCTTCGACAAGGAAGACTCCGAACTGTCCACCTTCTTCCTCAACCGAGGATTCCCCAGCACTGTTGTTGACAGGGTCCTCAACTGGATCTGACCCATCTCCCGCCCTCACCCCTCTCTTCCCTCCCACAGCAGTGATAGGGCTCCCCTTGTCCTTACCTACCATTCCACCAGCATCCACATCCAGAAGATCATCAGACACCACTTCCGCCACCTCCAGCGAGATGCCACCACCAGACACATATTCCCCTCCCCTCCCTTGTCCACCTTGTGCAGGGATTGTCCCCTCCGGGACACCCTGGACCAATTTTCCTTCACTCCCAATGCCCCCTTCACAGCCCCATGGCACCTTGCCCTGTAACCGGTGAAGGGCCCAACATACCTTCCAGGTAAACCAACAATTCACCTGCACTTCTCAGAATCTAGTCTACTGCACTCGCTGCTCACAATGTGGTCTCCTTCTCTCTTTTGTCCCAAGTCAGAAATCCTTGCATTCTTTCATTTCAACGAAATTTTATAATCACAATGCTTTTATTCCTGGCTTGTCCTTTCTTCCTGAGCAATGCCACAGGGCATCAAATTCACATAATTTATTCAGTAAAATTCAGTAGGTTTAGTGAGTCCTGAACTCAATGCCAAAACAGACACTCTTGTATTTAAAAATGTCCTGAATTTATACAATCAAAATACCACAGCTACAATTTGTGTTAGTTAGACAAATTATTTATATCGTTAGATTGAAGTGTAATGGAATTAAGCCCTTATAAGCCTTAACATAAATATGGTATGATGCCAAAAAAAACATGCTCTGAACTTGAAACATGGTGTAAAAGGTTTTTAAATGAAACTCTTAAAACATATTATTAACCCGGGTATGCATGGTTATTGGCAAGTATCAGTAGCTGCATAATCAGACAGCACACAAAGCAAAGCACATATTTAAACCATCTGCCATTTAAGACCAACTCCTTGCCAACACCAACTATCACCTACTTTACATTTCTTGGGAATGAATGAAAAATGAACACTACAGCATAGCTGAGGATCTTTGGCATTTTTAGCATTGCAACTGAATGTCGACTTGAATCGGAAAGAAAACAATATTTTGGACTTCGGTCGATGTTTCAAGCCTTCCTCAGAATTTATTTTTGAATGTACAATATCTTAATTAGGAATATTTTTATTGAAAGATTAGTTGAATGAGTACACAAACTTTAGAATGAATTGAGATTATTCTGACGAAAAAAAGTGTTATTGCTGAGAAACTGGCATGACGTTGCTAACTTAGCTGCTCTGTACGATAGGCTAAAATCTGACATAACACACATTTGAAACGTTGAGAAGCATATAACGTAAGGTCCAGAAGGTCATGCAATTCCTCCCCTTTGCACAAGAAATTATCCAGCCTAATCTTATTCGAGACATAGTGTTGGTAATTACTACACTTCAAGTCGGCATTGAAATATTATTCAAAAGACCATATGACGTAGGTGCAGAAGTACACCATTTGGCCCATTAAGTCTGCTCCACCATTCTACGAGGTCTGCAATCATCAGCAAACATCCCCACTTCTGATAATACAATGGAGGGACGGTCATTGATAAAGCAGCTGGAGAGGGTTCAGCCTAGGACATTAACCCAAGTAACTCCCGAAAATTTAGCTCCCAGTTTTAAGATCATACCTCAGTAAATGATCGGGATTTCTAGGGCTTCTGCTTCTAATATTCTGTGAGGCAGTGAAGTCCAAAATCCCACAACCTTCCAGGTGAAAAGATTCCTTTAAACTGATACCACTTCCCGACCAACCTTGCCACTAAAAGGAATTGGTTCTTCCCACCTGGGCCTTTCTATTTCATACAATCTCCCTTTGCCACGTTATTTCCAAGGAAAATGACCCAACCTAACCAATCTTTCCTTATAGCTGGATTCTCCATTCCTGACAATATCCTCATTAATCTTCTCTCTAGGCTCTATAGTGCAATCACATCCTTCATATAACGCTGTGGAGGAAAATTAGTATTACTTAATTCAACTTATCATCAGCTTTCCTCCAATCTTGATTATGTATATTGATTACAGTAATTTTATCATGACAAATTGTTCTGTGATGATGTTAAGGGATGAAGTTACCAAAAAGCTATTAAAACACTAAAAACGATACTGAAATCTGCATTGGTCTAAGCATCATTGATTTGAAGATACAATCAGCATTAATTTTGCTGTACTAAGACTTGAAGTCATCTTCAAAAGTAACATTAAAAGCTAACTATAGACAGAGAATTTGCTCTCCAAGGAAAGTCACACTACATAACAATAAAATTCATACCGTGCAAAGATCTTTATATTGAAGCTTCTGAAACTTGGTGTCAGAATTTCCGGCACACAATTCCACATATCCAAGGACAACCTGGAACACTGTGTTATGGATCGCCTGAGTGAAGTGCATGTGTAGCTGGTCCATTGCAGTCTACAGAATATTTTAAAAAAAATAAAATGTTAATTGTAATACTAATCAATGAATTGCTTGATCAGGAATCCACTGTTTAGAGAGTTTTAAAAATTCTTTTCACCTCATTAAGAAAACTCTTTTTCAAGCCCGATGAATTGTGAACGGCAAGTTATCCCGTGAATTCTAAAGTAGTAGCAGAACCAATATTCTTTTCAATAAACAGTTGAAATAAAGTCGCTCACAACTTTTAAAAAATTCCAACTAAAGCAATACATTTCACATATTACAGAACCACACATCCTGGGTTGCTCTCATGTGCATGTTATCAGGGTGCTGCAGTTTTTTTCTCAACAAATAACTTGTCTATCCTATTACTTACAGCAAATTGGGGGCAGGGGGGAGGTGGGGGGGATGGTGAGGAGTGGTGTCAGTTGACTGGATGGGTGGTTTGCAAAGCAGAATGATGCCAGCAGTGAGGATTCAATTTCTGCACCGGCTGAGGTTGCTAGGAAAGATTCTCCTTCTCAACTTCTGTCACCTGAGGCACGGTGACCCTCAGTTTAAACCACGAGCAGTCATCTCTCTCTCTGTCTAAGGAGAGTGCAGTCCTATGGTCCCCTTGAACTATGATGACTTTATCTTTAGTGGACCTGTCACTGTGGATTAGGATCCTTTGCATTTGTCATCATATAAAGGACTTTGGAGAGTTCAAAATATGAATGAGAATTATTGAAGCTTGTCACACACTCAGCTCATCAAAACTACCATGCAACCAAATGACAATGCCAAAACCTGTAAACATTTAACTTAATATTTTATCGCCATAAATAGAAGATAAAGAAACTCTGGAGAAATGTCTTGTGGTGACCTGTAAGGCCATCACCAGTTTCTCAGATCTGATGGAATTCACACTAGGTGAGATTATTAAAGTACAAGGTTCCACTAACAACTGCAAGGCTTCCGAGATAATTAATTCACTTCTATTCACTGAAGTTACAAGCAAGCATAAAATCATCTACTGTGCAAAACCAGTCATAAATCATTAATAATTGACAGACTTGCAAATGAGGTCAAAAGGAGATTGATAATGGTGATGGTTGTGGCTCTGTTAGTGCTGGGGTTGCATTTTAGGAGATGTGGAAGGTCTTGAAGTGGTCTACGTATCTTGCCTGGCAGCAGAACACTTGATTTCTAGGAAGCATCCTTCAAGCTAGCATCCAGCCGAATTGCTTTTCTCCTTCCTTTTGTGAAGAAAGCAACATTCTTCCTTAAATAGCAATCCATTTTATCTATTATTTTAAATGGCAAATTGTAATTTATTGAGAAGGGAACAAATTTGAGAAATTTGAACTTTCTCACGGCTGGCTGAACCATCCTCTTCTAACTATTCTTTACTGTCATCCTGCTGGGTGGAACTGCTCTCATTTGGCTCCAGTCAAATAACCAGAGAATCATTGTAACAGGTTCTTTCACAGCACCACTACCTCAGTATCACAGAGTCAGAGTCATACAGCACGAAAACAGACCCTTCAGTTCAAGCGACTAAGTTTCCAAACTAAACTAGCCCTCTGCCTTGGACCTATATCTCTCAAAACGTTTCCTATTCATGTAACTATATTGTAACTGTACCTGCATCTACCACTTCCTCTGGCAGTTCACTCCACATATGAACCCCCTCTGTATGAAAAGGTTGCCCCTCAGGTCCCATTTAAATCTTTCTTCACTCACCTTAAAAATATGCCCCCGAGTTTTGAACTCCCCCAACATTGCAAAAAGACCTTTGCTATTCACCTTATCTATGCCCCTCATGATTTTATAAACCTCTTTAAGGTCACCCCTCAACTTCCTACACACCAGTGATAAAGTCCCAGCCTCTTTTTAAAACTCAAGCCCTCCAGTCCTGGCAACATTCTGGTGAAACTTTTCTGAACTGTCTCCAATTTAATAATATCTTTCCTGTAACTAGACCAGAACTGTACACAGGACTCCAAAAGTGATCTCACAGATGTCTGTACATCCGCAATAGGACATCCCAATTCCTACAATCAATGGTCTGAGCAATAAAGCCAAGCATTTAAACATCATCTTAACCTCCCTACCCACAACTCTACTTTCAAAGAACTAGGTATCTGAATCCACAGGTCTCTGTTCTACAACACTACTTTGGGACCTACCATTAACTGTACAAGTCCTGCCCTTGTTTCTTTTACCAAAATGCAATAAACTCTCATTTATACAAATTAAACTCCTGCTGCCACTTCTTAGCCCATTGGCCCAATTGATCAAAATCTCTTCGTAATCTTAGAAAACCTTCAGCAAATTCGGTGTCATCTGCAAACTTACTAACCGTGCCTCCTGAATTCTCATTCAAATCGTTTGTACAGATGACAAAAGTGGACCCAGCACTGATCCCTGCAGAACACCGCTGGTCAGAGGCCTCTCAAGCCAATTTTGTATCGAGTTGGAAAGCTCACCCTGAATCCCATGTCATCTAACTTTACTAATTAGTCTATGATGCAGAAGTTTGTCAAAGGCTTTGCTAAAGTCCATGTAGACAATGTCTACCTGTTCTGCCCTCAATCTTTCTGGTCATGTCCTCAAAAAACTCATTCAAATTTGAGAGACACAATTTACCACACACAAAGCCATGTTGACTATCCCTAATTAGTCCTTGCCTCTCCAAATGCACGTAAATCCTATCTCTCAGAATCACCAGTCTATAGTTCCCATGCTTCTCCTTACACCCTTTCTTCAATAAAGGCACAATATTAGGCACTTTCGAATCCTCTGGCACCTCACCCGTAGCTGTAGATGATACAAATATTTCTACAAGAGTCCCAACAATTTCTTCCCACAACATTCTGGGATACACTTGATCAGGTCCTGGAGATTTATCCTCTTTTATGATTTTTAAAGACATCCAGCACCACCTCTTTCGTGATGTGTACTGTTTTCAAGACATCAATATTTATTTCTCAGAGTTCCCTAACCTTAATTTCTTTCTCCACACAGTAAAAACTGACACAAAATATTCATCTCGTATCTCTCGCATCTCCTGTGTTCCACACATAGATAACCATGTTGATCTTTAAGGGACCTAATTCTCTTCGCTCTTAATGTACTTGCAGAATCTCTTTGCATTATCCTTAACCTGATCTGCCAAGGCTCATGTCCTCTTTTTGACCTCCTGATTTCCCTCATAAGAATGTCCCTGCACTGCTTATACTCTTCCAGAGGTTCACTTGATCCCAGTTATCTATACAGGTATTTCTGTTATAATGCATCTTTTGTTAATGTGAATTGGTTGTATTGCAATTGATGAATAGTGTCCGCTGTTTCTACTTTCTACTATACAGTAGTGATTTTCCATAGCAATTTCCCTATAAGACAATTTTCTATGGAGATTTTCTATAGCGCGAAGTCACACAAGAACGTAGTTATCATGTTATAGGAGAAATACCTGTACCTAACAAACAACTCCTCCTTATTCTTGACCAGAGACTCAATATCTTTATTTATTCATTGTTCCTTATTCTTACCAGCCTTATCCTTCACTCTACTAGGAACATACTGCCTCTAACTCTCGCTATCTCACTTTTGAAAGTCTCCCACTTCCCAGTTGTTCCTTTACTGGTCAACAGTCTACTCCTATAAACTTTTGAAAGTTCCTGTCTCATACTGTCAAAATCTGCCTTACTCCAACAGAGAACTTTAACTCTTATGCAAGGCCTATCCTTTTCTATAACTATTTTACAACTAATAGAATTATGATCGCTGGTCCCAAAGTGCTCCCCCACTAACACTTCAGTCACTTGTCCTGCCTTATTTCCCAGGCGAAGGTCAAGTTTTGCTCCTTCCCGAGTAGGTATATCTACATATTGATAAAGAAAATCTTCTTGAATGCATTTAACAAATTTCTCACCAACCAAGCCCTTAATACTAGCGCAGTCCCAGTTATGTTTGGAAAGTTGAAATTCCCTACAATTACAACCCTATTATTCTTACATGTATCCGAGATCTCTCTACATATTTGCTCCTCAATTATCCAACTGACAATTGGGAGGCCTATGGTACAATCCCTTCAGGGTGATCAGCTCCTTCTTATTTATGAGTTTCACCCATATAGCTTCACTGGATGATTCCTCAGAAGTATCGTAAGTATAGCAGTAACGTTTTCCTCAATCAAATCACCGTTCCCTTTCAATCTTTCTTATAGCTTCTAAACCTTGAAACATTAAGCTGTCAGTCCTATCTCTCCCTTAGCCATGTTTCTGTAATAGCTACGATATCCCAGTCCCACACTCCCATACATATCCTGAGTTCATCTGCTATACTTGTGAGACACCCTTGCATTGAAATAAATGTAGTTTAATTCTTCAGAGTTATCTTGCTCTCTGACTTGCTCTGGCCTGCCTTTTCTAATTAAATTGCTCTTTTTAAATTCAGAACCATCCTCATCTAGTTTCACTACTACTTAAAATCCATCACCTTTATGGGAACACGTTAGGCCTGCTCTCACGATAACCCTTTTGAACATCTCCCAATGCTCTAATGTGGATTTTCCTACAAGTAGTTGCTCTCAGTTCACATCAGCCAGATCCTGTCTTCTGTTATTAAAATTGGCGTTGCCCCAATTCGGAGCCTTTATTTCTGATCCATCTTTGCCTTTCTCCAGAAGTTACTTTAAGTATTACTGAATTATGGTTGCTATCACTGAAATGCTCCCCCACTGACACATCTATCACTTGCCCAGTTTTGTTCTTGACAATTATGTTCAACATCACCCCTTCTCTTGTAAGGCTTTCCACAAGTTGGTTTACAATGCTGACCAGGACACATTTTAAGAATTCTGCCCTCTCTAAGCTTTTCATACTTTGGCTATCCCAGTAAATATTGGCCAAGTTGAAATCCCCGACTATTATTAAGCTGTTATTTTTATATTTCTCGCTAAGATTTGCCCATGTGTCTGTCTATCTATCTATCTATCTCTCTGACTGTTTAGGGGTCTATAGTACACCCTCTGCAAATTGAATGCCCTATTTTTGCTTTTAGGTTCACCCATATTTGTTTGAGGAATGCAAGATATCCCCTATCCCCTATCCTTAATGTTGTAATTGACTCCTCGATCAATATTACAATACCACCTCCTCTTATACACCATCATATCTAAAAGTTATGTACGCCGGAATATTGAGCTAACAGTCCTGTCCCCTCTTCAACCGTATCTCCATGATAGCAATGATATTACATCCCCATGCATTAGTCAGCACCGTCAACTGAGCTTCCTTACTTGCAAGACTCCCTGCATTAAAATAAATACCATCCGGCACTAGCATGCTCCCTTGTGCCTTAACCTGGCTATATTTATACTTCCTCCTCAACTGCTTTGATTGTTCTTTTCTTGTCTGTGTTATACCCCCTTACTGTAATTCCACTCTGCATCCAATCCCCTGTCAAATTAGTTTAATCCCCGCCAACCACACGAGCAAAATTTCCCAAGTAAGGATGTTGGTCCTATTCCAGTTCAGGCGCAACACATCAGATTGCACAGGTCGCACTTTCCCCAGAAATGAACCCAGTGATTGAGGGATCTAAAGCCCTGCACCCACTCCATCTCTTCAATCACACATTCAACTGTTGTGTTCACCTATTTCTAAACTCACCAGCACTTGGTACCAGGAGTAATCCAGACATTACAACCCTTGAGGTCCTACATTTTAATCTGCTGCCTGGCTCCCAAAATTCTTGCTGCATGACCTCATCCCTCCTCCTACTTCTGTCATTGATTCCAATCTGAATCGTGTCCTCGGACTGTTTGAACTCTACCCCTCAAAATGCCCTACAGCCAGTGATATCCAATACCCTGGTCCCGGGCATGCAATTTACCATCCCACAGTAACATCTACAGGGGCAGAAAGTGTGCAAGCTGAATGCTCCAGACTCAAACTCAACATTTTCAATTACAGAAAAACTGTTCTTGAGAGAAACGCAGTCTAAACATTTCCTGAGCACTTGTCTGCCACCCTTCTGCTGAATGAACAGTACACTCCCTCTCTGACTTCAATTCCTTAACCTACTAACGCCCATGGCTAAAAATATGCTATCCAAATAACTATCAGCTTCATGGATGCAGTTCTGTGCCTCCAGCCACTACTCAAGCTCCAAAACTTGGCATTCGAGTTGAACAAAATGGCAGAAGTTCCTGCAGAGATGGTCATCCAGACTGCCAGAAGCATTTAAGATTTCCCACATATTGCAGGCCATGTAACAGAATGGGCTGAGCTCCCTTGTGATACCATGGCTCAGCCTTAAACATACTTCCCTTATGTTAACATTTCTCTTCTCTCCTTCCCTTGCCCTTCTTTTGGTTACTTGTGTTACTTGATTATTTTGCTCCTGACTTTCAGTTATTTCTGTGGCTTAACAATACTTTTCTAATTTATAGCAATTTACAGATAGTCCGTAACAGAAATCTTCAACCAGACAAAGAGGTCATTGACATGCTATGATGTTACTCTTGCTGTTTTGTCCCCAGAAAGAACTGATGGCAGGACATTTCATGTTCAGCTCTACTTTGATGCTGACTATAGGACATATTTCCCAGACTCGCAAGAATCACCTCTTATTTCAGCTACATGCCTCTCCCCGTGACATTATCCGAACCAGTGTAGTTTTCACATGTACAGTGATGACACACAGTTCAACCTCAATAGCATTTATCAATTCCTACAACATTATCAGATTGCTCATTTACCAACTGATCCTTGATAAGCGGAAATTCCACCAATTAATTATTAGGAAGACTGAGGCCATTGTTTTTGGGTACTCCTCCATTTTCGAACTACTAAATCCATCTTTCTCTTTACCAACAGTCTTAGAAAAAGCCAGCGTATTTATAATCTTAGTACAGATTTACCTCAGGGATTAGATTCAGATTTATCATCACTATAAAAGCAACCTCATCACATCAGCTTATCTGCAGCTGAAACCCTTGTCCTGGCCTTTGTCACCTCTAGACTTGGCTAAAATTAATATATTCATTGGTCTCTGCATTCTACCTTCTGTAAACTTGAGGTCATGCAAAGTTCTGCTACCCAGGTTTGTTGTACTGTTGAATACCCAAGAAACAGGTGTAATTAGATAATTCTCACCTTTTAGAGTCAGGGATGTGGAAAACGAGAGGTGGAAATTTGTTCAATTTGATGAGAGGGCTTGAGTGCACTCTATAATGTCTAAAGTTGTGCAATCTTTTAGTTGCGTAATTAGTTTGCAACAAGATTGCACAGCTCTTTGGGAGAAAATGCAGGTGAAATACAAGACCTTTATTTAGAACAATCACAGAAAGCAGGCAGCCAGTACAACAGATTCAGGTAACACACAAAATATCCAATCCATTCAACTCAGCAGTTTGCAGTCATCAGAGATGGCCACTAATTTCAATGCTTCAGAAAAAAGCTAAACAAAAGAACTGCCCAGTTTTCAAAAACTGTATCATTTGCAAAATCATGCTAAAATTCACAAAGCATCAGGCATTTCTAAACGTTCAAGTTCAGAAAATAAATTAATGCCACTAGGTGAATCAAATGATTCAGGATTTTTTTTTTTTTTAAAACATAAATACCACAATACTAAGAGACAACAAGGTGCAGGGCTGGATGAACACAGCAGGCCAAGCAGCATCATAGGAGCAGAGAGGCTGACGTTTCGGGCCTAGACCCTTCATCAGAAAAGGGGGAGGGGAAGGGGGTTTTGAAATAAATAGGGAGAGAGTGGGAGGCGGATAGAAGAGGGATAGAGGAGAGGATAGGTGGAGAGGAAACAAACAGGTCGAAGAGGCGGGGATGGAGCCAGGAAAGGTGAGTGTAGGTAGGGAGTTAGGAAGGGGATAGGTCAGAAACGTCAGCCTCTCTGCTCCTATGATGCTGCTTGGCCTGCTGTGTTCATCCAGCCCTGCACCTTGTTGTCTCGGATTCTCCAGCATCTGCAGTTCCTACTATCTCTACCACAATACTAAATTGTATTTACCTGCGTTTTTCCCAGCAATCTGTAAGCAAGTTGTACCTTGGTATAATGACTGACTTCAAAGTGCTTGCAGGTTTTTGACAGTGCAACATCTAATTGTTCCTAAATTTTAAAAACAAACAGTCATAATGAAGTACAATGAAATAACGATCAACCAAATGTAGATCAATGACTATTTTCACTTTCAGTTATTTGGATGAAAATCAAATTTAAGCTTTGAAATGGCTAAAAAAAAGTTTGAACTTTATATTGAACTCAGCTTTCAGTTATATTCTCTAAAAGAACTGAAAAGACAAATGCAATAGGTGTGACAATATTGCAAACATTTATCCTCCACCAATAAATATTTCTGAATTCCAAATTACAGTCAAAAAACAACAGCAACTGATTTCTGTTCAAGAATAGTTTCAAAATGTAAGCGACTCTTTGAAGCATTATTTTTAAATGCTTGTTTCAGAAAGTTAACAATACAAATACCAACGAGCAAATTTACCAAGAACTCAGGTGAAATCACAAGTACGGACCATCTTATAGTCATTTCTCAAATGTGGGTCAATGGCATATACTAGACAACCAATTATTAATGTGAATGTAATAGAAAATGATAGCTTCTGCTAAAACCATATCAAATTTCTTCTCCTGAATTTTTTGAAGACGACCATTCAGGTACTTTTACTGGTGAAGCCACAGAAACAATTAATTATTGCCAAATTTGAGCAATACCAGAAAAGGCAGTGCTTCATTTTGAAAGTGGAACAGGGGAATGGGAGCAGCAAAACCATTTGCTGACATAATATTGTAATACCAAGTTCCAAGAGTGATGTGTTTACCAACACTAAATTTTTTTGTTTAAATTAAGCTTTGTTGATGTCTGGTTAACAAAATTATTTTCAACATATAAGTGATCAACATGAATTCATGGATATGTGCAACATTTGGGAAATAGCTTGTTTTTCAACACAGTCATTTAATAAGCCTTAATTAAAAATATTTTATTTAAAATCCCTACCTCTATTTGTTCCAATGTATCCTGTAATTTTGAATTCAGTTCACTAAAAAAAAACAAAAATATTAGCTCTTCTTTATGTACTAATAAAATCACACATGCCAATGTCATCATTCTGATGATTAAATGGAATTACAAAGACTGTAAGCTAGGTAATTAGCCATAGTTCATAAGGTACCATAGGCATCTTTTCCAATAGAAAGATGCAATTGGTTATGGAGCTTAAGGGGCAGAACTCAGCATCAAATGTGGAGCAGGGTGAGGAGATCACAAGCCAATATAGGAACTGAATCAATGTTTTTAAGCTATGGGCGCAGAAATGGGGAATTTAACCCACAAGTCTATGCTGGTATGTGCTCTAATTCAGCCTATTCCCACCTTACCTCATCTAAATTATCTTCCAAAGTCTCCATGCCCTTCTCTCTCATAGGCTTAATTAGCTTCCCGGAAAACATTAATACTATCAAATTCAACCATCTCCTGTGATAATGACTTTGCACATTCTCATTACACTTTGCATAGCCAATTGCTTTGAAATTCTCTATTGGATTTCCTAGATACATGGCCTCCAGATATGTTCTTTTCCCAGAAGAGGAAACATTTTCTTTGTACCCACTCTCAAAATTGCTCAAAAAATTTCCCCAAAAAAGACCCAGTCTATAAATTATTCCATGACATGTATACATTTTCATTTCCGGCATCTTCCTTGTAAATCCTTCCTCGGCTTCGTGAAGTGCTTTCTTATCACTTTTATAGTATGGTAATCAGAACTGCAAACAGTACTCTTAGGTGTGGTCTAACTAAGGTTCGATACAGATACAGCTTAACTTCTCTTCTTTTTAATTCCATTCCTCTGGAAAGAAATCCTCAACCCCGACTTGATTTTAACAACCTTGCCAACTTGTGGTGCAACTTATGGATATTTGTGCTCTCAAACCCCCACTGGTCTTTTATTCCACCTACGCTTGCACCTTCCAAGTAATAAGTGACCACTCTATTTTTTTGCACCAGGATTTGTCAATGTTGGATTTAGTTCACCAATTATTTGCCCATTCTGCAAATTTGTCAATGTCCTCCAGTAATTTGTTGCACTTCTCCTAGGTATAGGCCATCCTCTTCAAATTGGCACCAACTGCAAACTTAGAAATTGTGTTTTCATTCCAAAGTTCAAATTACTCATGTAAGTTAAGCACGGCAGTCCTAGCGCTCATGCTTGTGGAGTATAGTTTCCTCCTCCTGTCATTCCAAATAACCACCCATTACTGCATTCCAATTCCTTCTGTCTTTAAGCCAGGGAACAATCTATTCTGCCATTTGCACCTTTATACTAAATTATCTAAGTTTATTCAGCAGCCTATGTGGGGAAACTTAATAAATGACTTTTGAAAATCCATATAAATTATATCTACTGTCTTAATATAGTGTTGCATCTTCCAAAAATGGAAGATGATCAAGTAAGATTTTCCCCTTCTAAAATTCATCCTGACTGTCCATTATATTTTTCATGGAGGTGTTCCTCTATTCTCCCCTTTCATAAGGATTCCTTACTTCCCTATCACAAACATTCAATTGACTAATTTAAAGTTTGACACCCCCGTTCGGCATGCCTCCCAACACATTCCTTAATACAGGAATATTAGAAGTCAGTCTTCTGATTCTACACTGTTATCCAAAAAAGGACCATCCAACAAAGGCAATAATGCCTTTGCTATTTCTTCACTGTTTTCTTTGAAACTATGTGGATGCAATCCATTTGGGTCAGAGATATTATCCTGTCAAAGCTTGATTAGTGTTTTCAATACATCATCTTTCTAAACAGTGTCCTCATTACTTATGTAATTGAATGCTGTCACATCTACCTGCCCCATTATTCCACAAAATACCAAAGGATAAGAATTACTCCTTCATATGATCTATCCCTTAATGGCCCTATTCCAATCACAGCTTTTTTTTCCATAATGTGATGTGCCTATAAAATTTTTTACTGTTAGTTTAAGACCTTGATAATTTACTTTTTTCGTTCTTCTTTCGTTTTTTTCACTTCTTCCCTAAATTCTTTATATTGTCCCATTTATTTTCCCAAATTCTATGCCCAGTCCTTAAAAAAAAAAAAATCAGCTTTTCCTTCACCTATATCCTGGTCTTTGTCATATTAACGTCCTTCTCTATCATCTTAAAGCATATTATGCAGCCTGGATGTTACCATGCTTTTACTTCCCTTGTATGCTCTGGTTCGTACTCCATTACTAGATACAAAGACACATCCTTCCCTTGTTCAGCATTTTACATATTAGGTTAAAAAGGGACCAAAAAGAGTACTCATTGCAGGAAATCTTTTGCCTATAAACTTCTGTTCAGGTCACATTCAGATAGTTGAACTTCTACTTGCTTATCTGGTTTATATTTAAATTGCTTCCAATTCTTGTGGTTCCTTCCCCTCAATGTATCTGTACTTATTAGCCCTCCCTCATCCATGACGCTGGAAGACTGACGTAAGCTTCTAAAATGTTTGGCCTGGATTTCAGGGTAAGCAATGAAATGGTCGTGCCTGCTGCTGGCCTCAAAGAAACATTTCTATTCTGAAATATCCATCACAGAACCAAGGAGCTCTTGAAGCAACATGGTTGTCAAGATGGCCAAGTAACTAGTCACATGATTCTTACTGCTAACAAATCTGGAAGCAAAAAGCTTCAGAGATAGTAGGAACTGCAGATGCTGGACAATCTGAGATAACAAGGTGTAAAGCTGGATGAACACAGCAGGCCAAGCAGCATCAGAGGAGCAGGAAGTCGGCGTTTCGGGCCTAGACCCTTCTTCAGAAATGGGGGAGGGGAAGGGGGTTCTGAAATAAATAGGGAGAGAGGGGGAGGTGGATAGAAGATGGAGAGAGGAGAAGATAGGTGGAGAGGAGACAGACAGGTCAAAAAGGCGGAGATGGAGCTAGTAAAGGTGAGTGTAGGTGGGGAGTTGGGGAGGGGATAGGTCAGTCCAGGGAGGATGGACAGGTCAGGGGGGTGGGAAGAGGCTAGTAGGTAGGAGATGGGGGTGGGGCTTGAGGTGGGAGGAGGGGACAGGTGGGAAGAAGGACAGGTTAGGGAGGCGGGGACAAGCTCGGCTGGTTTTGGGATGCGGTAGGGGGAGGGGAGATTTTGAAGCTTGTGAAGTCCACATTGATACCATTGGGCTGCAGGGTTCCCAAGCGGAATATAAGATGCTGTTCCTGCAACCTTCAGGTGGCATCGTTGTGGAGGCCCAGGATGGACATGTCGTCTGAGGAATGGGAGGGGTAGTTGAAATGGTTCGCGACTGGGAGGTGCAGTTGTTTAGTGCAAACCGAGCATAGGTGTTCTGCAAAGCGGTCCCCAAGCCTCCGCTTGGTTTCCCCGATGTAGAGGGGGTCACAACGGGAACAGTGGATACAGCATACCACATTAGCAGATGTGCAGGTGAACATCCGCTTGATGTGGAAAGTCTTCTTGGGGCCTGGGATGGGGGTGAGGGAGGAGGTGTGGGGGCAGATGTAGCACTTCTTGTGGTTGCAGGGAAAAGTGCCGGGTGTGGTGGGGCTGGAGGGGAGTGTGGAGCGGACAAGGGAGTCACGGAGAGAGAGTGGTCCCTCCGGAAAGCAGATAAGGGTGAGGAGGGAAAAATGTCTTTGGTGGTGGGGTCGGATTGCAGATGGCGGAAGTGTCGGAGGATGATGCATTGGATCCGGAGGTTGGTGGGGTGGTATGCGAGGACGAGGGGGATTCGGTTTTGGTTGTTATTGCGGGGAGGGGGTGTGAGGGATGAGTTGTGGGAAATGGAGAGACGCGGTCGAGGGCGTTCTCGACCACTGAGGGGGGGAAAGTTGCGGTCCTTGAAAAATGAGGACATCCGAGATGTTCGGGAGTGGAATACCTCATCCTGGGAGCAGATGCGGCAGACATGAAGGAATTGGGAATAGGGGATGGCATTTTTGCAGGAAGGTGGGTGGGAGGAGGTGTATTCTATCTAGCTGTGGGAGTCGGTGGGCTTGAAATGGATATCGGTTTCCAGGTGGTTACCAGAGATGGAAACAGAGGTGTCCAGGAAGGAGAGAGAGGTATTAGAGATGGTCTAGGTGAACTTAAGGTTGGGGTGGAAGGTGTTGGTGAAGTGGATGAACTGTTCGAGCTCCTAGTGGGAGAACGAGACGGCGCCTATACAGTCATCAATGTAACGGAGGAAGAGGTGGGGTTTAGGGCCAGTGGAGCTACGGAAGAGGGATTGTTCCACGTAACCTACAAAGAGGCAGGCATAGCTTGGGCCCATGCGGGTACCCATGGCCACCCCTTTGTCTGTAGGAAGTGGGAATAATTGAAAGAGAAGTTGTTGAGGGTGAGGACAAGTTCGGCTAAGCGGATGAAGGTGTCAGTGGAGGGGGACTGGGCCACGCTTGGACGTTGAACAGTTTTTCTGCCGCCTCAGCCTCCACGCTTACTACTTTAACTGTGAGCCTAACCCTCCTCCTACTGAGCCCTTCCCCCGCCTCCAACTGGTCACCACCCCAAAGCCTCCTACCCTCCCTCGACCTCTTCATCTCCACCTGCCGTCGTTACATCAATCGCCTCAACCTCTCCACCCCTCTCACCCACTCAACGTGCAGCCTTCCGCTCTAATCCCAACCTCACCATAAAACCCGCAGACATGGGAGGCGCAGTTGTAGTATGGCACACTGACCTCTACACCGCTGAGGCCAGGCGCCAACTCTCCGACACATCCTCCTACCGCCCCCTTGCTCATGACCCCACCTCCGACACCAAACCATCCACAACCTCATCACCTCGGGTGACCTCCCACCCACAGCCTCCAACCTCATCGTTCCCCAACCCCGCACCGCCCGCTTCTATCTCCTTCCGAAAATCCACAAACCTGACTGCCCTGGTCTATCCGTTGTCTCTGCCTGCTCCTGCCCCACCGAACTTATCTCCACCAATCTCGACTCCATTTTCTCCCTCTTGTTCCAGGAACTGCCTACCTACATCCGTGACACCACCCACACCCTCCAACTCCTCGAAAACTTCCAATTCCCTGGTCTCCAACACCTCATTGTTACCATGGACGTTCAGTCCCTATACACCTGCATTCCCCATGCAGATGGCCTAAAGACCCTCCGGGTCTTCCTGTCCCGCAGGCCTGACCAGTCGCCCTCCACTGACACCCTCATCCGCTTAGCCGAACTTGTCCTCACCCTCAACAACTTCTCTTTCAATTACTCCCACTTCCCAAGACAAAGGGGTGGCCATGGGTACCCGCATGGGCCCAAGCTATGCCTGTCTCTTTGTAGGTTACGTGGAACAATCCCTCTTCTGTAGCTACACTGGCCCTAAACCCCACCTCTTCCTCTGTTACATTGATGACTGTATCGGCGCCACTGCGTGCTCCCACGAGGAGCTCAAACAGTTCATCCACTTCACCAACACCTTCCACCCCAACCTTAAGTTCACCTGGACCATCTCTGATACCTCTCTCTCCTTCCTGGACACCTCTGTTTCCATCTCTGGTAACCACCTGGAAACCAATATCCATTTCAAGCCCACCGACTCCCACAGCTACCTAGAATACACCTCCTCCCACCCACCTTCCTGCAAAAATGCCATCCCCTATTCCCAATTCCTTCGCCTCCGCCGCATCTGCTCCCAGAATAAGGCATTCCACTCCTAAACATTTCAGACGTCCTCATTTTTCAAGGACCGCAACAACCCCCCCTCAGTGGTCAAGAACGCCCTCGACCGCATCTCCCGCAACTCATTACTCACACCCCCTCCCCGCAATAATAACCAAAACAGAATCCCCCTCGTCCTCACGTACCACCCCACCAACCTCCGGATCCAATGCATCATCCTCCAACACTTCCGCCATCTGCAATCCGACCCCACCATCAAAGGCATTTTTCCCTCCCCACCCCTATCTGCTTTCCGGAGGGACCACTCTCTCCGTGACTCCCTTGTCCGCTCCACACTCCCCTCCAGCCCCACCACATCCGGCACTTTTCCCTGCAACCGCAGGAAGTGCTACACCTGCCCCTACACCTCCCCCCTCAACCCCATCCCAGGCCCCAAGAAGACATTCCACATCAAGCAGATGTTCAAATGCACATCTGCTAATGTGGTATACCGTATCCACTGTTCCCGTTGTGGCCTCCACTATATCGGGGAAACCAAGCAGAGGCTTGGGGACCGCTTTGCAGAACACCAATGCTCGGTTTGCACTAAACAACTGCACCTCCCAGTCGCGAACCACTTCAACTCCCCCTCCCATTCTTCAGACGACATGTCCATCCTGGGCCTCCTGCAGTGCCACAACGATGCCACCCGAAGGTTGCAGGAACAGCACCTCATATTCCACTTGGGAACCCTGCAGCCCAATGGTATCAATGTGGACTTCACAAGCTTCAAATCTCCCCTCCTCCTACTGCATTCCAAAACCAGCCCAGTTTGTCCTTGCCTCCCTAACCTGTCCTTCCTCCCACCTATCCCCTCTTCCCACCTCAAGCCCCACCCCCATCTCCTACCTACCAACCTCATCCCGCCCCCTTGACCTGTTTGCCCTCCCTGGACTGACCTATCTCCTCCCTACCTCCCCACCTACACTCACCTTTACTGGCTCCATCCCTGCCTTTTTGACCTGTCTGTCTCCTCTCCACCTATCTTCTCCTCTATCCATCTTCTATCCACCTCCCCCCTCTCCCTATTTATTTCAGAACCCCCTTCCCCTCCCCCATTTCTGAAGGGTCTAGGCCCGAAACGCCGACTTCCTGCTCCTATGATGCTGCTTGGCCTGCTGTGTTCATCCAGCTCTACACCTTGTTATCTTCGAAGTGAAAAGCGTTGTTTTTCATTGCTCATAAAATTTTAGATTGACATAAATGATTGAGATATGCACGTGATTAAGGTGGAACCTGTATTACCATAACCAAATATTTAAACATGAAATTCACATTTTACAAGTTATTATTAAAAAAATGAAATTTCACAAATACAATACCTGATTCACGAACACCGAGGCTGATCAGCAGTAATTATAAACTTCGTATGATGTTAAAAACACAGTTAAATATCCTTCAACAAGGTGAAACTTTTTAAAATAAGTTTTCTAACAGCAAGACTGATACTTGACTATAATCTCATGGAAGTTCACCAGCACATGTGGCAAATGTTCAATCCATTTTAATGGTCATGTGCAGACGTCAGATGTTATTGTCAGTTTCAGAAAGGTTTTAAAGGCAAACATTATTTTTATGGTAAAATCTGGATGGTTATATTAGAAAACATGAAGGCAACAGAAAATTGTTATGGATAAACCATTGAAATATACTGATCTGCAAAATATTTTACATGTATTTGATCTCTGAGGCAAAACACAAAAGTTAGGTCCCTCGAATATGTTCCAACAATTTAAGCATTTTTTTCCTGTAGCTAATCTAATGGTCGGTCATTCTTCTTCAATTCACTAAATAATTTATTACAAAATGATTTTAACAAAACTGGTTGCTGTAATAAGTATTAAAAGGGATCATGTTTCTACAAGCTTGAAAGTGAGGCTGTAAAAATAAATTCCCTCATCTACAATCTTTTCAAAGTCATAATGTGATATTAATTAATCAAGTGATTTTTAACTTATTTGCTCATGGCACATAGGCATCACTGCCATTCCTAATTGTCCTTGAGAAGCTTGTGGTGATCGTTTACTTGAACCATTTGCAATCCATATGACACAAGTACACCCATTGTGCTGTTATGAAGTGGGCTCAGGACTGACCCAGCAACAGTAAAAGAACAGCAATACAGTTTCCAGTTAGGATAGTGTGTGGCATGAAGGGGAAGGTGCTCCCTTCCATCCACTACTGTTTGCACTTCTAGATGGGAAAGTTTGCAGGGTTAGAAGGTGCTGCCAAAGGTGCCTGATACAAATGTCTCTCGAGTTGAACTCATGTTAGATTGAGTCTTGAGTAATATGATTGATTAACACATTTTTAGAAAATGACAAATTTCCTGTGCACAAAGATTCAAACATTAGCAACTTCTTCAGCATATTTTACATTGGATTGTCTTAAGATAAAATTTGATATGTGCAGAATATCATAAAAACCCGAACATTCTCTAGAAAAAGACCATAATCATGCTCATTTTTGGATGCTTCTTAAATTAGCTAATTAATTTGTTTCATAAATTCAGGTTCATTTCTACAAACTGGTGAGTCCTCTGTCTTCAGTGTTAAATAACAATCAAATCTCTGCTCAATTTTGAGCAGGTTATTCATAAACAATAAGACATTGATGATGATAAATCTTAAAACTACACAAACACGAAAACATCCAGCAGAAACCAATTTGGTTCAGTAAGCCCACTTGTTCCATTTTTTGTTATATGATTCCATAACATTTGGGCCTTTTAATCTCGTCACAAATCCTGAGGTAACTGAAGAACAAATACACATTTAAACATGACTCTGAAATGTCTCTCTTGACAATGCAAATATTGGGCAAAAAAAAAAATCAGACAACTATGATCTATAATCCAACTGCTGTTGAATTTCTGTTGCTTCTACTTATGGAGCTCCTGATCCCATGTGATTTGCTAATTACTCTGACATATGTCATGCCACATTCAAAGATTTATACAAATGCTTCCCCAGGTTCCTCCATCCCTATGCAACTTTGCCCATGAAACTATCCTTCCATGGCTGTGAGCAACAATATCCCCAAAATGAAAATTTGAACCTAAGGAAATAACAAACCCAATTAGAGGTGGAAAAAGGTAGTAACTTAACTTTTAAAAAGAAGCTCTTTCCAAGAAAAGTGCTTTGACAACTTTTCTTCTTTGTTTTTGTTGAGGGAGAAACACCTGACTAACTTGTATTAATAAGTTCACCTAATAACAGATAAAACATTTAGCTAATGACAATGTATGTTACTCTGATCTTTGTTTTCTTTTGCATGGGCCTATGAGATGTGTAGACCCTCAGAGCAGCCGTGCAGCTTAGAGGGAATATTTGATGACAGTTTGCAAGGACAATCCTAAGCATCCAGTTGCCTGCCACTTCAATAAACCACTGTGTCCCACGTCGACATTTGTGTCTCAGGCTTGTTGCAGTGTTCCAGCAAGACTTGATGTAAAAAGCTGGAGGATCTTCTCCCGAGGTACCTTACAGCATTCAGGACTCAACGTTGAGTTTAACAAGTTCAGAGCATGAAGACTTCCTTTCACATCTACTACTAACCCCCACACACCAGGTCCTGTTATGAGATGGGTTGCTTTTAACACAGCCAACCCATTTTCAACTACACATAGTCCCCATTATAACATATCCAGCTTCTCTTCTATCCTGGCTTACAATCCCTTTGTCTGCCTGCCTATCTTTTTTCTTCCTCTCTCTTTGGGCTCTGTCTTCACTTATCCGCTCACTTACCCTCTTCACCATCACAAATACCATCTTTTCCTAACTACTCTTAGTTCTGAAGCAGAATCACTGGACTCAAGTGTTAACTGTTTTCTCTCCATAAACGCTGCCAAATCTGCTGAGTTTCACCAGCAATCTCTGTCTTTGTTAGTTTCAGATTTCCAGCATTTGCAGTTCTTAGTTTAATTCAACAGTCTACCCCAACAATATATATAATGAAATATAATAATACTATATTAATTTCATGAATTGCTTTCTTTGGACTTTTTTTATGGCATTTTGCGTAAGAATTGTCACAGAGTAAAAGTCAATTGGTAATACATATCTATATATATCCAGAAATTATTTTAAATACACAGTAAATAGCCCAAAGATGGCTTCAACAATTATGAGACAAGTCTTATCAATAACCTTCCCGAAAATTCTCTCAAGTCAAGACCAATCAGACAATCAGCACCCTGATAACATTCAAGACCTTTCAGACAGGAAAAATTGTTATAACCTCTAGTGATCATATTATCAAGAAAAAAGAATTGCAAGCTACACCCATCCCATGAGATGAATTACTGACTTCCAATTTAGCTGATTGCCTGATCTATTCCAGGTGTTACCTCCAATGCAAGGCCTTACCCTAAAGGTAATTAATTCTCCTTCCCTGGAAGGTTTGGGCACATGACTCCCACAGTACTGAACCCAACTGCCTTCTTACATAAACAAATTTGAAATAACCCAGATATTTTAAGGACCAGTGCTTCTCCATACAACATCCATTGACAATAATTGACATTCCTAATCGTGGGATGCAAAGGAAAAGCCTCTGGCTTGTAAAAAGCACATACCAAGCTATAGGTGTGCTCTTGCAAACAAAAATTTCCTTTCATCAAAATGGCGAAGTAGAAGTCACATTTCAGAAAAAAATCTGCAGAAGACTTTAAAAAACAGATATTTCAAGAGAAGAAACTGCTTGTAATTCACTTGCTGGCTTGCCAGTCAACCCACCCTCATGAAAGAGATTCAAGTCCGCTAACTCCAACTTTGGACTTTTCACTCCATCTTAAAAGCAAGGATATTGGATAAATTAGTATCCCTCACTAATTTGCATTTAAGTCACTGCAAACAGAATTATCATTTTACCTGTTCTGATTCTACCCCTCCCTGCATGTTTATAAAAGTGCACACATGTTGTGAGATTTCCACCATGTCTGAGAGAGGCAGAAAGTGAAATAAATCCCAATTCTTTTATCAGTGTTGTATCCATCTTTGAAAAGTCAGTCTATTCAACAGTAATTATGGGAGAAATAGGTCACATTCTTTTAAAGGAAAAAGTAAATCACAACCTCCTTACAGACAGGTGGTGAGAAGAGGGAGACAGATTTGTTTTAAATCTCAATCTGTCCATAATATTTGCTTACAAATCTGGACTCAATATATCATAGTACCTTCTATCAAACAAACTGCTGCCTATCTCAAGTTCACGGAATTCGTTAGTGTGATTTATGGCACAAATGGAGACAGTTCAGCACATCATGCCAATGCCAGTCAGTATTCTGTGGAAAACTCAATCAATCTCATTCCTCTGTTCTACACATGTAACCTAACAAATTTATTCTGTTTATGTACTTATCCAATTTTCTTTTGAAATCACTGGTCACCTCTGCTTCCACTACCTTTGTGGGCAGCAAGCTCCAATTAATTATAACTTACTACATGAAAAAGCACTTCCACATATACATTCTGTATTCATTGCCCAAAATCTTAAACATACTCCTTAGATCTTCTCCCATTGGCTCGTGGGAACAACATTTCTTGCCTCACATTTATCTAAACCTGTCATAATCTTGTGCACCTTTACCAAATCTCCCCTCAAAATCCTTCGCTTTAAGGTGAACAACCTTGTCCACTTGTAATTAAAACTCCCCAATCCCTGGAAACATTCCAGTAAATCCTCTGTGCAGCCTTTTAGGGACTCTTGCATTGTGGTGAGTAAAACTGGACAAAATACTCTACTTATGGGCTGACAGGAGCTTTATAACAATTCAGAATAACACCCCTGCTTTTGCAATTTTACTTCTATTAACAAAGCCCACAATCCCTTATGCTTTGCTAATTATGATTCTTTATGTCTTGACACATTCAAAGATCGATGAATATGCACCCCCAGGTTTCACCTTTCCCAAACCAGCGTTCCACAAACATTTCTCCCCAATGTGAGTGCTTTGAGGCTTGAACATTGTTTTAACTCCTCAGTAAGGACTGACAGAATGGGTTGGGTACTGTGAAAATTAACAGTGACAAAGGCCTGAAAGAGTAGGCATCTACTTGATCAAAGCTCATTGGCAGCCATTACGGTTACAGAACTGGCAAGCCCAAAATTACAACTCATTACCTCAACTGTAGTTCTGGCAGCATCGGTGAAGGAAAAAACAGAGTTAATGTTTCGGGTCCGGTGACCCTTCCTCAGAACTGTTTAAGTTCTGAGGAAGGGTCACCAGACCTGAAATGTTAACTCTGTTTTGTCCTTCACAGATGCTGCCAAAACTGCTGAGCTTCTCCAGCAATTTTGTTTTTGTTCCCGATTTTCAGCATCTGCAGTTCTTTCGGTTTTTACCTCAACTGTAGTCACAATCCTAGTTTGGGATTCCTGCCCACACACCCTGCCATTGTCTGTACTTCCTCTACCTTCTGCTACAAAAGCTATCACCTCATACATTTCTTTATTAAATTCTATCTGTTATTTGTCTGCCCATTGTGGTAACTTAGCTATTCTCTAATGCAGTTTTAGCACCATCCTCACTGTTCGTTATTTATTCTCTATTAAAAAACAGTGGTCCTAGCACTCTCCCTTCGGAACACCAACGTCCACCACCCTTCAGTCTGAAATGCAGTCATTTAACATAACTCGCTGTTTGAGCCTTAAGCCATTTATCCATATTGATTCTGATACTCCAATTCCATGAGTTACAATGATGTTTACCAGCTTTTTTGAGAGATGCTTTGTCACTTATTTAAAATCCATACATATTGTATTCAACATATTCTCTTCAACTTGTTTCTTGATCAAAAAATACAATCAGATTAATCAAGCACCATCTAATTTTCCTGAATCCATGATGGCTCCCATTAATTAACTCAAATGATTCCAAAAGTCTGTCAATTTTCTCCCCGATTATTATTTCTAAAACCTTTCCTAGTACTGACGTTGAACTAACTGATCTGTAGTTGATAGAACAGCCTTTGCATCCTCTGTTGAATAAGGATTTGCCATTCCCTTTCATGATTACTTCATCTCATTTGTCTTCTTTTTTTTCTCTCCCTCCAGAGTTATTCGGTAATAGATGGGGTATTTAGGGTCTTGAACTTGAACACTCAATATACTGGTGCCACTGGCAACTTATTTTCATTGAAGTAGAGGCCCTTCTCAATATCAATAAGTAGCTATGGTTGAAGAGAACACTAGGCTGCACTAACTAAACCATAAAAAGGTAAACGACAGCTTTTCAAAGCCTCAGGTCTTATGCATTCCAAAGTTTAATTAAGGATTCAAATGGTTTTACCAGGACTGAATTCGCTCAACTCAAAATATGAGCCAAGACTGAAGAGTCTAAGATTTTTATCAATAAGTTGTTTAATCTAAAATATTATCCATGAAACACAATTGAAAAGGATTAGAGAACATGTATTGAACATTCAGTGATCGTATAGTGATTGCTCCAGAATGTACAGCTTTTCCCCAGTTTTTCTACATTTCCCCTGTTCTTGATGCTGCTGCTGGGACATGGCACCCCATTACAGTCCACTTGCCAAGTCAAGCTGTACCCACAAATCTTGCCAATGACTGTGGCTGATCCATTGACAAATATCAGCAGTCAGCAAGTACACAGAACAAAGCTGAATAAAAGTCAAGAAATCCGTTTATAAAGCAAATTCTGAAGCTGTTGCACCAGATACTAAAATTGTGTGAAACCTGAATGACATATGGAAGTTTTTTTTATACAAAGAAAGGTTGTAACTGCTCTGATATGATTCAAATGACAAGATAAAGAGAGTGTGTCAATTTGGAGATCTTGGTTAACATTTAGTATGTCTCGTTCTTATCTAGAATTAGTGTCAAAGATATGAATCATATATCCATCTGTAATATAAATACAGCCCACAAACAGATATTGTTCAAAGCATCATGCTATTTTCTGCATCCTATGCTTAAAGCTTTCAGGACATGTTTTGACCCCGTGAACTCCAGTACTGCTTTCCTTTAAAATGATAGCATCAACATTTCAACGTTTGGCCCAGGAGTTAACAGAAGTATTGCACATACTTGTTTAACCACACAAAGATTTGAAAGCCACCCAACAGATTGTCTCAGGGGGTCAGGATGCATTTTTATGCACCAAAACATTCTTACCAGATTTACTGGTAGTTTCTCTCTTCATTTAAAAAGAGTTCAAAGTCTGGTAAAACAAAACCTTGAACGACAAACAGAAATCTCTTATTTGATTTATGTTTTTTTTAATAGATCAATGTTACCTTATACAGCTGTAGTGTTTGAATGTGCTAGCTGCTTTTTGACATTCCAAACAGAGTTGTATTGCTCCAGGATAATCTTCTTCCTTAAACACAACAACCACAAAAGCATTCAGAGCTCAACAAAACCAATAAAACAAATTTTCAGTTGTAAAAAATTCCAAAATTGTTAATAAATATAAGCCCAGACTTCACGGCATAAATACAAAACAAATAAATAAGATGACAATGAGGGCATATGGTAGAACAGAACACTGTCCTTTTACTACGATAAGCCAAACCCAGTATCCATGTCCTGATCATTTAGGTGGATGAAAACCATTATCTGGGTCTCAGTGGAGCTCTGAAGTGTGAGGTTTTGTATTTGCAACAAAGCATAGGAATACACAACCAACAGGAGAGTATACGAGGAGCAGAGGAAGTGAAACACCTCGGAGTGGATGTCCATAGGCTCCTGAAGATAACAGGACAGGTTGACAAGATGGTAAAGGAATATGGGGATACTCTTCTCTCATTGGGTGAGGAACTGAATACAAATACTTGGATGTAATTTTCAAAATGTATAACAAAGCAAGGGTGATGTGAGGAAATAATTTTTCACACACCAACGGTTATGGTGCGAGATGCACTGCCCAAAAATGTGGTTGAAGCATTCATGAGGG
Organism: Rhincodon typus; assembly: GCF_021869965.1. Classification (NCBI taxonomy): domain Eukaryota; kingdom Metazoa; phylum Chordata; class Chondrichthyes; order Orectolobiformes; family Rhincodontidae; genus Rhincodon; species Rhincodon typus. Next base: position 69,708,885 of record NC_063333.1, on the reverse strand, counting down.
CACTGGATGAATTTTTTCAGCAGAAACAGTCAACAGGGACACGGTGAAAAAGGAAAGAGATTGGCAGTAGGTAATGGAACTGCTGCAGAAACAATGGGCTGAATGGCCTCCTTCTACACCATAACAATTCTGAGAGACTGTTCAACATGCTGGTTAGATCACAGCTGGAATTGTTTGTACAGTTCTGATCACCAAATTACAGGAGGGAGATAATTGCTCTAGACAGAGTACAGAGGAGACTTACAATAATGTTGCGAGGGCTTGAGAATTACAAGTAGGAGGAAAAATTGGATAGGCTTGGGCTGTTGTCCTAGGAATAACGAAGGCTGAGGGGATACATAATTGAGGTATACAAAATAATGTGGGGTCTTGGATAGAGTGGACAGGGAAGACCTGTTTCCCCCAGTGGAGAGGTCAATTACCAGCAGGTGCAGATTTCATGCGACCTGTATGGGGAATGGAGGGGTCAAAAGGAAAAGAGTTTTCACGCAAAGGGTGGTGGAATGGAATTCACTGTCCAGTTTGACAGCAAAGGCAGAAACCCTTAACTTATTTAAAATCAACTCAGATCTGCATCTCTGTAATCTACAAGGCTGTGGCCCAGGTGCCAGAAAGTGGGATTAGAATGGGCAACTCATTTATTCAGCTGACACAAACATGATGCGCTGCATGGTCTCTTTCTGTGCTGTAACTATTCTATGGCTGTTGCTATGCCTCAGTCAACATCTTTCTTTAATTATGGATTAATGGTGACCAAAAAGAACTCAGCTGCCAATTTGCTATGATCTAAGTGAGCCATGGAACCATTTTTAAGAAATTAATGATCTAATTCTGTTTCTCTGGAACCGATACTATCATAATTGGATTTATCATTTTCTGTAGGAAGTCACCAGATACTTAATGATGTGCACAGGACAAAATAGTCTGCTTGACTGGTGCCTCATTCACAAAATTAAGAATTTATGCATTCGATTATCAGCATCTGTGGCTACAGTGTGTGTCACTTACAAGGTACACTCTAGTGACTTATTGAGGCTTTTTCAACAGCACACAAACCCAAGATTTCTACCATGTAGTTGAACAAGAGCAGTAGATGCATGGCAATACCTCCATTTTCAGGATTCCCACAATCTGAATTGGAAAAAATATTGTTGCTTCTTCATTGTCACCAGGTCAATATCTTGGAACAGCCAAGTGTGGGAATTCCTTTACCATCTGGACTGCAGCGGTTTAACAACATGCATGAATTCCTAAGTGTATTGATTTACTTTTTATGTTATAAAAATTAACTCATGGAATGGGGTCACAAGGCGGCCAAACCAAATGAGGATGCAGATTTCCTTCCCTAAACGGTGTTAATGAACCAGATGGGTTTTTTCATGACAATCAACATGGTTGCCATCAGGTGAGAATTTAATTCTAGATTTTTTAAAAATTATTTCAAACTTCAGCATCTGTCAAGGTAGGATTTGAACCTATGCTTCCCAGAACATAGCCTAGGATTACACGTTTAGTGACATTACTACTATGTCACCACATTCCCACTTCAAAATGCAGAAACACTTGAAAACATTCCGAAGGACGATTATGATGGGTAATAACCACTGGCCCAGCAGCAACACACACATCTCCTGAATGAACAAAGGAAATCTCAATATCATGGTCGTAAATGTAAATGTATATTTCCAGTTTCCACATACTATTTCTTTCAACTCGTTATGGATGTCATTTCAGCTCAAATATCCAGAAACACCATCAGTACTCCAGAGCATCATACTGCTTCTTAAATGATTCCAAGAATTTCACATGCATTTTTTTGTTGAATAATCAACACAGCAGAATGCTTTCTTTAAAAGGAGTCTTTAAATCGGTCTATAACACACTTGGACCAGTATCTTTTAATTACTGTAAATTTTCTGAAATAAAAACCATTCTCTCCCTCCAGTCCCCATCCCCTCCATCATATAGTACAGTGATCGTGGATACAGGCAAAAGAAACAGAGGTGGTACAAAGAAACTATTTTTTATTATAGTTATTCAATTTGGAATGCACAATCTGAAAAGCTGGAGGAAGCAGGTGCAATAGTAATATTCAAAAGTAAAACGGATAAATACTTGAAGAAAAAATACTTTACTGCTTTGTGAATCGAGAACAGAAAGGCCGGATACACTGGGCAGCCCAATCAAAGAGCCGGAGCATGCACAACAGGCCATGCTATATCATTCTATGAATCCAGTCTAAACCAAAGAAAATAAATTCTGCTGCCTACACTTACATGAAAAAAACAGAGTAAGGTAAATCAATCCAACTGCTATCCATAGCAACATCTCATATTAATATTAACTGGCCATGATAAGCATGGGCTGATTTGCAGCTTGTTAAAATTGTAATGTGGAAACATTTCGTAAGAACTTTTAGCTAGGTGATGGCATTCATCTCTTTAAAATGAGACTGTTGCAGTTGTCCTTTGGTTTGGACACCCTAGATTGGGAAAACATGCAGTTGTCTCTCTCGCAAAAATGAAGAATAAATATCGAGCTCTTATAAAACTTTTAATTCCCCAAATAACTTTTCAACTGTAGTTGACAAAAATCTGAATCCTCAGACTATGAGCAAATCAAAAACCAACTTTCAAAAGCATCTACTTAAGACTTTAAAATACATTAAATAGCCAAACGAAAATCACTTCTATAATGATGTGACTGGACTTTGCAGTGACCCTTACACCAGTTTCTCACAAGTCAAAGTCAGTCAGATGCTCAACACATCCTGTAGCTCCTGACTGAATAGGAATGCCAACTATTGTTTTACAAGATGCCACCAGGATACATTGTCTCCAGGGAAAAAAAACAACCCTACACAACAGAATTGCAAGTCACGCCATCCTATAAAATGCTTAATGACTTTCCATTTAACCTCTGGGATGAGGCATAGACAGTTCTTAATCTGCAATGCAAGCCTTCCTCTTGACAGAAAATGGATAAATTGGTTTCAGTGAATTTGAGAGAGGTGTGTTTGGCCGAATGGGGGACTCTTCTGTTGTAAAATGATGGGAGGTATAAATTTCTTCGACCAGTAATTTAAAATGCGTTAAAACAAATCAGTAGCTTTATTCCAGATTTTCTTTTTCACTGACCTTCAATCCAATTGGTAAACTTAAACATTTTTCATCTTCTGGAGGCAAGAAAACATACTTGAGAGTTAAGAAAGGAAAGAAGAACACAAAGCAGTAGTCAAAGTACAAAGGACAACCCAAAAGAGAAAAGCAATTTGATGCCATAAGAGTGCAAGGTGTCCAAAAAGGAATGAAAAACAGAAAGGAATGTGTGCTTCTCTCAAGTCACGTTGTAAGATTTCAAGAACTTCTCAAACTATGCATACAATATAATGTGGCATATATCAGGATCACAATTATTAGTTAGATCTATCAACAGAGAAACACCATAGTTGTAAAACATAGAAAATATATAATTCAACATACAAATGTTGATACTTGACAGAATTAATGTTCAAGCAAAAAAAATACAGAAATTATAAGACAATTGTGAGGAGAATCGCTTAGCAAGAGATCGCCGTGATTCTTCCAAAGCAGGCAGGCAGTCAGTCAGTCTGGTCCAGGTACCAACATCACCTGTTAGAGCAAGTTATAGAGGATCACAACTTCCAAACACTGCAACAGTTGCGATCTGATGGCCTTCTCAAAGCTGCCTGTTGCAAAATATTTGAACCTTTTATTCAAGTCAGCTTAACTACAGCCTGAACTGAACTTGTCCAAATAAACTTAGCCAAAATTACTTAGCAAAGCCAAGGCAACAAAACTGAAAACAGATCAAACAGCTATGACATGTGACAATCATGAATGGAAGTAAAAATACTGTTTCTTCGATCTCCATTCATGATATTGCAAAGTTTAACATACTATATTAGTTCAATAGGATGCAACTTTCCAAATATGATACTGATCCAAAAAATTGTGAAGGAAAATAATTTTTCACATTTTGCTTCACACTTAAAATTTATGATCTGAAAATACAGTGACCAGTCACTACTGTTTTTCTAGTGTTATCAGAATGTAAATCATGATTGCTTACCTCCAACATCTCACTTAATCGCACATCCGTCCTTTGCTGTAAAGAACAAAACAAGTGCTTTGTTAGAAATATTTCGCACAAACTAAAATAAAAATAAAGTTTAAATGTGTAAAAAATATATACCAGTGTTTTAATTGTGCGTAAAGACTTCAGTAGTCCAATCAACAGCTGTCTCTTTCTTTGATTCGCAAGCAATCCCAGGCTAGCTTGTGTAAAGCCTTCCTTGGCAATATTTAGCTGCCTGACAAAATAAAACATCATCAAGCCTATTTCAAGCAATTAAATATGGTAATGAAATGCAATCAAAAATGTTAGTTGTTATCTTCATAATAAGAGGTTCATTTTCATATGACATTCAACCTATATTGCATCTTTAACATGGTAAAATATCCCATAATGCTGTACAGAGACATTAGATAAAGGAATTTTGGGCCAGAAAAGGAAGGATTTAGACCAAACAAATGATTGATCAAAGAAGCAGTTTTAAGACCAGGTATGAAAAGGAGATCAAAGGCAAAAGGGAGATGAGTTTAGCAAGAAAATTCCACAGAAATCTAACTGGCTGAAAAAGCAACTACAAGAGGTGCAGAGGTGAAAGACCACACATCAGAAGTGGGTGCATTCTTAAACCAAAAAAATCAAATGACAAATACACAGCACTCTCTACACCAGGGAAGCCACACCAAAAATCAGATGGACAGCATCCATACAACAGAGTTAGACAGTTTCATTAAATAGTAAATAATCAGCTTTTGTTACAGGTAAATGAAATTACTTGTTTTTCTAACTCTGCAAATACCTTTTCATTCTTGCTGTCAATAAATCATCTCCAATATCAAGGTGCTTTTGCAAAAAAAAAGAACAACACAGCAACAGGCCATTCAGACCAACTGATCTGTGCTCTCAATGAGGATGCTCATCTCATGCTCCACACTTGTTGTTCCCAGCATATCCTTCTATCCTTCTCATCCTTTACTAAAATCAATTTACCTAATTCACCGCTATGTAGAAGCTTCCACTCTCTGGGTCAAGGTGATCATCCCGAGTTCCTTCTTGCATTCATGAGTGACTCTTGTATTTATGCCCCTAGTCCTCATCCCATCATCTCTATCTATCTTCATAATATTAGATCATCTGATTGGTTTCTAGTTTCTAAAATGAACATGTTCTATCTCTTCTGATTTGTTGTAACATCTCTGTACTATCAAATCTCTATGTTTTTACATCTTCTCCAGCACTACAGTATGTTGTTTCAAACACTGACCAAAACTGTGCACAAAACCATAAGTGTAGCTTAATCAAAATTCCTGCAAATCATACATAACTTCTCTACTTCTACAATTCTACCAATCAAGAAAGTTTTTCTTTCTTATTTTTGTGGCCTTGTTAACCCGATTTGCACGACCAATGATCCACAAATCCAAATCTATGGTATCTTGAAACAAAGATGTCATGTGGACTTTAATTTCCCAACATGCATGTCACTTTGTTCTTTCAAGAAAAATTCACTTACTCACTTGTAACAAGTACTGAATATCAGGCAACATGCGGGCATGTAGTTTTAGCATTTTAATCATTCTGTTCAAGGCTCTTAGACCATCTCAATAAGATGTTAGGCATTGAATTATCAGATTATGACGTGAGTAGAGCAGCCATCTTTGGAAACACATAAGGTGTTTCACCTGAAGTTGTTATGATCAGGGAGCTGATTTTACTTAATCTATCCATATGCAAAGAATAAACTCTATGCAGCTATACCAAAATATTATCTTCTTTCTTTGCTCTTAAGTTTACTTTCCAACGCACACAAAAATAATGACATCCCTTCTGAATACTTTCCTATTGTAAGTAGACTTTGTACACAAAACTACTACAGTAAAAAGCAATTAAAGTGATTAGTGAATGTTTGCATCAAGTATGTACAAACTGAAAAATGCTAAGTATTAACTTATAATCCAATTTATTAATAATTTCCACAACGTCAGTAGCAAATTCTTTTTCAGAGTCAAAATTTTAGCACAACTACAGAGCAAATTGTGCAAAATAATATTGAAGAAAACCCTTGCAAAGACTCAACAGTTTGGGCAGGATCTGCAAAGAGAAAGAGTTCAAGTTTGAGCGAGTTGATGACTTTTCAATAGCACAAAATTTATTATTCCTACAAGAACAAATGTTTTTTGTCGGATTTTATTTTTGAAAAACAGTTCAATCAGAATTGCAAACCTGGAGGAAATTCCAACATGGAACACTGCATTTCTGAAATACAAACTGTTTTAAAAAACTTTTGCCCTAAAACATTTGGCTTCACACAATGATACCACATGACCATATATTCCACAATTTGGGAATTACATTTGCTACTTGTTACGAAAGCATAAATTATTGATTTATTTTGTAAATGGGTAGGAAGTGAGGAATATAAGGTTCAGAACACATTTACCAGATTGATACCAGGAACGAGTTGGTTGTTGTATGAGTAAAGGTTGAAAAGACTGGCTTATCTCCATTCGACTTTATAACAGTGAGGGGTGACGACTCAAATATAAAAGATCTTTAATGGGCTTGCTACATTGGATTTGGAAAGGATGCTTCCTTCTATGAAGATGTCCAGAACCAGGGCACACTGTTTAAAGATTAGGGGTCACCTGGGTAGGGCAGAAACAAGGTGTATTTTCTTTTTCCTCTGAGGATGTGCAACTTTAGAAATCACTGCTTACTAAGTCATTAAATATTGATTAGTTCCATTGACAGGATGGCTGGTTTATGATACAGACTGAAGACAACAACACAAGTTCAAATCCTGTACCAGGCATGGGCAAATCTTAAATCATCTCTCTCCCAATCTAATGAAAGAATAGCCTATGTGACTATGTTCACTTTCACTGTGTAAGCTAAGAAGGAACAATTTTGAGGAACAAAAGGGTACAAGTCAGCATGTTTTGTCAAGGGAAGGTCATATCTGATCAACTTCATTGAATTTTCCAGGGAGGTGTCTAGGTGTGTAGATGAGGACAATGAGTTCAACATGGTTGACTTCGACGTCCATTCCATTTACCACCAGATAAATATGAGATGATGCATTTGGACAGGCCAAACAAGGCAAGGGAATACATGACTAACAGGAGGAAGCACCAAGGATCAGCGAGATCTTGGTGTGCGTGTACACCGGTGCCTTAACGTAACAGGACAGGTCACCTCGTCACCTCGGTCACCTCGTCACCTCAGTCACCTTGTCAAACAAATTCAATGAGGTTTTCAAGTGTGACCTACATGACATGAATCAAAAGGTGGCATGTGGGATACTTGCCTGAATCAACCAAGGCATAAGGTTTAAGAGCAGGGAGGTTATGCTGGAACAGTATAAAAGTTAGGCCACAGCTACAGTATTGTGCGCGTTTCTGGAATCAACATTACAGGACAGATGTGATTGCACTGGAGAGGTTGCAGAGGAGATTTACCATATTATTGTTCTGGACTGGAGAGCACCATTCTGTCCCTCAAGACCGTTCTATCATTCAATGAGGTAATGGCTGCTTTGTGGTCTAACTCCATATATATGCCTTTAGATCATATCCCTTAATACCTTTGTTTAATTCAAATTTATCTCAGATGTAAAATTAGCAACTGACACAGCATCCACTGCTGTTTGTGGAAGAGAGTTCCAAAATCTACCGCCCTTTGTGTGTAGAAGTGTTTCCTAACATCTCTCCTGAACAGTCTGATCCTAATTCTGAGGCTATGCCCTCTGAGCTCTCAGATCTTTATCTGCCCTACCTTTGCCCAATAATAGCTTAAAGACTTGAATCAGATCACCCCTTAACCTTCTAAATTCTAGATTAAACAGGCTTAATTTACGTAATCTCTCCTCATAACTTAACTTTTGAAGTCCAAGTATCATTCTTGTAAACCTACACTGTACTCCCTTCAACCTCAATGTATCCTTTCTAAGGAATGATGCCCATATCTGTTCACAGTACTCCAAGTAGGGTCCAACCAAGATTTTGTATAACTGTAGCATAACTTCTGCATCCATGTAATCCAGTTCCCTTGATGTAAAGGCTGGTCTTCCGTTAGCTTTCTTGATTATTTTCTGCACCTGATCATGGAATCTTCAAGATCTATGAACCTGAACTCCCCCAAGTCTCTTTGGACATCCACTAAATTGAACTGCATACTATCTAGAAAGTACTCTGATCTATCCTTTTTCAGATCAAACTGGATAACTTCACAATTGCTTACAATGAACTCCATCTGCCACGGTTTTTCCCATTCACTCAATCTATCAATATCCCTTTGTAACATTGTCTTATAATGCCACATAAAATTCTATCAACAACAAATTTGGATACATGGCTTTCTATGTTATCATCTAAAGTTGTCAATAAATAATGAGTACTTGAGACCCTAACACAGATCCTTGTGGGACACCCCTAGTCATATCCTGCCAATTTAAGTACACGTCCATTATCCCTACTTTCCGTTAGCTGCCACTCAACCAATTTCCAAGCCATGTCAGTAATTTGCCCTCAGTTCCGTGGGCTTCTGTCTTAATTAACAGTTTCTTTAAATAAAAAGAATGCCTTCTAGAAGTCCATATAAACAATATCCATAGACATTTCCCTGTCCACTACCTCAGTCACCTCATCAAACAAATTCAATGAGGTTTGTCAAGTGTGACCTACATGACATGAATCCATGCTAGCTCTGCCCAGATACTGAAATCTTTTAGTGATGAACAGAGATTAGACAGACTGGGATTGTTTTCTGTGAAACAGAGAGCAGACATGCTTGAGTTGTATAAAATTGAGGGGCATAGATAAGGTGGTCAAGAAGAAATATTTCCCCTGGATGGAAGGATTAACGATGAGTGGGCATAGGTTGAATGTGGGGGGGAAATAATTTAGAGGTGGCTTGAGAAAAAAAAAAAACTTTTTTCATCCATAGCGTGGTGGGAATCTGAAACTCACTGTCCCTAAGGGTGGTGAAGGAAGAAACCCTCATAACATTTTAGTAGTATTTAGGTGTGCACTTGCAATGCCAAGAAATATAAGGCTATCAGCCAAGTGCTAGAAAATTGGATTAGAATAGTTCTGTAGTCGTTTTCGATTGGCACAAGTGGGATGGGCTAAATGGTCACTTTTTCTGTGCTGTAGATCTCTATTACTCCATGACTAACTACCTTGCTAGATGTAACCTATAGACCAACTAATGGAAAGGATTAGAAGAACAAATCTTTAGGGAAATTACAGAGATGTCAACATTATAACGTAGTTACAATGGGGAATTTCAATTGCCCAAACATAGACTAGGAAACTGGCAGTGCAGGGAGCAAAGGTAACTGCTCATCAAATGCATTCAAGAGAGTTTCTTACAGCAGTATGGATCCAGTCCAACAAGAAAGGATGCACTGTTGGACCTCTTCTTGGAAATAACGTGGGCCAAGTTGAACAAGATTCAGTGGGGGGGATACATCTCGAAGGCTGTGATCATTGTACTGTGAAGTTCAGGATAACAGTAGAGAATGACAAAACAGACAACTCTGTCACTAGAAGGGTTCAAAATAAATAAGGATGCAGTGCTGGAAATACTGTTGGTACTTAAAGTTGACAAGATGCCAATTCTGGATAAGATGAATTCAAGGATATTGAATGCAGTGAGTGTGCAAAAAGCAGGAGCACTGGCCATAATTTTGCAGTCTTTCAGAAGAATGGAGAATTGTTAACATTGTGGCCAAGGCTGTTAGAAATAGCCCAGCAATTGGCCCAATCAGTTGAAAATCAGTGGTGGGGAGGTTCTGGAAACAATTTTACAAGATAGAATTAGTAGTCTCATGGAAAAGATAGGCTGGTTAGCAAGAGTCAGCATGGATTGCCGAAGGAGAAATCATCCTGGACTGACTTGGAGTTACTCTGAGGAGGTAACAGAGAGGTTCAACGGACATAGGACAGTTGATGTATACATGAACTTAGCAATGTTCGATACAGTACTGCACAACAGACTTCTAAGGAAAGTTACAGACCATGGAATAAAAGAGACGTAGCAACATAGACATAACATTGGCTGAGTGATAGGGGACAGAGACCAACAGTCAATGGATATTTTTCGGGCTGCAGTAAGGTTTATAGTCATGTCCTTCAAAAGATGATATTAGGACCCTTGCTTTTCATGATATATTACTGATCTGAATCTTGGTGTGCAGGAGACAATTTCCAAGTTTGCAGATTAAGAAAAACAGAAGTATTGTAACAGAGAGGAGGATATGGACAATTTGGTGGAGTGGGTTGTTAAGTGGCAGATAAGTTCCAATGCAGAGAAGTATGAGGTGATACATTTGGTTAGGAAGAACATAGAAAAGCAAATAAAATGGGTGGTATAATTCTACAGGGAATGGAGGAGCAGAAAGAGACCTGCATGTATATGTATACAGTTCATTGAACTGGCAGGACAAGTTAACAAAAGATACAGCATCCTCAGATTTGTTAATAGGAACATGGAATTTAAGAGCAAAGAGGGAATGTTGAACTTATATAAGACGTCAGCTGGAGTACTGTACACTGAGCACTACATTATAAGAAAAATGTGGACACATTGGATAGACTGCGGAAGTGATTTACATGATTGGTTCCAGTGATGAAAAATTTCAGTTGTGGAGATAGATTGAAGAAGTTGAGATTGTACTCTTTGAAGAGACGATGGCCAAGAGGAGACTTAGCAGAGGTTTTCAAAAGCATGAGCTGGCTAGGTACTGTGGATAGGGAGAAACTGCTCCCACTCACAAAAGAAACAAGAATGAGGGGCATAAATTTAAAATGAATCAGAAAAGAAGGAGTTAATAAGATGCGTGAAGAACTTTTTCTCACAGCAAGTAGTTAGGGTATGGAATGAAAACTGAAAGAACTGCAGATGCTGTAAATCAGGAACAAAAATAAAGTTACTGGAAAAGCTCAGCAGGTCTGGCAGCATCTGTGAAGGAAAAAACAGAGTTAACGTTTCGAGTCTGGTGACCCTTCCTCAGAAGAAGGTTCACCGGACCTGAAACGTTAACTCTATTTTTTCCTTCACAGATGCTGCCAGACCTGCTGAGCTTTTCCAGCAA
>NC_063333.1:69680858-69697297 GCF_021869965.1 Rhincodon typus | reverse complement strand
AGCAGGTCTGGCAGCATCTGTGAAGGAAAAAACAGAGTTAACGTTTCGAGTCTGGTGACCCTTCCTCAGAAGAAGGTTCACCGGACCTGAAACGTTAACTCTATTTTTTCCTTCACAGATGCTGCCAGACCTGCTGAGCTTTTCCAGCAACTTTGTTTTTGTGTAGGGTATGGAATGCCCTGACTTGAAGTGTGGTGGAGGCAGGTCCAACTGAAGCACTCAAAAGAGCAGGAATAATTGTTTGGACAGAAATGATGCAAAATACTGGGGAAAAAGCTGGAGATTGGCATGTGGTAATGATGTTCATTTTGAACATACATAATAGCGACAATGGACTAAGTGGGCTCCTTATCACTTTTGTGATAAATCTACTGGTTCCCTTTCTCTGTTCTAATGGTCATATATTCAAACAAACCGGATCATATTGACAGAATTGTTCTTTTGTAAAACTATTTATGTTAACACGTTCCAATTGTGCCAAACTTTTCTAACAGCATTGTTAAGATTTACTAAACAATAAGTTCCTGATGATTGAAGCCAGGCAGTCTAATCAGTTGTTCCCTCTTTTCTTGAATGGTGATGTAATGTGACAATTTGAGAATCTAGAAAATTGGAAAATTGTTTCCAGTGCCTTCACTCTCTCAGCTCTTTTAGATCTCCAGTATACAGACCATGGAAAACGAGAATTTGTCAAAGTTTGATCCCCTGAATTTCTCCAATAATTGTTCAGTTTTTAAATGATCTTAATTACCTTCAGCTTCTCACTATTCTTAGCCCACTGGTTACCCTCTATCTCTGGCATATAAGTTGTGCTATCTACTATGAAGACAGGCATTGAATAAAAATTCCATGCCTGCGTGTCATTTCATAATTCTCCACAATGCATTCTCTTGTTTCTGCCTCAAAGGATCCAATGTTTAATTCACCTACTGTTTTCTGCAGATAATTGTAAAATCTATTTTGTATTCCTATCGAGCTTCCTCTCATACAATTTTTTTCACCAATAAACTTGATCGTGGCCCTTTCCTAGTTAGTAAAACACTCCCAATCCTCAAACTGATGACATTCTTTTCAACATTATAAACCTGGACTTGCCCTGTTAAATTTTTGTTTGTTAATGGAATGTATTTTTTTGAACATTTTGAATTGGTTCTTGAAATGTTTTCTACTTCTTATTTTATTTTTATTTAACCTTTTATTCTATTTAGCCAATCAACTTTGTCCAGACCTATCATCCCTACGTATAGGTTATGTCAAAGTTTAAGATTCTTGTTTGGGACTGCAGTATGTCACTTTCAAACAATGTATGTACACCATTTCACAGTAAAATTGTGCTAAGATTGCTAATTAACTGTGTCTCATTGCGCAATACGTTATTCAAAATAGCATTATCCCCCAGTTGGTTCCACAATATATTGTTCCCAGAGACTAACAAATTCATTCTGCAAACTCTTCCAGACTGCCAGTGTCAATTTGTCCAGTCTATGAAGATTTAAGCTGCCAACAATTGCATTGCCTCCCACCACGACTTGCGACCTTGGCTATTCCATCCACAGCAATTGTACTCCCTGATATCCAAGCCAAGACCCTTGATCTACAACAACCTTCTCCTTCAAAATCCGTCTTTAAAAAAAAAAAAAAATCCTATTTGCCATTTTAGATTGCATCAAATTGTGGAAACTTTTCCAAACAAAATACAAAAGCACTTCATTTTCACACCTGAAGTCATTTCTGTACTCCTTTCGACAATTTACCTTTCAAAGGCAAAAGATTTGTTGACGTGATTATAAAAACCCTACAAAACAACTTGCCATTTCTATTTCCATCTTTATAATAGATGTTAAATTTTTCACAGTACAGCTAACAGGATCACATATAGAGAGAAAACAGAGGAGCACTACCACTCCACGATGCACAAGGCAAAATTAGCATGTAATATTACTTCAAAAGAGGGCGACTTCAACAAGTAAATGTAAATACTGCAAAAATAGCCACCCTATTCCAAAACCCAGCTGAAAACCACACTTGGCTTTTATTCCTCACACAAGTTATCAAATGAAGCCATTTGCAGTGCTAATGAGGTACCTAGCCTCTGAGCACTTGATCTTCTACTTACAACCATTTCACTGCAACACCAATGAGTAGATTCTCACTGAGGGGAAAAGCAGCAGGAAGAGAAATAAACCTTCAAAATAATGGTCCCATTTTTGTTAGAATGGGTATTTTGCTAAGTGTCACCTTTGTGAATTTTTCCCCATACCTTTCAGCCAGAAAAATCTATGCCCTGCAAGTCAGTAAAAATAACTAACAGGTACGTGGGAAAGTCAACAGAGCATCTGGGATAGTGTTGAATGTCAAGTCCATTCTGGATTTAAAAATTGAGGAAAAACACAATGAAGAGAGGAAATAAGGTAAACCTGAGTTAAATCCAGTAAGGCAGGAAGGAAGGTGAAAAAAGATTTGATAGAAAATGAAACAAAAATAATGTTATTTAAAAATATTAAATTTCAAATATCTTAACAATTAAAAATATGCAATACTAGATGAGCAGAAATTTCCTTCAATTAAATATTGGGAACACTAAAGTAAATGTGCTTTGGCATTGTTTTGGAGCCTACATTCCTTCCAGACTGAGTGACCTCTTTAGAAAACACTTCAATTCTGTCCGCAAAAAAGATCCCGAGCTTCCTGTTGCTTGTCACTTCAACACACCACCATGTTCCCTGGGCAACTTCTTCTCTGGGCTGCTCGAGTGCTGCAGAAAGCTCAGCACAAGTTGGAAGAACAGTACCACATTTTACAATTGGGGACCCTGAAGAGCCTTCAGGACTCAATATCAAGTTCAATAATTTTAGGGCCTGGGCACCTTCGCCCACGTCCTTATCCAAAACCCTACACACAACAGGCCTTGTCATCACATGGGCTGCTACCACAACCAAACTATTTTCAGCCACTAATGGCCCCCAACAGCAACTGTTCATTCTCCCAGGGTGACATTTACTGGTTTCTTTGTCTGCCTAACTGACAAAATCTGTGATGAAAAAAGCTGCTCCATTTCACCTGCACTTGTTGCTCCTCCAATTAGAAGTCTCCAGTCAGTTCCTGCATCACAGTGACAGACAGAGTTGATATTGCTTTCCAAACTTTCTTAGCAGCTCCAAATATTAAAACATATAAATTTAAATAGCCAATTTTGAAAACTTTTTCCATCCTTTTATGGCCTCACCAGTCCTCTCATCTTTTCTCCACCAGCCCACAACCCTCTGACACATCTGTGCTGACCCTGTCCTGGCCTCTGGAGCAGCCTTAATTTCAGTTGCTGCAGAATCTTCAAGGGCTCACACCTCCCCACTTTGCTCTCTTCTTTGAGTAACACAATGTAAAAGTGAGCAAAATACTCCAGACTTTCATTTTAAAAATTGGTTGAGCCTCAACTGGAGAACTGTGCTCACTCAATTCAGGGCAGCACACTTTAGTAAGAATGCTTGAACTGTGTACAAAATAAATTTACTGAAATTGCTACCAAGGCTAAATAATTTCAGCTCTGGCGAGAGACCAAAATAGTTAGAGTCATCTCCTTACAGCAGTAAAAGTTTTTATAGAGAAATCCAAAATTGTAAATAGTTTCGGTTAAGTTCATTAGGAGAAATTGTTCCGGTTCAGAACGCTCAATAATCAGAAGATACAAATTTAAGGTCATTGGTAAAAGAACCAGAGACAATGTGAGGACTTTTTACCCCCAAAGTTAAATTCACGGTCACCCTGCCTGAAAAGAAAGTAAAGGGCACAAATACCATAGTAAAATACTTAAGAAAATTGGATAAGTATGTGAAGGAAAAACATTTACAGGGTTATGGAATTAACTGGATCGCTCTAGCAAAAATCAAAGGAACAATAAACCTAATGAACCCCTTCTGTGCTTTATCATTCTGTGTTCTCACCGTTTATGATCCTGCATAAATCAAATTGTCTAGTTACAAAGCTTAAAAGCCCATTTCTTCAGTTTTTCTTCATAATTAACAAACTAAAAACAGATTATCATGATGCTTTCACTTGTATCACTTCCAGGTCTCAAGTACATTTCTCACTACTCCGTGAGCAGAAGAGGTGGACATGGTATTCAGGGTCCAGGAAAAGCACTTCAAATTTTGATCACAATCTTCCTTTAATTTTTTTTTCTCATTCACCAGTTCGGAATGTTTTTGTGCCACATTAAACCTGAGGTCTGCTTAAGCTATCAAATCTGTTTTGTCAATAAAAGCAAAATGTTGTAGATGCTGCAAGTCTGAAACGTAAGCAGAAATTGCTGTAGAAACTCAGCAGGTCTGATATCATCTTTGGAGAAAGAAAAAGCGTTAACATTTCAGGGCGGCTCAGTGGTTAGCACTGCTGCCTCACAGCACCAGTGACCCGAGTTCGATTCCAGCCTCAGGCAACCGTCTACGTGGAGTTTTGCACATTGTCTCCGGGTGCTCCGATTTCCTCCCACTGTCCAAAGATATGTAGGTTAGGTTGATTGGTTATGCTAAACTGCCTATAGTGTCTAGGATGGGAAATGCAGGGATAGGGTATGGGGTGAGATACTCTTCAGAGGGCTGATGTGGACTCAATGGGCCAAATGGCCTGTTTCCACACTGTAGGGATTCTATGAATCTAATGACTCTTCATTGGAACTGGAGCTTTTTTCAGCTTCACCCTTGGCTCAGTAATTTCTACTGGTGCCATTCATTTTATGGCTCTTTTATAATAAAATGCATCTGTTAATGCACTTTATGTTCTGACACATAAAAGATGCCCTTAGGCAATACAATGTTGAATTAATCTCGTACCCACAGAGTTGGTCAGTGCCCATAGTTTGTGAATGCACCATAGATATGTTGCAATTCAGAAAAAAGCTATTCAACACATTGTGCCTGCACTAGCTCTCCAAAGGAACAATTTATTCTGTGCCATTTTCCTGCCTTTTCCCCATAACCCTTCACATTCTTCCTTTTCCAGAAACCTAATTCCCTTTTAAATGTTTCAGTTGAACCTGCCATGACCACACACACAAGCATTCCAGATGTTAATCATTTGCTGCAAAAAAGGATTTTTACTCATGTCACTTATGCTTCTTTTACCAACTACCTTAAAAATTAATGTCTTCTTGGTGTGAACACTTATGAATAGGAACATTTTCTCCCTTTCTACTCAAACCAGACACCTCATGATTTTAAATACCTCTATCAAATATACAGCTAATTCACTACAAGGCAAAATGCTGTTTCAAAAATGTTCAACTGCTGTGGAACTCTCAGTAAACGTTAGTTTTGGGAAAATCAAGTCTCTTACCTTCTTGCATTTGTACATATGACAGCAGCCAGTTGAAGATTGGCCTGCAATGACGTAACTCTTTCAAGTTCCTGCAACAAATATTTTTAAAATGACCAAGATTTAGCCGTTTTTTTTCCAAGCAAGTTTGTTGCCTTTTCTATGGATGCATTGTTCTTAAAGGTATATGTGGGTACGCTATCACACGTGCACTGAAGGAGGTAATGATATTCTCTCTACATTTTGTATCCAAGAAATAAACTCCTAACAACTCTTCACAGTCTCTCACCGCAGAAACGTTACCCGTTTTATCTTTTGAAGGCACAACTTACAACTAGCCTTAATATTTAAAGTGATTAAATACTTACACAATTGGCCAATACAACCAAGCTCTGCTATTATATTTCTGCTAAATAGCATAATATAAATACAAATATACCCATATCAAGCATTCTAAGACTGCAATATTGAAGCACATATGTTTAAGTGCCCTCCAACATTTGGACTAATGTTTTCACTTTCAGAATAAGATCTCATATAAATTATAATGCAAGGAATTGATTGGAACTTCTGCAATAAAACACAACTGCCATATCCAGGAGTTTTACTGCAGTAGTGGAAACATGATGCATACAATCAACTATCTGACTTTGAAATAGAAAATACAGCCTTTTTGTATCAAGACTATTTGAAAAGATAGTTCCTTTATGACAAACCAAACCTTAATATTTATACTCATCACAACAAATGATAATAGCAGTATTTGATGGCCTGAAATGATCTGGTTAATTTAATCCTCAAATTACAAATAGCTACACTTGCCAACGTATTGATGGCCTATAAATGAAAACAAATCTTTTCACTGACGAAATATTTGAATTCCTTCTTCATTTGAAGAGGTGAAACCAAAATAAATATTCCTCCTGACAACTCCTGGATTACAACAGCACACAACCATCAATTGTTTAAAATCTATTAAAGCCCATTCTAGAAAGCACATGATTTTGTGGTCAGGTGATGTGTCACCTCCAGGATTGTTACAGAAACAGATATGTTTTTACGATCAGGGTTAAAAACTCAAAACGTGGAAGCCAAGTTTAAACCTAGCCAGATTCTGCAATTTGCAAAGTGCAGAGTTGGAACAAATTGCTCAAGGCCATGCTACATGAAAACTATCGACTTACCATAGAAACCAGACAAGCCTGGAACTGCCTGCCCAGGTGCTAATGCCCACATTGTTTCAGAATGAATCGGTGTTTACAGCTCCAGTTAGAAAACTGCTACCCAGACTTGGCTACATCAGTTCAGTAGGAGGTCCAAGTCACAGCGCGACAAGGACAGCACTTAACAGTTGAAGGCTCAAAGCCATGCTCTAAGACTTCCAAATGTAGAAAGTCGTCACCTCATTGGATCTTCCTTCCCCCGTCCGAGTCTTCTCTATTGGACACAGGTCACAGAATCTTCAAGAAAAATGCTAAGAGGGGATTGAAAGGGGCGACCTGGAGCCCCAGCTCCCTCTTCTTTTGGACCGTCTTCAGAGAGCATGCTCAACAGGCAGCCAAACTGCACAGCATCTCCAGCTCCCGGTATCTCATGGTGGGCATCATCAGACTGACCAGATCCAGAGAAACCACCAAACATAAGAACCAGCCCTCGAAGAGTGGGGAAGCCCAACTCAATGACTGCAAATCCCGAAACATCAGCCAACTCTCAGAAATCGAAGAACAACTTGCCCCAGCCTTATTGAACAACTCCTTTCAGACAAATAGTTCAAATATAGTGGTAGGGACCTGTGGATAGGGTGTAGCAAGTCTTCAAAAGTATGTGTCAGAAGTAGATAGCCAGTGCAGATTTGAGACTGTTTACATAGAGATTAAGGAGTATTTACTGAAGATTCCTTTGAATAGATTAATGAAACTTTATCAAACTCTATCAAAGTACAGTAATAGAGTTTATACATATTTCTTCCCTTTGATAAAATGTTCAATAAAGTGATGTTGGACCTTCCCAACTCTAGTCCCCTTTGACTATCTCATCGCTTCACATGCCCGAGTTTAAAAAGGCTTACTGCGAACTGGTCAAGGTTAGTCTGGATACATTTACCTACCTTTCACTTTACAATAATTTGTACTCTGAATTAGTTTGCTTTTAATGATCCCTATAAACATTGGGAAGTTTTAAAAAGTTTGGTAACTGACTTAAATGACCCCAAAAGTTTTTTTTTGACTCAAAACTTTTAAGACTCCTACTGCAACAAGTTAAAATCATTGATTAAACATTAATTAGTATGCAAATAATATACTACACTACAGAAAATATATTCTCCATAACTTCCCATGCTGCATTTACACATCATATAGGACCTTTTACAGAATTGTTATATTCACAGAAAACAATACAAAAGTTATAGCTTCCAACAGGCTGACTTCTCATTGCTTCACTGAGTCATAACAGCCAGCAACTGTCGAAGATAGAAGACTGAGGGACACTAAGAATTCCTGAACTGTGTAGGGCAGCATGGCAGCACAATGGTTAGTACTGCTGCCTCACAGCACCAGGGACCCAGGTTCAATTCCAGCTTTGGGCTAATGTTGATGTGGAGTTTGCACGTTCTCCCCATGTCTGTCTGGGTTTCTTCCGGGTGCTCTGGTTTCCTGCCACAGTGCAAAATATTGGCAGATTAGATAGATTGGCCATGCTAAATTTTCCTGTAGTGTTCAGAGATGTGCAGGTTAGGTGGGTGAACAATGGTAGATATGGGGTTAAGAGGATAAGGTGGGATGCTGTTCAGAAGGTCAATGCAGACCCCATGGGTCAAATAGCCTCTATTTACACTGTAGGAATTCAATGCATTCCCAACTTCAAGGCCCATTTCAATGACTCCTCCCCCTCTGCTGACCACCCTAGGACAAATCTTTCCATGTCTAAACATTTTGATTGCATTTTATGAAGATAGGAGTACAAGAATAGCAAATCTCAAAGGGAACAACAATTCATACTGCATGAGAAAAGGGTACTGAGTGGCTGGGAGAGAAGACAGAGATACTTAGAGGACTCAGCATCCTCCTCCCATGAAAAATAAATTGTTGTTCCCTTGGAAATTTGATACTCTTGCAATTCTTTCCTGATGGCTGCTAGAGAAAAAAGCTTCAAATGCCTGTCCCTTCTTAAATCACTAGTACAGAACGCGAGTACTTTTCAATGTTATTGGATCACCACAGGTTCCATCTCTAGCAGAGGATGGGCTCACATCAGCATCCTGCCCAGTGGTGATCAGACAGCAACCTTCTCCTCTGTTGCTCTCCAGAACAGACTCACTTAGTCCAAGGTCTCAGTCAGTAAAGTCAGGCAGTAGTGTGGCCAACTACCTTTTCCACTGTCTACTGTTTCAATAAAATAAGCAACTTACATTCAATAAAACTTGTCCTGGGTTCCTGCCCTCACTGCGACCACATCACATTGGTTTATTGCTGGGCAGAATTAATAAGGCTTCTTTCTCTGCTTAACTACTTCATTTGACCTTGAACTGAAGGAGAGTTTAAAAACATACTCATCTTACTTTAGCTGCTACAAAATGAAAGATTTTATGTTTATTTATTTTCCACTGCAAAATAAATCTATTTACTCAAATAAATTAAATTGTACTTTCTGATATTCTTACTAAGCTGAAGTGCACTAAGGATCGACAAGAACAAAATTATTAGTGCAATAAATTTGACTGCTGTATTTAAAACTATATACTTATTTAACTAACTGAATTTTTTTTAAAAAAGTATTCATTCAGGCAATAATTGATAATAATCAATTGTTATTGATAATCCCAGGTTGCCATTAAAAAGGTGGAGCTGCTTTCATAAACCTCTGCAGTCCATTTCATACAAATACTCCCTCAGTGTGGGAATAAGTTCCAGGATTTTGACCCAACAAAAGTGAAGAAATTATAATATAGTTCCAAGTCAGAACGGCATGTGACTTGGAAGGAAACTGGTTGGTGGAGCTGCTCCCACATATCTGCTCCCCTTGTTGTTTCAAGTGGTGGTGATCATTGGTTTAGAAAGTGCTATCTCAGGGACCTTAAATTTCCGCAGTACCTCAAAGATGGCATATACTAATGTTAAGGGCAGTCACTCTCATCTCAACTCTGAGGTTCAACTCGTGTCCATGTTTGGATCAAGGCTGGAATAAGGTCAGAAACTGAGTGGCCCTGGCAGAGCGCACACAGTGTCAGTGAGCAAGCTGTTGCAAATCAATTGCTGCTTGATTGCACTGTTGTTGATATCTTCCATTACTTCACCTTTGATCAAGAGTAGACAGATGTGGTACTAATTGCCTGGATTGGCTTTGACCTACTCCTGCTTTTTGTGTATAGGACATATGTGGACAACATTCCACATTTTTGTATAGATGCCAATGTTGTAACTACCGGAACAGCTTGGCGAGGTTTTGCAGCAAATCTTGGAGCATATGTCTTCAAGACTTTCACGACTTTCACGAAATATTGTCAGAACTCAGGCTTCACAAATTCCAGTTTCTGCCATGTGATCACACAGAGTGAAGTCAATTGGCTGAAGACTGGCATATGCAATGCTAGGACCTCTGAAGGTGGCCAAGTGGGATCATCCACTCAGCACTTGTATTTATAGAGTGGTGCAGACCTTCAGCCTCATCTTCTGCACTATAATGCTGGCTCCTACACCATAATGCATGGGGACACATTTGGAACCTCCTCTTCCAGTCAAGTGTTTAAAGTCCATCACCATCGATGAGTATAATGTAGGAAAATATAAAGTTGTTTGCTTCGGCAGGAAGAATAACAAAGCAGTGCATTATTTAAATAATTATTGACTGCAAAATTCTGAGGCGCAGAGGGATTTAAGTATTCCAGTGCATGAGTCACAAACATTAGTTTGCAGAAACAACACTTAATCAAGAAAGCTGATGGGATGCTATCCTTTATCTTGAGAGCAATTGAACATAACATTAAGGATGTCAGACTTTAGTGATTCAGGGGCATTGATGAGACATTATGTCAAGAATAGTGTGAATTTTAGGTCTCCACTTTTGAAGGAAGGATATCAATTCAGTGGAGGCTGTTCAGAAAGGTTCACTACGTTGATACCTAGAATGAATGGGCTGTCTTATGAGGATGAGTTGAAGAGGTTGGGCTTGACTCCACTGCAGCTTTGGAGATACAGTGGTGACTTGATTGTTTTGTACAATGTTCTGAATAGGCTTCATAAGGTGAACTTGAAAAGCATGTTCCCTTTTGGGGCTAGTCTAGGGGATGTAGTTTTAAAGTTAGGAGTGACCCTTCCAGTGCAGATATTAGAAGAATTATTTTCTCTCCATTGCTCATAAAAATCACATAGCCCTGTATATCATTTGCTGCGTACGCTGTTTGGCATCCTAGTAGTCTGTGTTGCAGCTTGACACCTCTTTTTTTCAATTAACCCCAACCTGCATAGTCCTGTTTACAAATCATACTTTAGAGATAAACATCAGTTACCTGACTTGTCTGTGAAACAGCTCTCAATTTTGGACACAGCCCCTCAGATATTAGCAAGGAGGATTTTGCAAGATCGACAGGGCTCAGCGTGCTGTGGTCATTTCTGATATGTGAGCCCATGCCAAGTTGTCCATCTGATTTCATTCCTACTTTGGAGCTGTTTAATCATTACATACAATTAAGTGGTTTGCTAGGCCATTTCAGAGAGCAGTTAACAGTCAACCATTTTGCTGTGGGTCTGGAGTCACATAAAGGCCAGACCAGTAAAGAACAACAGATTTCCTTCCCTAAAACAAGGACGAGTGTGTAATAAGTGATGGGTACTAAACGCTGGCCTCGACAGGCAATGTGTAGATCCGATGAACAAGTAAAGCCATGATCTTAACAAATGCTGAAGGAGGCTGGAGGAGCCAACTGTCCTATTTCCACTCTTAATTCATAGATTAATGTGGGGGGTAGAACTAGGTATCATCAACAGATATGGGAAACCTGAAACTGCACATGCAAATGATGTCACCAAGAACCTGCACTTACCACCCAGCGGAACAACACCCTGGGCTGCTGGTGAACATCAGCAAAATATTCAGTTGTGGAGAAAACGACAAACAATATGGATTAACACCACTACAGTACTGTGTCTTAGCAAAAGGTCAGTTTCTTCAAGAGAAGAACAAAGAATGGGCAGGGAGAAAAAGATGAGGGGAAAAAAACAACAGTTCGAAAATATATTTCCACCTGAAAATGTCCTGGTGACCCCTCTTATGGGCATCACAAACAAAAACAGAAATTGTTGGAAAAGCTCAGCAGTTCTGGCAGCATGTGTGGAGAGAAATCAAAGTTAAGGTTTCAGGTCCAGTGACCATTCCTCAGAACTGCAGACCATCTTTTAAGGGCATGACTCATACTTAGATTATGGTTGAGTTCTCACAACTCACCCAAACAACCATTTTACACGTGAGCTTGAACTGACAGTAAGTTAGCGTTGATATCCTCCAAAGTTGAAAATGAGATTTCTGTTAGTCAACCAACGCAAGTGCAACTTTACAACAGTAGGATAAGATGATAACATTCCAGAACTAGAACATTCAAAAACAAGCTGTTCTCTGAAGTTCACCACTGTCTGAGATTACCAAGTTGGCTTAGGTGAGCTCAAATTTTTACAAACACAGTCTGACTTCTGATGAAAGGTTATTGATTTGGAATGTTTACTTCATGTTTCCAATTCTTATTTGCTACTTGACCTGTTGAGGATTTTCAGTATGATTTTAGATTATAAAGAAGTTAGCTTTTGGGAAGATAAAATTACCATTGAATTTGTATTCCAGGTTGCATATTCACTTCTTGATCCGTTCTCAAAATTTTCCAAAAAGGTGCAGAAACCAGCTGCTATATGTTGTTTAAGTTCAGTCCAAAAATACTAGTCATTCTCTTTCTGAAAGTGTGTCTTTCCACTTTCAATGCATCTGGTTGAGCAATAAACAATGTTCCCCCATATTCCATATTAATAAATATTGGAATGCAAGTGATTTGGTGCAACACAGTACCTGTAATAATTTTTTTTATTTCAGCACACAATGCATCTCCAAGGTACTGAAATCCTCCATACCATTGTACCAGAACCAGAGGAAAATAGTTTCAAAGTGATAATATTTTATTGTTCAAACCAGTTGCGTGTAACCATTTTCACACAAGATTTTTTTTCACCTCAAACAAGATTTGGTTTATTAAAAGTGATTATTCACTGGTTAGCATGTGGTCCCTTACCTTCACATATGCAGCTTGTTTCTCAAGGATTAAATCTGCTACTTTCTTTGATACCTGTAAAGAAATACAAACGTCTAGTTTAATAGACTTCTCATGCCTATAGAGATATAATAATGATTCATTAATGAGTACACAATCCTATTGCATAACTTAATTGCTTTTAATTTTGATGAAAATATTTACAAAAATGTAAACTTCCATGCTCCAATGCTGTTTCAGTCCACTACACATAACTATACATTAGAGGACCTAACCACAATGTAGATTGGAAGGTATTGAAATAGAAAATCCAGCCCGAAACCTACTTAATAGATTTTATTAGGTAAAATTAAATAGAAAGCTATGAAACTGCATAACCTACTTCCTACTCATGCTGATTGGAGTCACAGCTTTAAATCGAGGTAAATGTAAACAGACGATGGGTTGGTCTATGCACTGAACCGTACTATTTACAATAAAATGAAGATAAAGCGAAGATCCAAGCTACATCCTTTTGTAACCATCTCTTACTGATATTTCACTCACAAATAAGTTGCAGACCACTCTAGGATGCATGCAAACCACTTTCATAAATACCAGGGATGTTCTAGGTATAAACTCTAACCCAAAACAGCAGGTTATGCAGGACAAAAACAGAAGTTGCTGGCAAAGCTCTGCAGGTCTGGCAGCATTTGTGGAGAGAAATCAGAGTTAACCTTTTGGCTCAAGTGACCCTTCCTCAGAACGCTGAGGGAGGATTCTGAGGAAGGGTCACTCAACCCGAAACATCAACTCTGATTTCTGTCCACAAATGCTGACAGACCTGTTGAGCTTTTCCAGCAATTTCTGTTTTTGTCTTTGAGTTACAGCATCCACAGTTCTTTCAGGTCTTTAGGTCGTGCAGGACGTTTACTAAAATAAGCCCTCACCTTGAAAATGCAGTTGGTTTATTCTAACATTTGAAAGAGCATGTCGCATTAGAAGAATGCTTTCCAGACTTCACCAATGAGTCAGTTTATCCATTTGCAAGATGTGACTCCCATAACCTTTGAACTCAAACTTGCACTTTCACTCTAAATTTGTCGTTGATTTGGTGCATGGTGCCAATTCGGTTCAACAAAAGGTTCGGGAATATTGCAGAATGTTCTAGATAAAAGTAATCATCTTATCCAAAGAAATCTTACAGATAACTCCAGATCATAATTTATAGTCTGGTGGAATGTGATAGAATAATATCTGGAATTATACCTGAAAAGGATATTTGGAATTAACAATCAACTGATGACCATGAAACCATTGTCAATTTTCGGAAAAACCCATCTGGTTTACTAGTGTCCTTTAGGGAAGGACAATCTGTCATCTTCCTTGGTCTGGTCTACATGTGACTCCAGACCCACAGCAATATGGTTTACTCTCAACTGCCCTCTGAAACAGCCTAGCAAGCCATTCATTTATATCAATCGCTGCAAAATCTCAAAGAAATAAAACTTGATGGGCCATCTGGCATCGACTTAGGCACCGGAAAAAACAGCAGAAACAGCCTTGTCCATCCTACAAATTCCTCCTCACTAATATCTGGGGGCTAGTGCCAAAATTGGGAGAGATGTCTCACAGACTAGTCATCAACAACCCGATGTAGTCATATCCAGAGACAGAAGCTTCCAAACCCATGACCACTTCTATCTAGAGAGGTAAAAGTAGCAGATACATGGGAACACCACCACCACCTGAGAGTTCCCCTCCAAGCCATTCACCGACCTGACTTGGAAATATATCGCTGTTCCTTCACTGGCACTGGATCAACCCACAGCAGGTGGACTGCAGTGGTTCAAGAAGGCAGCTCACTACTACTTTCCCGAGGGCAACTAGGAACAGGCAGTAAAAGCTTCTCACACCCATGAATGAGTTTTAAAAAAAAAAGTAATTGGCGTGGTGAGAATATAGATCACAAAGCTGATGTTTGTGTGGGGTTCTTCCATCAGAACTTGGACGAAGGAGTATGCTATCTGCTCCCCACTTCTCACTTCGCTGACTTTTCATCTATGGGATTCTTCCATATTCTTTGACTCTTCACCACACCCCCAAATAATTATTTGCAGATTCTTTTGTAATTGTGATGTCTTTGCATTTCCTGGCTAATCTTTCTTCCAATGCATTACTTCTCCCTGCATTTCTCTTTATTTTATCCAATCTTACAGAGATAAATTGTTTAGTTCCACAGTTCTGTTTAACATGTCAAAGCCCACTGGAGTAGCAAGCTTGATATCAAGCCTCGTTATTCCTGGGGTCTTCACAAAACTTAAAGATTTTTAAAAGTTTGCAGAATTTCCCAATTTACCTGTTTTTTTTAGACAAGATTTCCATACTTAAGAAGGATTACTATTAATTACCAGTAATTAAGTTCTAGCTATAGGTCAACAACTATGAATCATTGACTTATCATTACTAATTAAAACTCTAATCCCTTTATACACTGGCCCTTACACACACACACACACGAAAAAGAAAAATAGGTGTTATGAACAGGGAGAAATACTGGGAAGGCAGTTCAAGAATTCCTGTTCACAGTGGGTACCGAGATGATTCTTATGTTTCTCGTGCTGGTTAGAATGCAGCTTCTCGGCTTTCCTTCTCCGGTTTCCACTGGTTTGCAGGAAACATGGGACCAGTTCACATTTATTAAAGGTCCAGAACTTACTAATTAAAAGTCACAGTTTACAGTAACTGGTTTTCATTAGGCTTCAAGTAGCTTTTACTGTACAGAAAGGACAGAGTGAGAGAGAGAGAGAGAGAGAGAGAGAGCGCGCTCCTGAGCTGGTGGTTGTCCCAAAGCTTCTTACCATTTTGTGCCCAGCCTATTCAGCTACATGAGAACCAGTCACAGTTGTTGTTGGCCAAAGAGCCTTTGTCATCAATAACTAGTCATTAGCCCACAGACACAACCTTTTAGTTCTAGCTCATCTACAAACTACACTTCAATTACACCCTGGTTAAACAAGCAACTGTGTAAACAATGCTTGCAATGAGTATTTGGTTATTTGTTTTCAAAACATGCAGCAATCTTCAGCTTTTAAACAGTTCTTTTCTCATTTCAGTCCAAAAGACAGGAAAAATAAAAAGAAATATTCTTTACAAAATTTACACCTTTTTAAAAAGGCATCAAACCTGTTTTTTTCCCTTCAGAGATGCTGAGCAACATGTTATGTGTATCTAGCATTTTGAATTTTTTCAACACACATCCACGTTGGCGAAATATTGTCTGAGTAGCAGTATTTCACAGAACATTACTTCCAAATTTGAAGTAAAAAAAATCTAAGTTTGCAAGAGTCTTCCAGTGGTCAGTGAACAACTTTTGTTTATCTACCAAATTCTTAAATTGCTCAAGTAAATTACTTAAAAATTTAGGTTAAAACAAGGTGGTTATCAACAAACCAGTTTCAATGGAGAGAGAAATAGAGTTAACATTTCAAGTCTGGTACAATTCTTCTTTCGAACTAAAGAGTTATATCAGACTTTAAATGTTGTTATCTCCATTTGTCTCTTCACAGATGCTGTCAGACCCGCTGAGTTTCTCTAACATTCTCAGCATTCCTCGCAGATTTCCCGCATCTCCAGAATTTTGCCTTTATACTTTTAGTTTCTATACCTGTCTTCCAAAGTCTAAGCACAAATTCTTATCAGCAAAGAAATTCAAATCAGGAAGTAATAAAGGCCTCTCTGGCTCGACAGCATGTGTCACATGAAAATTAGACATGCCGCCAAGGAATGCTAAGCACTAGATTGGTTCAGAGATAGTAGGAACTGCAGATGCTGGAGAATCCGAGACAACAAGGTGCAGGGCTGGATGAACACAGCAGGCCAAGCAGCATCATGGGAGCAA
>NC_063333.1:69637785-69680458 GCF_021869965.1 Rhincodon typus | reverse complement strand
TGCTGTGTTCATCCAGCTCTACACCTTGTTATCTCCAGTTTTATACAGTTCTTTGATAGGACAGGCCTTGCGTACTGCTGCAAAATAAAACATTTTGTTGATGCTTTTTCTCGTGTACTTATCAGGCCAATTGGCAAGATATACCAAAGTAAAGGGTAAACTACATTGGTTATTCTATGAGAATCTTGTCACTGGTTGGCAAGTAGACTCTGATTGGTAGAAGCATAGCCTTGGAGAACGCACCAGTTAATGACGACACATAGTGCACCTGTTTCAACATAGCAAAATACATGACAGTCACACTCTGGTTCATTTCTCAAGGCAATGCCTTGACTAGAGTCAACCTGTCTAAAATTGAAACAAAGCTTGACATTTCATTGTCAGTCATCACCTAAGTGGTGCATTCTCCATGGCAACATCACAGCCAACCACAGTCCTCGTGAACCTGCCAGTACTCCCCTCTCATAACTTATTAATGTCATTTTCCCTCACATTGATATTTCTTATGAATTGGGAGTGCAAAATGAAAAGCTTCAGCAAAATATGTCTTTTTTCATTAATACTCAAATCCATTTTTTCTTCTTAGATCTGCTGCCAGGAATGGTGCTGTTGAGATAAAGCTTGTATATCGTGTACATTCTAGGTCTATCGTTTTTCCAAGCTGGTAAACTGGCTAGCCACCCTGTACATGAAATCATACACAATTGAATTTAACAGATGCAAATATTTACATTGAAGAATTGTGTGGAAAAATTGGAAGATTGGAAGAGTTCGGACATTTAAACAAGGTTTTGTCAAGGATGAGGTCAACAGGTTTATGTTAATGTATAATTTAAGTCATTTCTGTTCACAGAAAAATTAGACTTTGCAGAATTCAGCCATCCAAAGCTTTCAAGGAGATAAGATCTAGGGTTTATTGCCTTCACTACTGGAAAGCTTGGCTTTGAAAAGACTAGGCAAACCCAAACCCAATGCTAATATTTGCCTGGCAACCTTCTCTGGACTTAGAATTCTATTTGTCAAATCCAGGAACCAATAACAAAGACATTCCAGACGTTGCAAGAAAATCTCCTGAAATTTGTTCTCAGTAAAAGCTCTTGGGAACCTGATAGAGTTTCTACATATCAGATTTTCTGACAACCTTGTGAAACCAGTAAATTCTGACAGTGACCATGTTCTCAACACTAATGCAGTTTTATGTAGAACTACAGTTCTGATTACAGTCAGCAGCTGCCTATAATTGGATTTCATTGCCAGGAAATCCAGTGGATAGGAGATATCATCACTTTATGTCTTTAAGTTCCAGACTCTCAGGCAACCGGGATTGTTTTTTCCCTTGCACTTATTTTAAAGATGCATCATCACTACAGAGACATGTCTTTTTGTGAGGTGAGTATGTGCCTGTGCTTGAGATAATGAGGATTCGGTTTAAATCCAGATCACAGTTTAGATTTTGACCAGTGCTGGCCACGTGCTTTAAGAATAAGGTTGGTTTATAATAAACAGATTTTGTGTTTACTAAAGAAGCCTGCTCAATATCATTTTTATTCTGAATAGTAGTAAAAAAAATTGGCCATTTTGGTTTCTAAATCAACACATTTGTATACACATGGCACGACTTGTGGAGCAGTGGGATTTATCCAATCCTCCCATCACAGTCGTAACACCTGAACTGACTGGTTTTGGTACCTTCTGATAAAAATGCTAATTTAAATGCAAATGGTTCTGCCTATTTCACATGGAACTCATGTAAGTTCCCTCAATGTGTTCACATGACCACGGCCATTTTAGGTCCATGTTTCTTCCTGTCTAACACGTATTTTAGTCCATGAATAGTCTCGGACATGACAATCAGATGGTGGAAGCTAAAATTCCATAATCCGCATTTTCTACAATCAAATTAAGTGCACTGCCCGAAAGTGTAGTGGAAGTCAGTTCGATTGTGGTTTTCAAAAGTGAGTTAGATTGGTATTCGAAATGGTACATTGTGCAGGTTATGGAGAGAAGGCAGGATAGTGGCGTTATTGAAAAGCTCATTTGGAGAGCTGCTGCAGACATAATATTATGCTGCTGCACTGTAATAATTCGGTAATTCAAAAGTATTTGAAGTATTCTCAACTTATTCATCACGTTCTTAGTCAGACCACGCAACAGACATACAGAAAATCTAATGAGATTTTGTACTGACCGCAACCAGTGCAACTATCAATCTAGTCTGCACAAAAATAAAATATTGGTTAAAAAAATGAACTTAAATTAGCCAACATTAATAGCACAGTGGCACCCCATCAAAGACAAATGATTACAATCTAAAAGTGAATCTCAACTGCCGAGTGCTCTTAAATGATTGGGGTTCATTTTCAATCTTAACTTCAATGAGGAGTAATAAGGCAGGGTATAAAATGAGCACTGTACTCAGTCCCATTAATTGCCAGGTAGGTGGGCTTGGTTATAACTGGCCACCTTATGTCATATTCAGACAATTCAAAAGCTACTTGTGCATCTTCAACATTTTTCAAAAAACAAACAGAAAGGAAACATGTTGCAGTTACCTCCAGCTCATAGTTCACAACATCAAATGAGTCATTGTTGAAATAAATTTTTTCAATGCTGTTAATTATTTCCTGCTCCGCTTGAGGGTCACTGGGAATTTCCCTTAATTCTCTTAGTTCTTCCTGAATTAAAGAAAGTAAGAACACATTGTACAAGGTGATACAAGCATAGCACAAATTCAAGTAATTCCAGTAATTTAAGAATTCAAGAATTACTTGAATCGTCCATTTAAAACTAAGCAATAAGATTAAATTCTGCTGCTCGTAAAGATGAAAATAATTAATTGAGTTTTTTTTGTGCTAGTTAAATTTGAATTTCACTCTAATAGCAATTTAGAAACGTTTCCACAATAGAATTCGTAGGAATGGTTTCTATGCCACTCTAATCAACTTTCATAGGAATAAAACAGCAGGTATATCTCAGTTGGACAAACATTAACATACAAGTAGTGAAGACAGTTAAACAGCATTAATTCAACCATAAAACTACTATCATTATGCCAATAGTGATCTATACAAATAGTCACGAATACCTTTCTTGTAGTTGTAAAGTCTTTGACTTAATTGAATTCAAAGTTTCTTATGCACATCTCCTGTTCCACAGTCAAGTATTAATTTTAAAAACTATTACTGTTCAAGCGCAAGAATTAAATATTTGACTAATGAGATAATGATAGCGATCAATTCATTCAGCGATACAATTGTTTCTCAAAAAGAAAATAATGAGATAATGATACAACTATTTTGTCAAGTAAAGTGCAATCTTTTTAAACGATTAGTAGCATTCAAAGTAATTCAAAGTGAGACTGAAACTCCAAGATATCAAGCATCCCCTCCCAGCATACTCCTGGCAAACATCCAAGCCATTGAAAAACAAGGTGGACGACGTTAAAGTTAGACTCACCTTCCAAACAGAATTGAGGGACTGCTGTTTCACAGAGACATGGCTCACCCCTGTCACACTTGACTACGCGTTACAACCGGAGGGCTTCTCAATTCACCAAATGGTGGCAAGGCAAGGGGTGGTCGGATCTCCCTCATCATCAAAACCTCCCATTGCTCAGACTTGGTGACCCTGGTGAGTCGCTGCTCCCCAGACTGGAATATTTAACAGTGAAATGCTGTCCATACTACCTGCCGCACGAGTTCACCTCCGCTAACGTGACGGCGGTCTATATCCCACCCCATGCGAAAGTGAAACGTGCACTTGATGAAGTGTTCAACGCTACAAACAGTCTTGAGACTGAACATGCCAAAGCTTTGATCATCATAGCCGGTGACTTCAACTTGAGAATGTGCTACCAAAATACCACCAACACATCTCCTGTCCCAATAGAGATCCGAGTATCGTTGACCATTGCCACACAAAAATCAAAGATGCCTACTGCTCCATTCCCAGTCTGCATTTTGGAAAATCAAACCACAACACTGCACTCCTCCTCCCAGTTTAAGCAGTAACTGAAGTGTGAGGCATCAGTACAGAAACGAATACAGTGTTGGTCTGAGGAAACAGAAGGGGTTCTACAGGACTATGTAGGGTCTATGGACCGGTCTGTATTCAAGAACTCAGCAGCTGACCTAAATGAGTATGCCACTACCATCACAGACTTCATTAGTAAGTGTGAAGATGACTGCGTACTGAACAAGTTAATCCAAACGTTGCCGACTAGAAATCAGATCTGAAGCATTCAAGTCAGACCCATACAGGAAATCCAGGTACAACCTTCAAGGCCAGCAGGGACGCCATGAGGCAATACCAAACTAAGCTCGAGAGCAGACTAACCACAAACATCGTCTGTGGCAAAGATTACACGACATAACAAACCACAAGGCAAAGTCAAACAGAATCAAGGGCAACAGTACATCTCTACCTGATGAGTTCAATGCATTCTACACTCGCTTTCAGCAGATGGGCAGTAAAACGATGTCACCTATCCTGACAGCCTCGAATGCACCTGTACCCCCAGTCACCGCCACAGACATCAGATCAGCCTTCTGAAGAGTGAACCCATGGAAAGCAACTGGCCCAGATAGAGTCTCCAGCTGTGCACTCAGATCCCGTGTGGACCAACTGGCAGGAGTATTCGCAGATTACAATCCTTACTACGATCTGAAGTCCCCACCTGCTTCAAGAAGATGACCATCATCCCAGTGCCAAAGAAAAATCATGCAGTGTGCCTCAATCACTTCTACTCAGGGGCTTTGGCCTCAATAATTTTGAAGTGTTTTGAGAGGTTAGTCATGGATCACATCAACTCCAGCCTACCAAACTGCCTTGATCCTTTGCAATTCGCCCACCGGCGTAACACGTCCACAGCAGACGCCATCTGCCGAGGTCTATACTCATCCCTGGAACATCTCGACAACAGGGATACCTACATCAGGCTCCTAACTATGGACTACACCTCTACCTTCAACACCATAATTCCAAACAAACTTATCTCCAAACTCCAGGACCTAGATTTCTGCTACTGCCTCTGCAACTGGATTCTTTATTTCCTGACCAACAGACCATATTCAGTAAGTGATAATCCTCCTCCACGCTTATCCTCAACACTGGTGCCCCGCATGGCTGCGTTCTCAACCCCCTACAATACTCCTTTTACACACACAAATGTGGGGCCAAATTCCGCACCAACCAAATTTACAACTTTGCTGACAACACCAGCGTTGTAGGTTGGATCTCAAACAATGACAAGATGGGGTACAGAAAGGAAAGAGTAGCATGGTGTTAAGACAACAATCTCTCCATCAATGTCAGCAAAACAAAGCAGTTGGTCATTGACTTTAGGAAGTGAAGTGGAGTGGAGGGCACGCACCTGTCTGCATCAATGGTGCTGAGGTCCATATGGTCGACAGCATCGAGTTCCTGGGAGTGTTGATCACCAACAATATGACCTGGTCCACCCACTTTGACACTATAATCAAGAAAGCACAACACATCTACTTCCTCAGGAGGCTAAGGAAATTCAGCCTGTCCATAAAGACTCTTACTAATTTTTATGGATGCACCACAGAAAGCATCCTATCTGGATGCATCCCAGCTTGGTATGGCAACTGCTCTTCCCAAGACCACAAGAAACTATAGAGTTGTGAACACAGCCCAGTCCATCATACAAACCAGCCTCTCATCCATTGACTTCATCTATACTTCCTGCTGCAACAGGAAAGCAACCAACAAAATCAAAGACCCCTCCCACTGCAGTTACATTGTCTTTCACCCTCTCCTGTCAGGCAGAAGATATAAAAGTCTAAATACACGTACGAACTGATTCAAGAACAGTCTTTTCCCGGTTGTCAGAGTTTTGAATGGGCCTCTTTAATGTTCATGTCTATCTCTGTGCACTTTTACGGCAGCTGTAACGTTGTAGCCTGCGCATACCCTGATGCACTGTATAGTACAATCTGCTTGTCAAGCACATAAGCCAACGCTTTTCACTGTACCTCAGTATACATGACAGTAATAAGTCAAATCAAATTTGGACAAAACAAATTAGAGAATAGAGACATCCAACATCTATACACCATTTCTCTCTGGAGTCACTTGTGAGCTGCAAATCCAATTGCAAAGATGACTTTTTTTTTTAACCCCACAAGCTGAAATCTTAAGAGATAGGTGGAGCAGACCAGACAGCCTCTTCAGCCTGCTCTGCTATCAAAAATGAACTGGCTGATCATCAACTTCATTGTGGAAATGTGACATCAACAAACTTAAGATATATTTCACACTCATTACTTTGATGAAGAAATAGTGAACAATATTGATTGCCAATAGCTTGTCAATACAGATTGTCAAGACCCTTGTATTGCACTACCAGATACAGTCTGCCAACATGGAAGTGTATAATTTATTCATATTTTCCATTTCCTTCCATTGGTTATTACACCACTCATGCTAATATCCCCATCTTCTGGAATCCTTACATTAAATATTAACCTGTAGTGGCATCCTTATCAAATACCTTTTGGACATCCAATTATATTACATTGATTGGTCTTCCTTCAGACATTTTGAAGAAAACATTTTCTTCTCCAAAATTCTCTATGGAAAGTGGTCAGAAGATCCCAAGATTTGACTTTTGAATTGAAGAGAGGTTGGAAGTGGTTCGTCAAGCGTTCACTCTATTCTCAGCAGACAGCTCATGTTTCCAACGCTACAATATACCCGACGTTGCAACATGTCTGTTGCTGAAGTCACTAATATCTTTAACTCCAGACTCTACTGTTCCTGTGTTTGCTTGGTCAGCTTTCCATCATGCCTTGCCGTTTACTTCGGCTCATCCAAATGCCTCATCAGTCCCGTTTCTCCCATATTTGTTCAGCCACACTAGTTCTTAATCTTGTACAGATTTGATTTTAAATAGAGATTGTAGGAACTGTCGATGCTGGAGTCTGAGATAACAAGGTGTGTTTTAAACTGTTATCTTAGTTTTCATATCGCTCCAACGCATACCTGTCCCTTTCTACAACTTTCTCCAATCTCAAACCGTCCGAGATATTTCTGGCTGGCCTTTTTCACATGCCTACTTTTAAATACTCTACATCTTCCAGTCAAATCTTTAGCTGCCTAGATCCTAAGCTCTAGAGTTCCTTCTTTGTCTCTTTTCCTCTCGACTCCTTTACAACGTTGCTTAAAAATCTCATTAATCAGGGTGCAGTCACTGGTCATAACAGCTCCTCATCTGACTCAGTGTAAATTTTTTGCTTTCATAGTGCTCCTATGAAGCACTTTGGGATGTTTCTCTTTATCTGGTGCTATATAATGCAACTTAATTGTTGTTATCTCTGGTGAAGTGTATGAGTGGACATTCCAACTGAGAAATCACTGACTAAATTCTGACAGCAAAATATTACTGATTCCTACACCAAGTGCCCCAACCTATGACAATAACGTCAATGATAACCCAGCATATTAGCAAATCAACCAAGCACACATTTATGGAAATTCCTGCATTTCAAGGAGTCTTTTTTTTCCTGATATCCAAGATCCAATTACCTCATCTCCCCCGAAACCACAGCATCTGCGGATGGGAACCAGAAGCGTGTTACCAAAAAGCAGTTGGAAAAAAAAACACTGTCCGATGAAAAAAATGGACAGCTTTTCAGAATGGCAAGAAAATTTACTTTGAAATCATATACAAATTTCTCCCAATCTAGCCTCCACTTAACAGAATACTGAAATAATTATTGTAAACACCAAGCTAAGCATCAACATACTAAATGCCATTGTGGCATTGCAGTCAACCAATTTGTTTCGCACCGTACAGTTTAAAATCAACAGACCAGAATCTATATTGAAATTATTGAAGTTGCAAGCTGATCATGCTTTGATTGCTGATATTACACTGCCATCTACAGAGTCGAAGCAACATTAGCACAATGAAAAGTGTACAACAGAACAAACGTTTCCAAGCTCTTGCAGTGACCACAACACGAACTAAACAATCCCAAGCAAGAAAATGGCCAAGGGTGCCAAAAATTATTTAGTAAACAACCCATGAACTTCACTCAGTCACTGAATGACTACTCTAATAGATTTTGTGTACACCTCCAGCCTAAATTAAGAGCAGCATTATTCATCAATTGATTGCATTAGCAGGACATGACATTATATTTAGCTTTGGCTTGCCTGGCATAATTTGAGAAAATGTTAGGCCCAGATGGCAAATCTCCAATTGCTGTTATATTGAGGAATGAAAGTAAATGGATTAAAGATTCACCCTTTATTAAAATTCATTGTAACCACAAGGTCTGTAGACTCAAAATTAGCCACGTTACAACAGGTAGGAAGGGATTCAAAGGGTGGTGGCATGCAGGTGAACCACAGGAGGGTCAAGTCATCGATATCAAACATCAGAAAAATTCAACAGCATGAGGAGAACAGTATTTCACACTCAGCTGCAAAAGCAGAATTAAATTTGATCTTCATCAAGCTACCAGAGGTATGAGAGGATTGCATCCAACCAATGTGAACATTAAATAATGGGGGAAATCTAGAACATTATGCAAAGAACAGTACAGCACAGCAACAGGCTCTTTAGCCACCAAGACTGCACTGACATGCGATGACTTTTTAAGCTAAAACTCTTTTGCCTTTACACGGTCCACATCCCTCTACTGCTTGCCTATATATATATATCTGTCAAGATGCCTCTATATCCACCTCCTCCGGCGGTGCATTCCAGGCACTTACCACTCTCCAGTCTAAAAACTTGTCTCACATGTCCTTTAAACTTATTCCCTTTTACCTTAAAGGTGTGTCTCCGAGTAATCAACATTTCTACCCCGAGGAAAGAACTCCAACTATCCATTCCATCAATGCCTCTCAATTATCTAAAATTCCATCAGGTCACCTCTCATCCTTCAGCATTCAACTGAAAACAAACCAAGATCATCCAATCTCTCCTCAGAAACCAGGCAACATCCTGGTAAATCTTTTCTGTACCATCTCCAAAGCCTCCAAATCCTTCTGGTAGTATAGCGACCAGAACTGTAGACAGTATTTCAAACCTTGCTTCCTAAAAGTTCTACCCAGTTGCAACATGAGTTGCCAACTTTTATGTTCTATACCCAAACGATAACAGCAAGTACGCCATCTGCAGTCTTGACTACCTTATCCACTTGTCTTGCTACTTTCTGAGAACGTGTGAACCTGTACGCCTAGATCCCTCTCTATGTTGATGCTACTAAAGGTTCTGCCATTTACTATATACTTCACCCCTACATTAGATCTTCCGAAATGCATCACCTCGCATTTGTCCAGATTAAATTCCATTTGCCAATTCTCCACCGAAGTCTACAGTCTATCTCAATAAATGTGGAGCTGGAAAAGCATAGCAGGTCCGACAGCATCCGAGGAGCAGCAAAGTCAACTTTTCAGGTCAAAGCCCTTCGTCAGGACTGGGGAAGGAGAGGTGAGCCCAGAAACAAATAGAGGGAGGGGGTAGGTGAGATGGAGATGGGTGGATGCAGGTAGCGGGTTATTGTAGTTGGTCAGTGGGAAGGGTGGAACGGATAGGTGAGTAGGAAGACGGACAGGTTGAGGGAAGGAAGATTTTTAAACAGGTGAGGTCAATGTTCAGATCATTGGGCTGTAAGTTCCCAACGCAAAATATCAGGTGTTGTTCCTCCAGTTTACATTTGGCCTCACTCTGACAGTGGAGGAGACCAAGGATGGACATATGGACATGTCACCAGGGGGTGGGAGGGGGAGTTAAAATGGATAGCAACCGGAAGGTCGGGTTGTTTGGTGCATGCAGAGCGCAGATGCTCGGCAAACCTGTCTCCAAGTTTGCATTTGGTCTCTCCGATATAGAGAACACATCAGGAGCAATGGATACAGTTGATGAGGTAGGATGAGGTAAGGTGAATCTCTGCCAGATTTGGAAGGATTGTTTGGGGTCTTGGGCGGAGGTGAGATGGGAGGTGTAGGGGCAGGTGTAGCATCTCCTGCAGTTCCAAGGAAAAGTAGCGGGTGTGGAAGAAGGATTGGTGGGGGGTGTGAAGCTGCCAAAAGAGTTGTGAACGGTCCCTGTGGAAAGCGGACAGGGGTGGGGAGGGAAATATCTTATTGGTGGTGGGGTCTGATTGTAGGTGGCGGAAATATCAGAGGATAATGCATTGTATAGAGAGGTGGGGTGGTATGTGAGGACTAAGGGGACTCTATCCTCATTTTTGTTCAGAGAGAGGGTTTGAAGGAAGTAGTGTAGGAAATGGGGAAGATATGGTTAAGGGCATCCTTAATAACAGAGGAGGGGAAATTACAGTTTCTGAAGTGGGAGGGTATCTGCAAAGTCCTAGAGTAAAACTCCTCATCCTGGGAGCAGATGCAGCAGAGTCAGAGGAATTGAGAGTATGGGACAGAATTTTTGCAGGAGGGTGAATGAGAGGAGGTGTAGTCAAGATAATTGTGGGAGTCAGTGAGTTTGAAATAGATGTCTGTGGTGAGTCGGTCACCGGAGATGGAGACAGAGAGGTCCAGGAAGGGGAGGGAGGTGTCAGAAATGATCCAGGTGAATTTGAGGGCAGGGTGGAAGGTATTAGCAAAGTTGATGAACTGTTCGAGTTCCTCGCAGGAGCACAAGGCAGCACTGATTCAGTCATCAATAAACGGAGAAAGAGGTGGGGGATGGTGCCAGTGTAGTTGTTGAAAAAGGAGTGTTCCACGAATTGGACAAAGAGGCAGGGATAGCTCAGGCCCATGCGGGTGCCCACCTCTTTGGTTTTTCGAAAGTGGGAGGAATCAAAGGAAAAATTGTTGAGGGCGAGAAGGTCTGCCAAGCAAATGAGTGTGGTGGAGGGGGACTGGGTGGGCCTATGGGAGAGGAAGACGCAGTGGGCTTTTAGGCCATTCTCATAGGGAATGCAGGTGTATAGGGACTCAAAGCCCATGGTGAAGATGAGGTGTTGGGAGCTGGGGAATTCGAAATGGTAGGAGGTGGGATGGTAGGAGATGGTGTCAGAGAGCTGGCATCTGGCCTCAGCAACATAGAGGTCAGTATGCCATACTACCACCGCATCCCCACCCTTGTAAAGCTTGGTGAAGCTTGTAAAGTATTGAGGGTTCAAAATCTCCCTACCCCTAACCTCATCCTGAGACCAGCCCCTCTCATCCGCGCCTCCTTGACCTGTCCGTCTTCTCTCTACCTATCTGCTCCTCTATCCACCTTCTATCATTGCCACCCCCTCTATTTTTTTTCAGAGCCCCCTTCCCCTCCCCCATTTCTGAAGAAGGGTCCAGACCCGAAACGTCAGCTTTCCTGCTCCTTTGATGCTGCCTGGCCTGCTATGTTCATCCAGCTCCAGACCTTGTTATGTCCTGGGGACTTGTCTATGTTAATGCATTTCAAAACACCCAAAACCTCCTTTCTTTATAGTCAACATACCCTAGAATATCAACATATCCATCCCAAGACCCACCATGATCATCATCTTTATGAATACTGACGCAAAATGTTCTTTGAGGACCCCATCTACTTCCTCCAGCTCCATGCATAAATTTCCTCCTTTGTCCTTGAGTGGATCCACCCACTTGCTTCTTTTTTATAAAATGCCTTGGGATTTTTCTTAATTTGTTGCCAAAGACATTTCATCACTTCTTTTAGCCCTCCTAGTTCCTTGTTAGAGTTCTTTCCTAATATCTTTGTATTCTTCATGGTCTCCGACAGTCTTTATTTTCCTAAACCTTACGTATGCCTTCTTTTTTGACTGAGGTCTCAATTTCTTTTGTCATCTACAGTTCCTAAATCTTACTATCTTATCTTTCATTTTTACAGGAACATGCTGGTCCTGAACTCTAATCAACTGGCCTTTAAAAGATTCCCACATGCCAGATGTGGATTTACCATCAAGCAGCTGCCCGAATCTACATTCTCGAGTTTCTGCCTAATATTGTAGAAGTTAACCTTCCCCCAGTTTAGTACTTTCATCCCAGGACTACACCCGTCCTTATCCATAAGGCCCTTCAACTGTATACAGATCATTTATTCACAAAATGCTCCTCCACTGAAACTTCAATCACCTGGCTGGGGTCATTTTCCAATACTCGGTCTAGTATGGCCCCTTCCTTAGTTGGACTATTTACATATTGTTTCAACAAAAAACTATCCTGAACACAGCTAACAAATTCTCCCCCCATTTAAGCCCCTGGTGTGACTCCCAGTCAATATAGGGGAAGTTAAAGTCACCTACGACATCAATCTTGTTGCTTTTACATTTTTCCCTAATCTGTCCACATCTGTTCCTCTAGCATCTGCTGGCTGTTGGAGGCCTGTATTATAATCCCAAAGCGATTGCACCCTTTCTATTGTGGACTTCTACCCATATGGCCTACTGGATGAGCCCTCCAAGATGTCCCCCCTCAGTATAGCTGTGATATTTTCCCTTCTCAACAACTCTTTTACATCCTGCTCTATCTCACCTGAAACATCTAAATCCCAAAACGTTAAGCTGCAAGTCTTGTCCTTCTCTCAACCAAGTTCCTATAATAGCTACAACATCACAGACATTTGTACTAATCCAGGCTCTAAGTTCATCTGCCTGACCGACTGTCCTCCTCCTCACATTAAAACAAATACACCTCAGACCGCTAGTCATAGGTTCATACAGCAAAGAAACAGATCCTTTGGTCCAACCAGTCCGTGCCAAACATAATCCCAAACTAAACTAGTCCCACCTGCCTGTTCCGGGTCCATATCCCTCCAAATCTTTCCTCTTCATATATTCGTCCAAATGTCTTTTAAACGTTGTAATTGTACCCACATCCACCACTTCCTCAGGAAGTTCATTCCAGACGTGATCCACCGTCTGTGTAAAAAATTTGCCTCATTTTTTAAAAAATTCTCTCTCTTCTCACCTTAAAAATGTGCCTCCTAGTCTTGAAATTCCCCAGCTTAGGGAAAAGACAACTACCGTCAACTCTATCTATACCTCTCATTATTTTATGAACTTCTATCAGGTCATCTTTCAGTCTCCTACACTCCTGTGAAAAACGTCCCAGTCTATCCGGCCTTTCCTTATAACTCAAACCTTCCATACCCAGCAACATCCTGGTAAATCTCTTCTGAACCCTCTCCAGTTTGATAATATCCTTCCTATAACTCGGCAACCAGAATTGGACACAGCATTCCAGAAGAGGCCTCACCAATATCCTGTACAACTTCAAAATAACAAACCAACTCCCATACTCAAAGGACTGAGCAACGAAGGTAAGCGTGCCAAATGTCTTCTTAACCATCCTGTCTATATGTGACGCAAACTGTAAAGAACTATGTACCTGTACCACAACACTACCCAAGACCCTACCATTAATTGTATAAGCCCTACCCTTGTTTGTTGTACCAAAATGCAATACCTCTCATTTATCCAGACTGAACTCCATCTGCCATTTTTCAGCCCATTGACCTATTTGATCAAGACCCCTTTGTAATACAGTGTGGAAGCAGGCCATTCAGCCCATCAAGTCCACACTGACCCTCCGAAGAGTATTCCAGCCATACCCAACCCCTTACCCTATCTCTGTAACCCTGCATTTGTAGCCTGAAAAAAAACTTCTTCACCGTCTATGCCATCAATTTTGTTGTCATCAGCAAACTTACTAACCGTGCATTCTACATTCTCATCCAGATCATTTATGTAAATGACAAAAGAGGACCCAGAACCGATCCCTGTGGAACACCGCTAGTCACAGGCCTCCAGTCCGAAAAGTAACCCTCCATCATTACTCTTTGTCTTCTGTCATTCAGTTACCCTCTTGCTCTTAATTATGTATCGAATTGGCAAGCTCTCCCTGCATCCCATGTGACCTAACTTCACTAATTAATCTACCATGCAGAACCCTGTCAAAGGTTTTACTAAAATCCAAATAAACACTACTTCATTGAATCCATACAGTGTGGAAACAGGCCCTTCGGCCCAACAAGTCCACACCGTCCCTCCAAAGAACATCCCACCCAGACCCATTCCCCTAATTTCCCATGTCTAACCCACCTAACGTAAACATCCCTGGACACTATGGGCAATTTAGCATGACCAATCTACCTACCCTGCACATCTTTGGACTGTGGGAGGAAACCGGAGCACCCGGAGGAAACCCACGCAGACATGGGGAGAATGTGCAAACTTCACACAGACAGTTGCCCAAGGCTGGAATCGAACCCGAGTCCCTGGTGCTGTGAGGCAGCAGAGCTAACCACTCAGCCACTGTGCCGCCCCATACTACTGCTCTGCGATCAACAACAGTTTTGGTAACTTCCTCAAAAAACTCAATCAGATTTACGAGACACGATTTTTCCTGGCACAAAACCATGCTGACTATCCCTAATCAATTTTTCCCTCTCTGAATGTCCATAAATCCTATCATTTATAATCACCTCCAACAATTTATCCGCAACCAAAGTCAGACTCACAGGTCTATAGTTCCCTGGTTTCTCCTTACAACCTTTCTTAAACAAAGGTACAACATCAGCCATCCTCCAGTTATCAGGCCCCTCACCCGTAGTTATAGATGAAGCAAATATTTCTGTAAGGAGTCTTGTCATTTCCTCTCTTACTTCCCACAACATTCTGGGATACATTAGATCAGGCCCCAGAGATTCACTCACCTTTATATTCTCGAATACCTCTCTCTTCTGTAAGGTGAATTGTTTTTAAAACATCTGCATTTACTAGACTCCATTTCTTTCTCCTCAGTAAAAACTCACACAAGATATTCATTTAGTATCTCTCCCATCTTCTGGAGTTCAACACAAAGACAGCCTCCTCTCTTTAGTTACACTCTTGCTCTTAATGTATTTGTAGAACCTCTCTGGATCATTGTTAGCCTAATCTGACAATGCTCTCATATCGCCTCCTTGCCTTCCTGATTTCTTTTAAAAATGCCCCTACACTCTTTATATTGATTAAGAGATTCAATTGAACCAAGTTGTCTATATCTAAATAAAAGATTCTCTTTTAGTCTTGACTAGAACATCAATATCTTTATTCATCCATTGTTCCTTAATCTTACCAGCCTTATCCTTCCCTCTAAAAAGGAACAAAATGCCTCTGAACTCTCGTCATCGCTCTTGAACACCTTCCACTTGTCAGACATCGTTTTACCTGCAAACAGTCTACTCCAATCAACTTCCAAAAGTTCTTGCCTCGTACCATTAAAATTTGCCTTCCTCCAATTAAAAACTTTAACTTTTGTGGCAGGCTTATCCTTTTCCATAATTCTATTAGTTTCAATATGGTTATGATCACTAGGCCCAAAGTATTCCCCTTTTACTTCAGTCACTTGCCCTGCCTTATTGCACAAAAGGAGGTCGAGTTTTGCTCCTCTTCTAGCAGGAGCATTCACATATTCAAAGGGAAAATTTTCTTGAGCACATTTGACAAATTCTTCACCATCCAAACCTTTAACAAATTGGTAGTCCCAGTCAATGTTTGGAAAATTAATTATTACAACCTTAATATGCTTACATATATCTGAGATCTCCCTACACATTTGTTTCTCAATTTCTCTCTCACTGTTGTGGGGCCTATAGTACAATCCCATCAAAGCGAGCTTCCTTTCTGATTCGTAGTTTCTACCCATATATTTTCACTGGATTATTTTTCAGAAATATCTTCCCTATTTACGACAATAATGTATTCCTCAATCAAAAATGCCACCGCCCCCTCCCCCCTCCTTTCGCGTCTCCTTTTCTATCCTTCCTACAGCATCTAAAACCAGGAACATTGAGCTGCCAGTCTTGTCCGTCTCTTAGCCAAGTTTCAGTAATAGCTTCGACATCTCAATC
This sequence comes from Rhincodon typus, assembly GCF_021869965.1. NCBI lineage: Eukaryota > Metazoa > Chordata > Chondrichthyes > Orectolobiformes > Rhincodontidae > Rhincodon > Rhincodon typus. Next base: position 69,664,626 of record NC_063333.1, on the reverse strand, counting down.
CCATGTTCTTAAAATTCCCTGAGTTCATCAGCCTTACATGTAAGGCCCCTTGCAAGGAAATAAATGCAATTTCATTTTTCAGAGTAACTACATCGTCTGACACTCTCTTGCCTTCTTTTTTTAATTGACATGCTCTCCTTACGTTCAGAATGTATCCCATCAACTCTTCCACTTAGACTGCGATTTGAAATTCCTCCACTCATCTTCTCTATCAGTCTAAAGTCTCCCTTAATAGAATGAGTCTTGTCATGTTCAGTAACCTCTCCCTGTGTATTCTCTCCCTCAATCTTACTGACCTTAACCTCTGACTCCTCCTTGGCCTTTTTAATTGTTGACCTTCTGCTCTATTTCCCACCCCACTGCCACACTAGTTTAAACCCACCTGAGTAGCACTAGCAAACCTTCCTGCCAGGATGCTGGTGCCCCTCCAGTTTCGATGCAACCCATCCTTCTTGTACAAGTCCCACCTGAACAAAAACGTTTTTCTGCTTACCCTCAAATATAGCCAATTACACTTATATTCTAATATTAGGCAAGTCTTGGGCACATGAACAGGAAGTATTTTTGAAAAGAAAGAGGAAATGAAGATCAGCAAAAGAAGATTACTTAATTTATATCTAATTGCCAAATAATAAATGGTCCCCTATTTACTTTCTACAGAAAACTGGAAATACAAAACTGATTCACTAAAGACAGACTGAATATACTGAATGGAAACACTCATCGCCTAATGCAAGTACTCAGCAAAATAATTTAGCCAGAAAATTTATGTACAATTTGATAAAATTAATTTGCGACAATGTGAAATTTATTTTGTAAAATGTGAGGTTCAACTCATCAGTGAACAAAATTACAATTTCAGAAATCCTCAACGTCACAAATTATTTACTAATATAACACATTATTCACATATAAACTAGCTTCTCATAATTCCCCATCACAGACTCTCACAGGAATTTGGTAGATTACCACAATTTCAATTATAAACAGGCACTTGGAATATCGACATCATAGTCGCTCAACGGTTTGGCAAATAAGAATGAGTCATATTTCAATTAATTTACATTTCTCCTATACATTAAGGACAATGTGTTTTTAATTTCACCCCTCCCACATTTCAATTGGCTATTCACCCTTGGACTCACTCTCAGTGCACATCTGCTTGCTTGAATACAAATTACATTCATTTCTTTGCCAATACGATGAACAAATTGTGCCAAATTCCATATCTCAAAGTACCAATGCATTTGCATTAAATTACTGAGTGATAAAACATTTTGTATTACAAATCTCTTGGTAAATTTTGGAAGCAATGATTCTTAAAACTTTACAATACATTGGGAACCTCAACTAAACACTTAAAAATGTTTTTTCTACTCCCTTGTTCAATAACATGTTGGTCTTCTTGCAGCATAAAACGGAGAGAGAATCTTTGGTGGAGGTGTTTAATATCATGAAAGGTTTAGATACAGCAAATGAAAAGAATTTTTCCCCCAATATCTGAAGGGCCAATAATCACAGTGCACAGATTTAAAGCAGAGATACTGATGAATAATTATAAGTTATTTCAAATGGTTTGGATTTGGAACATAGCGCCTGTTAGGCTGTTAGATAAACATTAAACAAGTTTTCAAAAAAGAAACGGATTGATATTTGAAGAAATTAAACTCTTACAAATATGAGGGATTAGCCAGAAGACAGATTAATTGCTCTTTAAAAGAAAGAAAACAATGGTGTAAACTATAGGAGAACTGGGCGATTTATCTGCTGTACTACTCAGTCATAGAGACATACTGCACAGAAACAGACGCTTCGGTCCATCTCGTCCATGCCGACTAGATATCGTATATAAATCTAGTCCCATTTGCCAGCATTGGCCAATATACTTCTAAACCCTTCCTATTCATATACCCATCCAGATGTCTTTTACATGTTGTAATCGTACCAGCCTCTCCCACTTCCTCCGGCAGATCATTCCATACACGCATCACCCTCTACGTTAAAAAGTTGCTCCTTGAGTCCCTTTTATACCTTTTCACTCTCACCTTAAATCTATGTTTTGGCCACTATATGATTTTATTATTCGTGAACAACTTTATAATATTATAATAAATTCTCTTTGTTAGACTTCCTGATGCTATCAATCTTATACACAAAATAATCCTTTCCTGCGATTGGGTTGGAGAAAAGGAGGAGGAATGTTAATGTTTTGCTAGGATTCCTGTGAAATGGTTAATCAACTTCAACAGTTTATTGTTCCAAAAAGTAAGGCTTCCGCTTGCAGATGAAATGGTATTGTTAAAAAAAAGATTTGGCTGCACACGTACAAAATGTAATTAGACAAGAACCAAATAGATACAAAAAACAGAATATTAGGCAACATTATAAACTTTGACATAATACCTTGCTAGGTATTCGAAAGTTTTCAACTGGAGATTTAGCCTCTGGCACACTTTCTTGGGGGCTTTTCAGGCCCTGTAATTAAAAGGAAAGACAAGTTTCATATTCAAAGAAATCCATGGCAATTATAAACAGAAGTAGATATAAACCTTTGAATATGCCAATCTTTACTTGGCAATTTCATATAAAACTATTAGGGCCAGTAAAAGTCAAAATATACCAGCTTCAAGAGTTTGTTAAACCAGCAACAGGGTGCAAAGTGTTAGGTGGAGCATGGTTGGTACGGAGGTGCAGCAGAACTATTGCCAACCATAATCCAACTAATCAGCACCTGTTTTACATACTATATAAATCTGTGCTTTTTTTCTCAGGTTCGTTTCTTGTGTGTCAGCCTTGATGAGTTCAGAATGAAGAGCTTCAATTTCATATCTCTTTTTAACAATGTCTCTGTTCTGCTCTATTAAGCGTTATTTGTAATCCCAGAACTTAATCATAATATAGAAATCATGCAATAATTCTGAGTTGTCATTTATGGCTAACTTCCTAAACTATATTTACATTTGCATTTCAGAAATACAACATGAACCCTGGCCTTTAAATGTACTTGCATTCCATGTTTGAAATGATTAGTGTGTTGACCAATTATTTTGCCATTGCATTGTTTATAGTGGATTCAAAAGAGAACTTTGTGAAAAAAAAAGTGTCCCAACATTTAATTCCTGAAATTTTGAAAGAAGAACTGCTCTAATATTGATCAGAAAAAAGTATCATGCAACTGGGTAATGCAATGGGTTAGATTCTGGTCCTTCATCTCTGGCATCTTCATCTCAGGACTATTGATACTAGGACTAAGGAATGCAAGTGGGAGATTTATCTCTGGCTGTGCTAAATCTAATCTGTGCATGCTTGATGGTAATACCTTGTGCCCAAGTTATAAGACTTTCAATCACTAAAACTAGACTCCGTTGACAAGTTTAGAATCAAGAGTCTTCCCCTCTTGTTGTGTTTTTATATTTACTCATTATGTCTGTTGAGCATAACAATACAAGACATGACACAGGAGCAGATGGAGGCCATTCGGTCCATCAAGTCTGTTCTAACCTGCAATGAGATCATGGTTGATCTGATAATCCTTAACTCCACATTTCTGCTTTTCCCTATAACGTTTCATACCCTTATGGATTAAAAATCTGGTGATGCAAAGGTGTGCAATAACATCTTTGAACAGAGTGTTTAGGGAAAAAAAACAAACTAAAAATCCATTTATTTCAGTTTTGAATGTATTTAACGAGCCAACCTCAACGGCGCCGGGGTTAGGAATTCCACAGGTTCACTACCCAAAAGAAGAAATTCCTCCCTGTCTCTGTGCGACTCCTTACTCTTGAGACATGAACAACTAAAATCAAGCAAGGTTCTTGGTAGTAATCTACTGGTTATAAAATCCCAATTTACTCAGTTACCTTCTTCAAGGATAGGAATCGGTCACCCTGATTTCATTGGTGTGTGATGTCTCCAATCCCGCAATATATTGAATTAAGCCAAACATAGTTACAGGAAAAGTATAGTTACAAGAAGAAGTGCTAGCCGGTGATCTTCAACTATCTTCTCAGGGAAATAAATGTAGCCTTACCACCGTTGACGGCATTCGGAAAACATTTTACTGATAACACGTGGATTTACACAGTTCATGACAGCATATCCATCAATTGTCAGCACAATGTACCAATTCTTTAAATACTTTAATACACAAATTTGTGCACAAATGATTTATACCACACACATTCTCAAACACTGGGCACATTTTTCTTGAGGGAACACTGTATGCATAGTGTAAACCGAAGAGTGAATGCTAGCAAAGGTACATTGAAAAACCCTAAAAATAGAAAATGTAGAGTTATTTCAGGTCAAGTTCATTTCAGATTTCAAAAATATTGCACATAAATTCACAGTTCCTAATTGGGGCAAAGATGCATCTTGTACAAGGAAAACACTTAGTCATAGCATCTGCAATATACTAGGACCTAAAATACATTTATCACTATCACTTCAAATGGCAAGATTTGCATTTGAAACACAAATATATACGTACACATAAATTATTGTTTCACATTTTAAATTGCTAGCCAGAGTTTTATTATACGGAAACGTTATGCTCCAAACCATTTCCCCCTTCCCGACCACGCATATCTGCACTAAAACAAGGACAGTGGCTCAGTGGTTAGCACTGCTGCCTCACAGCGCCAAGGACACAGGTTCGATTACACCCTTGGACAATTGTCTGTGTGGAGGTTGCACATTCTCCCCGTGTCTGCATGGGCTTCCTCCGGTTTCCTCCCACAGTCCAAAAATATGCAGGCTAGGCGGATTGGCCATGCTAAATTGCCTGTAGTGTTCAGGGATGTGTAGCTTAGGTGGGTTGTAGGGGGATGTGTCTGGGTGGGATGCTCCCAGTGTCAGTGTGGACTTGTTAGGCCGAAGGGCCTGTTTCCACACTGTAGGGATTCTATGATTCATTCTATGAAATTGTTTTTACAAAAGCCATCACCATCCAAGTTACCCATGAAGCCACTCAGCCACCCCGATTTGGAAATACATGGCTGTTGTTTCCCATTCGTAGGATCGAAATCCTAGAATTCTCTCCCTAAGGGCATTGTGGGTCAACCTACGGTACGTGGACTGCAGTGGTTCAAAAAGGTAGCTCACCACAACCTTCTCAAGGGCAATTGGGGACGTGCAATAAATCAGCCAGCCAGCGATGCCCAGGTCCCACAACTGAATTAATTTGTTAATAAGTTCACAAGCTTCTGAGCCACCTGACCTGGGCTCTTGGACATAGATACAGGCTGAGCCCCTTGCCCCAGGACACAGATACAGCCTAAGCCTTGCATGGTCAGGAAGGAGAGAACACATCTAGATTATTTGGAGGCAACATGGGAATTCAGTGCAAAGGAAAAGAGGTGCTTTTTGCTTGTTTTTGTTTTCGTTCATAGTTTATAAGGGGATTTTTTTTTAAACTGGATCAAGTGAAGGCCTAGATCAGGGGCCCAACACAAAACAAAGAGTAACATCACAGATAAATTCTGTGATAGCTACTAATTTCACTATCAATTATGGGTTACTTTCAGATTGACGGAAAATAGGAGAAACATGTACTGGCTCCAAACTAAACATTTCATGCCGGTCATTTAAAGATCAAATGAAGAAGTAAGGAATTAAAACAGAGATGCTGGGCCAGGCAACATGTTGCACATGCATGAGGTGGGAGCTAGTGGACCCCAGTGTGGTTCATAGTGACCACACCTGTAGCAAACGTTGGAAAAGAGATAGTAGGAACTGCCGATGTTGGAGAATCTGAGATAACAAGGTGTAGAGCTGGATGAACACAGCAGGCCAAGCAGCATCAGAGGAGCAGGAAAGCTGACGTTTCGGGTCTGGACCCTTCTTCAGCAAATGTTGGTTGCTTTAGGAACTCTGGCTCAGAGGTGATGACGTGGAGTCTGAGCTTTGCACATTGCAATTGTATCTGAGTCCCATAGGGCAGGGGAGGGGAAGCAGCCTGTACCTGCGCCCCAGGGCAGGGGAGGGGCTGAGTCACCTGGACATCGTGACAGCCTCCTGAAACACATCCCTTAGACTAACTATCTCAGGGCAGTGGTCAGGGGCAGGACGGTGTAACTCTAAATGTGGCAAAGAGGGATCCAGGAGGTAGTGCTGAACGAGCCTCAGCCCTTGAGTTTGTCTAACAGGTTTTGAGATCTTGCTCCCTGTCTGGATGAGAATGGGGGCTGTTGGGAGGGTGAGAGGCAGGAGAAAAAGAGAAATATACTTGTATAGTCAGGGGAATAAACACTGTTTTCTGTGGCCAGAACTGAGCAATCCCAAAGGCTGCATTGCCTGCCTGGTCCCTGGGTTCAGGATACCTCAGCTGGGCTGCTGAGGAACTTGGTGTGGGAGGGGAATATCCAATTGGTTGGGTCCACATAGGTACCAACTATTTAGGTAGAAAGAGGAAAGAGGTTCTACTAAGGGAATATGGCAGCGAGGGGTGAAATTCAAAAGCAGAATCCAAAAAGGTAATCATCTCCAGATTACTAACACAGCCACAAGCGAATTGTGATGTGGAGGTGCCAGTGTTGGAGTTGGACTGGGAGGGGGGTGGACAAGGTCAAAAGTCACATGGCTTCAGGTTATAGACCAACAGGTTTATTTGAAATCACAAGCTTTCGAAGCACTGCCCCTTCATCAAATAAAGTAGAGAGGACCCAGGCACAGACTTTATAACCAAACAGATCAAAGGATCATACAAATGATGTCAGTGGAGTGTCAAAAGGCCGAATAACAGGTCTCTGCAGATGATCAAGAGTGTCAGATAGTGTGAGTAAAGTATCAACAGCTGAATGACAAGTGAAAGGGATGACCTTTAATCTGATTAATTGAAGCAGAGAGATAATTAGAAAAAAAAAATAAAGTGGTGCTGGAGACAAACCAAATGATTGAAATAACATGGACCAAAAACAGAAGTTGCTGGACAAGCTCAGCATGTCCGGCAGAACTGAGGAAGGGTCACTGAACCCAAAATGTTAACTCTTTTTTTTCTTCACAGATGTTGCCAGACCTGCTGAGCTTTTCCAGCAACTTCTGCTTTTGTTCCTGATTTCCCGCACCCGCAGTTCTTTTGGATTTTATTTGACTGGAATATCATGCTAGGTAAAAGCAAATTAGCACAGGATCAGCAAGTTTAAAGAGGTAAATGTTCGGCGCAAAGATTGCTGTGAGAGCAATGGGTTCAAATTCTTCAGACATTGGCACCAGTACTGGAGGAGGAGGAAACTGTTCCAATGGGATGGGCTCCACCAGAATCATGCTGGAACCAAAATCCTAGCAAGTCAAATGGCTAGGGCTTCAAACTAAATAGTGGGGAAGTAGGTTCGATTGCAGGGAAAATTAGAGAAAAAATTCAAGGGGTGGGGGAGGGTTCAGCAGATGTTATTAAAGTTTCCAGAACAAGTAATCGGACAGAGTATGGACAAGGGTCAAAAATCTAACTTCAAATACTGCAAATAAGGGAACAACTACAAGGAGGGGGCAGTCAATGCAGGACTGATAGTGCAATACAAAGATGCATGTAGTATACGGAACAAAGTTAAAAAAAAAGTATATATAAATGAAGAGAATAGTGAAAGTAAATTTTGGCCTCTTATAAGAGGAAGATGACGAGGTAATAATGGGAAACTCAAATGGCAGAGGCACTAAACCAATATTTTGTCTCTGTTTTCACAATAGAAAATAATAATTTCTTCCCTAAAAATCCAGTTACTACAGAGGAACTTGGTGAAATTACTATAACTAGGAGAAGATACTAAGCAAGCTGATGGGATGAAAGGCAGATAAGTCCCCAGGACCTGATGACCTGCACCCTCGGAGGTGGGAGCGGAGATAGTAGATCCATTAGTTATGATTTTCCAAAACTCCCCGAATTCTGGAAAGGTACCAGTGGATTGAAAAGATGCTAATGTGACACCCTCATTCAAAAAAAAGTAATAAGCAGAATGTGGGAAACTATAGATCAGTTAGTTTGAACTCTGTAGTGGGGAGGTTACTGGAGTCAATCACAAAGGAGGAGACAACTGAACACTTGGTAAAACAAAGCTCAATTCACCAGTGCCAGCACGTTTCATGAAGGGCTGGAGTTCTTTGTGGATGTAACCAGCAAGATGGATAATGGAAATCTGGTGGATAGGGTATAACCAGACTTCAAAAGGCATTTAACAAGGTGCCACATAAAAGACTGATCCACAAGGTTCGAACCCAAGGGGGTTAAGGGTAGAGTACTGGCTTGGAGAGAGGATTGGCTGACTGACAGAAAGCTGAGGGTTGGGATAAACGGGTCCTTCTCAGGATGGCAAAACTATAACTAGTAGGGTCAACTATTTACAATCCATTTACATGATTTACAAGCAGGGATAGAGTGTAATTTGGCGAAGTTCACAGATGCTATCAAAATAGGTGGGAAAACAGGTAGTGATGAGGACACAAGGAGTTTACAGATAGATATTGATAGGCTAGGAAAACAGGCCTGAATCTGGCAGATGGAGTTTTATGTGGATAAGTGCAAGGTTGTCCATTTTGGCCAGAAAAACAGAAGGGTATTTTATAATTTAAATGGGAAGCAGATTCAAAGTGCGTCAGTGCGGAGGGATCTGGGCATCTTTGTGCCTAAATTGCAGAAAATGGATAATGCAGGTGCAGTATATAATAAGAAGGGCAAAAGGAATCCTGGCACTCACGGAAAAAGGGCTGGATTATAAAAGTAAAGTAGTCTTTTTTTTTATATAAGGCGTTGGTGAGATCATATCTGGAGTATTAAGTCCAGTTCTGGCATCCCTGAGGAAGGATGTCATGGCACTGGAGGCAATTCAGAGGAGGTTCACAAGGTTGATTCCAGCGATGAAAGGGCTGTCATACATGGGGCAGGTGAATAGCTTGGGCTTGGGCTCGGGCTCACTCGAATTCAGAATAATAAGGGGGGAATCTAACTGAGGTATGTAAAATGCTAAAGGGATTGTTAAGGTGGATGTGGATCAAACGTTCTCCCCTGTGGGACAGCCTCAAATAAAATAGCATAGATAATAGAGTGACAGGGATAGGTTCAAAACTGAGATGAGGAGAAACCATTTCTCTCAAAGGGTTTTGAATCTATAGATCTCACTGTCCCAGAGTGCAGTGGAGGCAGGCTCAATCAACAGCTTCAAGGAAGAAATTGATATGTTTCTCATATAAAGTGGAATAAAAGACTATGGGGAGCAAGCAGGAGACCAGTGTAAGATTAGCCACAATTATGAAATATTGCAGAGCGGGCTTGAAAACCCGATTTGCCTATTCCTGCTCCTAGCTCCTATGCACCAATGCAAACGACCTTGTCATACAGTTTGAAATTAGCAGGTACAATGTTGTGGGTATCATAAAGATGTGGCAGGAAAGGGTTCTGGGCTGGGGACCAAATGTCTAAGGGTACACATCTTATTGAAAGAACCGGCAAATGGGCAGATTGTGAAACAGCTTCCCCGCCCTGGATCACAGATACAGATGCAAAACACCAAACCACTGCCCCAGGGCACAGGGACAGGTGGAGCGCCCCCCCCCCTGCTCCAATGCCTCAGGCTCTTGTCCATTTAAACCTGTCGTCAGGCGCTCCTTCACCCTTAGGCCCTGTAATAACCCCACACTGTAATACCCATAGAGACAATCAGGAACATTTGCACTGTTACCTGGCGGGCCATCAGAGATTTTATTTTCTGCATATCTCAGTCTGTATCCCGGCTCCGGGCCCAGCCTCAATGCCCAAACCCCAACCTCCTCCGGTCGATCGCAGCCATCTCCAGGTCATGTGATCCCACGCTCGCACTGCACCCTGGGACCTGGAGTCCTGAAACGGCCGCGCAGCCGCATTGTTCTCACCAGCAGAACTACAATTCCCAGAGTTCGCAGGGTGGGTTCACCCTTACTCTGGTTGGCTTCAAGTCTTGCATTCGTTAAAGAAATAATTATTCCGAATGTTTACTGCCTCATAGTTTGGAGTAATTGAAATTTAATGATTGTTTCCAAATTGTCACTGTAGAGAAGTTTCTTCATGTTCCCAGGCAGCTATCAGAGAAAGAGGTGTTATAGAACATGAACCATAGCTGCAGCTGTCTGCTTCTTAATGTTTGTTGGATTTCAATCCTGTGCTCCTGGTCGATATCTAAATTTTGTACCGTGTGGTTTGAGTTCGAGTTGAGGAGAAATCAAGGTCAAAATTTGTCTTCAGGCTTAGACTTCAAAGTAACACGATTTATTATCCATTTATACTAAGTATTTAAAACTGTGATGTGTAATCATATATCTGATTAATCTGATCTTCTATCTACTTTCAAATACTAGTCTATCGTCTTCGTGTGTTCATGTTATTCAAAAGGGACAGACACAAAAAAAGGTAACTAAGCCGGTTAGCTTAACACCTGTTATTGGGCGAATATCAGAATATTGTAAAGGTATAATCGCAGAACATTTGGATATACATTTAATAACCAAACCGAGTCAACATGACTTTATGAAGCGGAAATCACGCCTGACAATTTTAGTAGAATTCTTTGAGGAGTCTAGAAGCAGAATAGGCCGACATGAACCCGTAGGTGTCATAGAGATCTCTAACACAGTAAAACATCCTTCAGCCCATTGAGTCTGCACCAGTCAAAAGCAACCATCTAATTATTCTAATCCAATTTTCCAGCACTTAGAATTAAAATTAGGTTTTGAATTAACTGCACAGAGGCCAATATCCCATCTCCAAGTCACCCTTTAAAAACACGAGCATAGTACATGGGCTCTGACCAGCCAGCTTGGAGTCAGTTCCTCGAATGAGGAGACTCTCTGAATCCCCTGTCCATATTGGTCAGCCAGGGCTCTCTGATTGGCCCAATCAAGGATCTCATAGTCAATGAGATCCTCCTGACCCTCATTCTAATCACCACAGGTTTATTGTCACATGTACTGTCATGAGTGCAGTGAAAAGTTTATAAAATCGGCACTTACAGCGCCATCTTGGTTACAAAGGTACCTGGGTACAGGATCTTAGGAATAAATTAGAAAAAAATGAAGAAATAAAATGTCCAGCATTACAATCCCCCAGACCAAGGGATCTCGCCTCCAGTCCGCGCCAGACTTAACCTGGAGCTGCCTGTTCTCGCCAGGACTTTGGGCTGCCTGTTCCTACCTCTGCCTCAGGCTGCTTGTTCTTGCCGCTGCCTCAGATACTGGGGGTCCTCACGCTTTGCCACATTGGGCTCACTTGCCCTGCGATGACTCGACTCCACTGCGCTGGGCTCGCTCTGCTCTGCGCTGATCTCCCCTGCAGTTCGCAAACTCGGTCTCCACAAAATGTAAGTAGATTAAAGTAAGAAAGAAACCAGTGAAAGAAGAGAAAAAAAAGTAAAAGCGGATGGAGCCACACACTGCGCTGTTATTTTGTCACCATCTTACACGGCCTATAGCTTTTGTCTGGAGTAGACATCGCTAGAACTTCGGAAACAGCATAAAGAGGTAATGTTGAGGGAAGTGGTTGCGAGACAACATGAGTCGCAGTTGGTGCCACAAAAGAAGCCACTCATTAGGGACTGAGCTGAGGGACTGAGCAGTTGTGTAGGGACTCAGGCTGACGGCTAAAGGAGACAGTATACAGTCAGGAGATATGGAGTCATCGCAGTCGCGAGGGAACTTGGACTGAGGGTGACACCAGGGAGGAATGGGACGCTAGCACCGCTGGTGAGGGAGTGGCCAACATGGGAGTGTTCACCGAGGGTACTCAGGCTGCAAACTACTAGACTATTTCCACTGGCAGGGAAACAAAATGGTGGGTCAATTTGGAGCGATGGAACCATTTACTCAAGAGTCAAAAAAATTGGATTTATACACGGAATACTTTAATTTGTTCATAAAGGCGAACAAAGTGGCTGAAGACATCATGATACCAGTTTTCTTAAGTACCATTGGAGCAAGAGCTTTGCCATTCTTAGGAGCCTGGTGCAGTTGGAGAAACCACAGAGGAGACATTCCAAGAGCTGTGCACAGTGTTAGGAAATTAATGCACACCCAAGCCTCTGATGATTGTGGAACTTTTCCACTTTTACAAACGGGAACAGCATGAAAAAGAGTCCATAGCCCAATTTGTGGCCGCTTTGAGGTTAGCAGAACATAGCAAATTTGGAGGGTTCCTCCAACCTGCCTTATGGGACCGAGATAGTAGGAACTGCACCAGGTCTAGACCCGAAATGTCAGCTTTCCTGCTTCTCTGATGCTGCTTGGCCTGCTGTGTTCATCCAGCTCTACACCTTGTTATCTCTTATGCCTTATGGGACCGTTTGGTTTGTGGCCTCCAATATAAAGCCATCAACAGAAGCTACTAACAAGGAGAGACCTGGATTTCAAGGCAGCTTTCAAAATTGCTTCCTCGATGCAGTTAGCTGCCAACGAAACAAACCAATTAGCTCACAATGTCCAGGTGCATTAAGTAGTGAAAGTCAGCAGAGGGTAGTACCAACCGTAGAATGTTACTGATGTGGCAAGAGTGACCACAAGTAGTCAACATGTTGGACTCAAGAAGCCCAGTGCCACAGGTGTAAGTGAGTGGATTATATTGCCTGAAATTGCCAGGTACAACTCATACAAAAGAAGGGGTGTCAGAAAGAAACAATCCTGAGGACAAGGCATAAGGTGCACCCAGCCAGATTGGGAGTAGACAGAAGTCAGCCAGGCCTGCGGAAGAAGCAGAAGGCCCAGAGTCAGCAGAGTTTCAGTTAAACATACTGTCAGTACAGGGTGAAACTGATCATTTCTGGGTTCTTCCCAAAGTAGAAGAAGACGGAGAAGACACTAAAGATGGAAGTGGATACTGGTGCAGCAGTGTCTCTGATTCCTAAGTCAGTCTATAGAGAGAATTTAAAGGCACTACCACTGAAGCCTGCCAAGATTAAACTATGGGCACACATGAAACAGTTGGCGCCACTGAAGGGCTATGTATTGATCAAAGTACAGTTAAGGGACTACTGTGCAGAATTACCATTTTAAATAGTAAAAGGCAAATATTCTGCATTATTCGGACAGTCCTGATTACAAAAAGTAAGGTTGAACTGCAGTGTGGTTAATAGACTGGCAGACTTAGACAAGAGTTTGCACTCCTGGCCAAGTGCAAAGATGTCTTCATAGAAACTCTGGGGGAAGTGAAAGGAGTCAAAATTAAATTACAGCTGAAGCCAGAGGCTCATCCTAGGAGTCTGAAGGCACATCTGGTATCATACACCATTCAGCCTGAAGTGGAGGTGGAACTGGATTGGATGGTGAGTCTGGGAGCATTGGAATGAGTAACCACCAGTGAATGGGCCATTCCCATTGTGCCAGTCTTCAAAACAGATGACACAGTGAGGATTTGTGTTGACTGTAAGGTCACGGTCAACCCAGCCCTAAGGGTGGATCAATACCCATTTCCACTCATAGAAGATCTATTCAGTAGACTGGCAGCAGGAGAGAAATGTTCAAATACGGATCTGTTGCAGGCCAACATATAGATGGGGTCATGAAGAGTCTCAGCCACCGCTGAAGAGAGTGACACACACAGGACTGTTCTGCTACAAACAGCTTCCTTTCGGCATCATGTCAGCGCCGGCTCTGTTCCAGAGGGCCAAGGATCATATACTAAATGGATCACCAGGAGACTAGTGTTATCCGGACAATATTTTGATTACTGGATCCTCTGAAGAGGAGCATTTGAAAAATATAGAAGAACCCTAAAAATATTGCAGGAGCATGACCTACAAGTAAAAAGAGAGAAACATGAGTTTTTTTAAAGACTCCATAGAGTACTTGGGTCTTGTAATCCAAGGAAAGGGATGGCACAAGGTGCCGAAGATAATGGAGGTTATCGTGAAGACCCCTAGACTGGAGAATGTGTCTCAACTGAGATTGTTCTTGGGACTTTAAATTACTATGGCAAGATTGTGTCTGATCTAGTAACTGTGCTAAATCCCCTGCATCAGTTGCTGGGAGAAGAGTGACCATGGAACTGGACCCTATCAGTGCAGGGAGGTTTAGTGGCAGGTGAAGCAAGTCTTACAAGGGTAGAAAGTGTTAACGCATTTCAACTGAAAGTTGCCACTAGAGTTGCTGTGTGGTGCCTTGCCTTATGAGGTTCATGCTATACTGTCACACATCTTAGTGAATGGAAAGACCCATCGCAATCGCATCAAGGTCACTAACGAAGCCTGAGAAAAGGATTGGCATCATATTCGATGTTAAGAAGTTCACCAGTTTCCTTTACAACGGACACTTCGTGCAACTGACTGATCAGAGACTTCTAACTTCCTTTTTGCCCCTATACGGGGATAATATCAATGGTGGCAGCCGCCTGCAGAGATTGGCACTGGCTCTGTCAGCCTACTTACAAATACTGACTAGCGGGCAAGCACTGCAATGCAGATGCCCTGTCAAGGCTGCCACTATCGGGGAATAAAAATCTCTTTGACTAAAACCTTAAAATGATGTACTTTTCCCAGGATGATAAGGTGCCACTGTCAGCGAGTCAGGTGCGGAACACAACCTGGAATGGCCTAGTTTTGAGCTGATTGATGGACTTAGTCCTGACAGGGAGGACCAGTCATGGAAACCGCCCAGAATTATGACCTTACCTGGGAGTTGTCGGTGTTGGATATGTGTCTAATGTGAGAAATTAGAGATTTTATTCATTCCCTGTTCAGAGGAAAGGTGCTAGAACAGGTGCACCAAAGGCACCCTGGCATAGTACATGAAGTCCACATTTTTGTTGGCCAAATGTGGACTTCCAGATTGAGGAGAAAGCGAGATCTTGCAAATCCTGTGCGTTAGTAAGGAAGGCCCCACATTATCACCTCCTCATCCACGGGAATAGCCTCAAACACCATGGCACTGAATTCATGTCGATTTTGCAGGACCAGTGGAGAGATGGATGCGACTAATGTTTGTGGATGCCCACTCCAAGTGGCCCGAGGTGGCTGATATGAAGTCGGTATTGGCAGAAGCAACGGTATACTGACTAGATGAAATATTTACCAGGTTCTGAAACCCTTAAAAAGATATGAGTGACATGGATCCATAAAATGTGGTGCAAGAGTTGGAGGAGTACCTGGAAAATCATGGTGTCAGTCATGTGACATCGGTTCTGTATCACCTGGTGACAATTGGCCAGGCGGAGAGATTCGTTCAAACCTTGGGGCAGGCCTTAAAGGTCTCACAAGGGGAGGGTTCACTAGGACGGCAAATCATCAAGTTCCTCAGCAAGTACAGGAACACGCCACACGCGACAAAATAGTGCTCGCTGGCATCACTACTGTTCAACCGCTAGCTGAGAACCATGTTTGACTTACTGCAGCCGGAAGAGACCAAAGAAGTGTCAGAGCAAAATCAAGAAGGACAGTTGGTCAGAAGGGCAGCATCCATAGTTGACATGAGCCTGTTGCCACTTTCATGTTAGTTTATCAGCATTTCTTTATTTTCCATTTTCCTTCATTTTACTTACCCTAATGCATCTGTGCATTTACTTCGTGCCCCTTTTGGTGGCTTGTTCCACATTCTAACTATCGTTTGGACAAAGAAGCTTCTACTGAATTCCCCATTGGAGATGTGCCACAGACAGACAGAAACCCATTTATATGCAAGAGGTTACAAATCCTAGAGGATACTTAGGAATTATTTTTATGTTGAAGATGATGACCACTGTAAACTTGTATTGTATGTTCTTTATTTTGCTTTATTAGGCAAACATAATGGAAATCGACTGAATTGGCTGAGGCTGGAGGAAAATATAAAACTATATTTTACAAGAAGGTGAGCATACAATACATTTGATATCCTTTGCCCTTTCCAAAGGGTAAATTTAAAGCACTCAAAACCCATTTGCTTAGTTACTTGAAAGAAAAAGAGAGAAAAAAGGGATAGGAAGAGACAAGAAGAGACAAAAAGGGAAATGATAAAAAAGAAAAAAGGGAAAGAAAGAAAATGCCTTGACATAATAGTCAATGGCTGCTAAGAGCTGCATCAAACAGATCAGCCAAACTGAAGTCTGTGCAACTCTCCATTGGCTGGAATCATATGCAGTACATTCTTGCAGGTGTTCCTTAGAAGAGAGTGTCCTCGTCACAACCATCTTCAGTTGCATCAATGACCTTCACTTCTTCATAGCCTCAGAAGTGCAGATGTTCACTGATGACTCTACCATGTGTCAAGCAGTCTGTGTTTTATATGCAGCAAAACCTGGACCACGTTCAGACTTAGGGTAATATTGGTCAGGAGCAAGAATAACAGACATTTTTCAGTTCTCACAGGATAGAGAGAGAAAAACACACACACACACACACACACACACACACAATCTAACCATCACCCCTTGATAATCAATTGCATAACCATGACTGAATCCCACACCATCAACAACCTGGAGACTGCAATTGGTCAAACACTGAAATAGTGTTTTAAACATAAGCCAAATAAATATTGTGGCTACAAGAGCACATACCTGGCTGAGTGTAGCTTCAATAACCCTCAAGAATTAGTTGAAAAAATCTTTTACTAGGGCAGCTGATGTTTAACGTTTCAGGACATGCAAAATAGTGAAATTTGAACTCAAAGACCTGGAATAAAAATAACTCACCTCATGATAACAATATAACCACTGTCAATTGTTGTAAATACCTAGCTGGTTCTCTAATATCCTTTAGAAAACAAATTTACCTTGGTCTGATTTACATCCGATTCCAGACCCACAATAATAGTGGTCATCTCTTTACTTCTCTCTGGACAACTAGGAATAGACAATAAATGCCAACCGAGCCAGCAATGCTCACATTCCAGAAATGAAGTTTAAAAAAGCATTAAGTAATGTAGATATGAGAATAAAGCAAGAATCTGTTTGTTGAATTGCCATAACGATATGATGGTTTGTTTCACAACTAGGTGGAGCTCATAACATTTGTTGAAGTTGTAATATCCCTACCTAGATCAAGTTTACAGTAGAATCATGCTTCAGGTTTCCTCCTAGATTTTCAGGTTGTTTTCTAATTTACTTCTCACATTCAAATAAATTTTACGCAATTGCTGGAAGTGGAGTGTATTTATAGGTACCTTAATTGTATTGCAAGCATAAATAATAAAAATATTGTCAGTGAACTTCTCTTTGACACCCTAATCTCCAATAATACTACTAATTCTCTCTCTCTGTTCCCTTGGTGATGCCTTCTTCTTCAATTACTTCAGTTCAAGTGATGCAAACATGAGTGAATTTGGTGGACAGTTGGTTTAAATAGTCACCGCAAGATCTGGCTGAACCACATAAAAGACTAACAGGTTTTACGCTCATCTAAAAAGCTGTTAATTTATTCCAGATCATCCTGGATTACAAAGAGAACCTCCAGCTTCTTTTCTCTACCGTAAATAGTCTTCTGAAACTCCCCTGTCTCATTCACATTCAGTTACAACAATAAGTGCAAGGAGCTCATTTTTTTTTAAGTTCCCAAAGTTGATGCTCTGTTATCCCTCTCCTACTGTACCCCCTGCTTCCAATAGACCACACACCAGACATCCTCAGCCCCTTACCATCTCACCTTGAACTTGTTTCTTTCTCTAGATTTTTTCTGATATTTCCTCAGGCCTTCCAAAGATCATCTTGTTCCTGAGACCAACCTCCTGCTTTTTAAACCCTGTATCCAATAAACTACCCCAGATGGAAGGAATTGGATTAGTGTACTATAGCATTTGGGACCAGTACGGTGGTCACTGTACCAGTAATATTAGTATTGGAGCCAGCAATACTGTCACTGTGTCAATTATACTGATCAAGGTGCCAGTCTTCAACACTATCCTACCAGTTCCTATGTTAAGTAATACTATTAATGGTTCTCACTGCTCTAGTTCTGCCCCATTCTCTTTCAAATCTGCTATCATCAACCCTCTTCACAAAGAGTCAGCCCTCCAGCTCTGCAAACTGTCACCCCATTTTCATGTTTCACTCCTAAATACAAAAACAAGTTGATGCCTTGCAAATCTTTGTCCATCTTTCCCACAACTTTACATTTAAATCCATGAATTCAGGTTTCTGTCCTTGCAATAGTACTGAAACAACTCTTTTCAATGTCATAAATCATACCCTGTGCAAATGTGACAAAGACAGGCTGACCTTTCTCAACCTTTGTAACCCGTCTTTCTTTAGCCTTTGACACACAGTTGACCATACCATCCTCCTCCAATGCCTCTCCAGTGGTCATCCAGCTGGATAGAATTGCAATTGTCTGTTTCCACTCCAAGCTAATTATAATCAAAGAATTACCATCGCTGTCTTCCCATTCTGGCCCAGTTTTGACTGGTGTTTCCAAGGGTGTATTCTTGGACCCCTTCTATTTCCTATCTACATAAAGACCCTCCAATATTATCCAAAAGCACAGGACTGGTTTCGACCAGTCATGCTGACAGAACCCAGGTTTACCTCACCACCACTTGTCTCAAACTTCCACGGCCTCTTACTTATCAAACTGTTTATCTTATATTGAATGCAGAATGAACAGAAATTCTGTCCAATTAAATATCAGAAGGCCATCTTTGGCCTAGATTAAAAGGCAGCATTTTAAGGTAGCATATCGCTACCCCAGAAAAAAGTTAACCCTGTGCCAACAAACTTATGGAATTCAGCCTTGAGCTTGATTGTGGATCTTCTGCCCCTTAAGGATAGGAAGCCCTGAGCTGGGGAGAAGGGGGTGACAGATGGTGAAATAGGGCAAAAAGGAGGAGGGTTATGGGTTCTGCCCGTAATGGACACAGCACTCCCCAAATGAGGTACCCTGCTTCTTCTCCGTCTTTTAGCCCAAGGTTATGAAAAAAAGATAGAGCTGGCTTCTTTTGTTCCATTCTCCCCCATTTTCAATATTATGGCGTTGGAGGCAGAATGTGGTCATTAACTGGCTAGTAATTCCACTTTTTCACCTCTGATATCATCTTGCTTCCTGGGATCTCAGACTGAATGAAACCAGATTTTACCCTAAAATAAAACAAAGAACTGTGGATGACAGAAACCTGAAGAAGGGTCGCTGAGCTCAAGAACATTGAAAAACAGAAATTGCTGGAGAAACTCAACAGATATTTGCTGACCAGAGTCACAATCCCACCTGCTACCTTCATCTGAACAGCAAACACCCACACTGGCTCGTGATTGGCCAGCCATTCAGAAATTGTATATGGCCTCGGGATTGACATGTTGTCGGGCCTGAACCCAGAAATGATCCTGATTTAAAACAAAAATCCTGACCTATTTATTTCTATCAGGAACAAGCTCTTCTGCCACGCTGCCAATTTCACACTGTCTGTGCACTTTCCAGACGTGCTTTCAGAGTATCCCATAGTCTCAGAAACAGCTATAAGGAGGTTCACTATCCTGTCAAAGGCTCACCAGGTTCAGAACTGCCCCTCAGTCAACCTTTAGCAAGTGAACTTAGTTGTGTCTGTGATCCACAAGAGTCATTCTTAACAAAAACAAATATTAAGAGAGACCAAAGTACAGTACATACTCATTGAAATAAAGTGATGGTATTTACCACATAATTGCTTAAAACATAAACCCTGGTGATATTTGTATTTAAACCAATGACACTTATTTTGTGCAGTCTGTACATGTAAGGATTTTAAACATTCCAGTCTAAATTGGTCCAATCATCACACGTATCAACATGTACTTATTTTGTCACATTATTTGAAGCTGCCAGTGTATGAAGAAGAAATTTGAATAAGAATTTAAATATATCCTAGCAATGAGTGGTAGACTATCTTGAAACAATTCCCTTATTTTATATTCAAAACTGTCATGTCTTGCTGAAAGATCTACTCTGTGAAAAATGTAGCATCTGGAGGTCATCATCCCTTTAAGTTTTAAACTTAAGTAACACAGGTCTAGAAATTGCCAATGCAAACTGTGCAAAATGTTTGATTTCTGAATGAGTTGGTCCAAGACCGGACTAACCCTGAGTCTCAAGGCTAGTTAAATCAGACTGGCAAGTTGCACCTACTCACTTGCCGGGCACTCCCAGGTAACTCATCAGTAGTGAGTTGTGGCTGCCGTTGTGTGTCGTTCTTGAAAAAATGATGGATGATCAGAACAAAGAAGGCAACCAGGAGAAGAAGGGAGAAGTATGACCAGTTAGGAGATGGTGAGAAGGGGAGTGTTGAGGTAGCGTTTGCAACAGGGTTCAGCAAGTAATCAAGGGAGGCCAAGTGGTGGATGGTTGTGACCCATTGCTTCAATGTTGAGTTGGGCGGAGGACTCTTGTACCAAAGGCAATTAGCCATAGTCCTCAAGGGACCATCGGCATTCCTCTCCATTCAAGGCAATCAGTTATATACCTTGCTGGGCTCCACCCCACATCAAGCATAGGGCTCAACAAAGACATGGCCCTCCATAACCAAACAAAGCTAGGACAGGAATTGAAGCCACACTGATGATGATGTTGTTATGTACCACACACTATCCATCTAAGCTAATTGATCTCCATATTCCTGTACCTTTGAGCCCCACTTGTTTTCATTTTCTCATGGGACATGGGCATTGCTAGCTAGACTAGTATTAATTGCTCATCCCTAGTTGCTCTGGCACAAGTGGTGGTGAGCTTTCTTCTTGAACTGCTGTACTCCCTTGAGATACAGAGATACCCTCAGAGCTGTTAGGAAGTGAATTCCAGTCCTAGCAATAGTGAAGAAACAGCAATAAATACCCAAGCCAGGATGATGTGTGACTTGGAAGGGAACTTGCATGCTAGGTACACTAACACCTGCATCTGTTGCCCTCAACTCTTAAGGTGGTAGAAATGGCAGATTTGGAATTGCTGTGAAGGGATCCTTACTGATTGCAGTGCACATTGTATATTTGGGACACAGCTGCCATTGCACTAATTGCAAAAGTAATGCATATTGAAGGTGGTGAATGCAGTCTCAATCAAGCAGGCTGTTGTCTCAGATGATATCAAGCTTTTTGAGTGTTGCTGGAGCTGCACCTATTCAGGCAGGTGGAGAATATTCCATCTCGCTCCTGAAATGTACCTTGGAGATGGTGAACGGGTTCTGGAGAATCAGGAGGGAGGTGCTTGCTGCAGAATTCCTAGCCTCTGACCTGTGGAGGATTCAAATAAAGCATTAAACAACTGTGGTCTTGGCTTAAGAAGCTAACACCTCAGGACTTTTATACTGTGGAGGCTTTATCCTTTTTCCCTCCCTGTACCAGACAGCTCTTCTTTATGAAGCATATTACTCATGTGTGTGTTTTCAGTTAGAAATCCATGCTGGGCCTCCCTGATCAACCAACATTTTTCCATGTAACTAATAATTCTATACAGAATAATTATTTCTGGAAGTTTCCATACCACTGAAGTTAAACTAACTGGTCTATCAGATTAGTTCAAATATAGTTACTAGGCATACATAAAAGGATCAAGTCATAAGAGTCATCAGATAACATGGAACTGAAGTCTGGGTGTGTAAGGCTCTAGATAAGGTGTTCTCTAGTCTCATCTTCATTAAATATTTATGTTCAATAAAGCCTGTCGTTGTTTGCTCAAATGGAGCTCATAATTATAATGTGATGCTGCGTGTGCATTAACATGTGAACAATTCAAGGAAAAGATAGTTCCACATTCTAAATAGGAATTCCTTTTACAATATTTTGTCTTGCAATAACTACCCCATAAATTTCACTTCAAATGGTATATTTATAACTTTCATAAGATGATGCCATGGTTTACAGAATTATCTTTAAAATTTAACTTTTTGTTCAGAATGTATTGATATATCCAGTATCCACTGTGGAGCATTTTTCTTCTAGGTAATTTGTGCTTTTGAAGTTTATTTTATATTTTACAGCACATTATACTCCCAAATTTTGAATGTATTGATACAACAGCTGAATAGCTCAAAAACAGAACGTTCATTGCAACAAAAGTTGTCCCAGATTTTGTTGTGGGAATAACAGTGAAGCTCTTAGTTCTCACCATCATTACTTTTGTCACAAGGCTATACCCCTGTATTTTGAAGATATAATTTTTAAAAAATTTCAACTAGTTACAACAGCATCAAATTTGACTGAGAAAGATTCACCAAAAAATCTCATGGAAACATATACTTGAGCCATTGTTTCAAGAGAAATTTTGAGAGTTTCTGGTAACTTATTGTGAGGAAGCCGTTGTTTACCTAATCTCTTGCTGTCAAAAATATAGACCTAGTTCCCACAGAAACAACTCCACAGAAGAAGCATCAGGGAGCCAGGAACTTCAAAATTGAACACAGCATTCAAAATTGCTGGCTGTATCCAAGAAACCAGCCAGAAATAAGATAACACAGTGTGGAGCTGGAGGACCACAACAGCCCAGGCAGCATCAGAGGAGCAGGGAAGCTGATGTTTCGGGTTGGGACCATTCTACAGAAAAATCATCACGAAACCAGCCAACAAACTTTGACCTTAAGGTAAAACTTTACACCTCAAAGCAACCAAAGGATCCTAAACTGCATGTTGAGTACTGCTGAAGAAAGACATATTTGTCAAAGCAATATGTCTTTTTTCAGCAATGATGTGGAAGTGCTGGTGTTGGACTAGGGTGGACAAAGTCAGAAGTCACATCTCACCAGGTTATAGTCTAACAGGTTTATTTGAAATCACAAGCTTTCGGACTGTAGCCCCTTTATTAGGTGAATTCACTCTGAAAGCTTGTGATTTCAAATAAACCTGTTGGACTAAAACCTGGTGTCATGTGACTTCTGACTTCTTTCAGTTTATGTACTACTAATCAGTTTATGTACTACCCAATGACTAAACTGCAGATTCTTTTACCTTCTTTTGTAGCGGGTGCTATCCCCTTTAAATCTATATGAGCGTATGTGTGTAGGCCCAAGTGACTGCACACGGGCCAAATGCTCAGTGTCACATCTTTATTATTTTTTCCTCAGATTTGGCTAGTAATAAGTTAGTTCCTTCTGTAACTTGAACTTTTGATCTGACCAACTGGGGAGACTGAAAGGAGAACCAGTTCATACCTTATGATCTGGTTTAAACACCTCTTTGAAACTAAAACAGCTTCTGGCATTTGCACATGCATTTAATGCAGATATCCAGAAGTCACTGTTAGCGATTATCCATTCTTACATGGGGTGTCCAATTGAACTCTCAATAGATGGCAATCAAATAGAAATAACCATACCAACTGAACCCTTGTCTCTTACACCATAATATCACCATTAAAACTTCCCTAAAAGGATATACCTCATTAATAAGGCATATGGTTCTTCACAACATACTGAGTCAGAACAATTTTTTTTAATGTTCTGTGAAAAATTCCAAGTTTTTAAACAAAATATTCTAAATGTTTGTTGATAATATTTCAGCTTCAATGTAAATGTCCAATTTTGTTTTCTCAATTTCTGTAAAATTGAATGTACATTTTAGTTCCTGCTTATTATCTAAGAGTTAACTTCAATGAAATTGGCTGTCAATCCTGTTTGGTGTTCTGTTGATGTTGAACATCTACTGGACACAAGTTAACTTCATGTCAGATTCAAATTAATGTTGAGAAAGAGGAAATACAAAGCAGAAAGACTGTTAGATCTTCGTGTGTAGTTTTTTTTTAGGAAAAAATGTCAACCATTTTTTTACGATAACTCTGATTCTTCTTCACAGATGCTGACAGACCTGCTGAGCTTTTCCAGCAACTTCTGTTTTTGTTCCTGTTTTACAGCATCTGCAGTTCTTTCAGTTTTTCTCAATCATTTTTTTGCTGCTGATTGAAAATTAATGGCCCATACTTTTCTAGATGTTCTTTGTCCCCCAGCATGCACTATTTCTAGCTATGTTGGAAACTCTTGGTATGATCCCATTTTAATTCTTTCCTCCCTTCCTACAGAAAATATGCAGTATTGATTCTGTAGATAGTTATGAGATTAGCCACTGAGATGAAGAATGGACTGCAGGTGTAAGCTCACACCTCACCATTCCATGTCATTGTGAAAAGTTTACATTTGTGGTGTAGCTGGGACTCGAGGTCAGCAGAGACAATTTGAATTCCAAGTACATGAACAAATATAAATCGAAAGAACTGCAGATGCTGTCAATCAGGAACAAAAACAGAAGTTGCTGGAAATGCTCTTCAGGTCTGGCAGCATCTATGAAGAAAAAATCAGAGTTAACGTTTTGGGTCCGGTGACCCTTCCTCCAAGGGTCACCAGACCCGAAACGTTAACTGATTTTTTTCTTTACATGAACAAATAATATTGGTTCTTTATCACATAATGCCCTTGTGCTTTCATTTCTTCTTCTTACAGTTCCATCTACTGGTGCTATCCTGTATGGCTGCTTCAATGAAACCATATACCTGTATATAAGCTGAAATCACAAAATACTGCAACACTGCACCATTCCTACAGGGAGATCAGTTCACTCAATACTGCAGGGTATTTATTTCAACTGCAAGAAATATTGACAACAGAACAAATGTCTATATTACTATTAATTTTAGAATCACCTTTAGATGTCTAAATATTGTCTCTAAACTTATTTACATGATCCAAAATAGACTGATTCATTCATTAAGAGACTTCCTGGTAAACCCGTTCAAAGGATTCTACATTTGCAGTGATCATGTGACACCAGTGGTGTAACATTAATCTAACCACTGGATAATTTATGATAACCTTAAAACACACTTGACAGAACATACAATGTCACGTCCATCATCTCTGAAATCTATCTGCATGATTCAAGGTCGTGAGGACTGGCGCTCAATTAGTCTAAGACAGTTCTCCCAATTTGGTATTAGACCCCAGATATTAGCAAGTAGGATGTTGCAGGGCTGACAGAGCTGAGTTTGCCAGCCTTATTTTACATTTTATTTTGTTCAAAAAGCACACAATTTATAGTCATTCAGTCAATATGGCATTTTATAAATTCCTACTTTAGAAATAAAACCAGTCTGACTCCAAACTAAAACACAAACAGATTCTAAACAAGGTCTTACACCTAACATGCATTGTCTGACCCAAAATGTCACCTCTTCTTTACTCTGACAAAGCCTTTAGTTCTCTCAGGAATGTGACTTGAAAGGAATTCAGGGATTTACATGTACATATTCATCAATTAAAACCTTCCAACTGATTAAAGATTTAACAACATCTTAGGTTTGTTTAGTACATCCTCATCAATGGTGTGAACCTTTGATCTTTTACTTATAAATTCTGTGTCTGATACTACCCCACTCACTAACACCTAAAGAAGGACTGAGGCTCCGAAAGCTTATCTTTTCGAATAAACCTGTTGGACTATGACCTGGTGTCATGTGATTTCTGAGCTTTTCCAACTGAGTCCAACAGCAGCACCTCCACATCATCCTTATTTCCAGTGACTGAATTAATGTGAGCTGTTGTGTCCGATTTCATTCTTTTTGATATCATTCCTTCAGTTTTGTGGGTCAAAATCCTGGAATGCCCTCACTAATAATAGTGAGCATAACTGCACCAAAATGGACTGTTGCAATTCATGAAGACAGCACATCACCACCATCTCAAGGGCAACTAGAGATAGGAATGTTTGTCCAGCTAGAGATGCCCATATTCCATGAATGAATACTTTTTAGAAACAAAAGACAAAGCCAGGCTGCTACTTCCTTTCATCTGTTCTAGACAACCTGCTCCACAATTTATACAAAATCCAAATGTATTTCTCAGGATACTGCACTTCTTTAGTGACCAAAAATTAAGACTTAAATCAAAGGTGTATGCAAATAATGTAAATAGTTTAGCTTCTATTCACAAGTACAAATAAAGATGAGAATCATTCAGCCCATAAATATCCAGAAAAGGATGAAATTATGGTTCCTTGCACATCACTATTTAACTGCAAGCTCTTTGTCTCCTGGGAAACCATGAAGTAATTATTTCTGTCAAACTATTCTACCTGACATTTGTCATAAATTGACTCTTCAGAATTTTGAACACATCCCTCATCCTACTGTCGCAGTTTACCTTCAAGTGATACTCCACAATCATTGTCTTCAGTTCTCTTGAGATGAAAGAGTACAATGTTCCCTCGTAACTCACGCCTTTGAAACTGAGGAAGGCTTTCATGCTTTTACAAAGACCATTTCAGTAGGTTGAATGTTGCTCTGGATTCTTGGTAGCCAAAATGGGACTCAGTACCAAAATTGTTGACCAGGATTTTCCATTGACCAGACGGACAGTCATTACTTCAGCTTAGATGAAAGTTGTTCCTGTTGTAGCAGACTTAAACCCACTCAAACCCTAACCTTTCACCATCTGGCTTCTTATCCTTGGCATTATACTCCTATCCAGCTGGCAATCTACCTACCTGGCATCCTACCCTCTCTGCACTCTAACATCATATTTTCCTTATGTATTTATTAACTGTTACAGCAGCTGTCAAAGTGGCTCTGAGAGGGGTGCATGGTTTGCATTCCCTCTACAGTTCCGCACTAAAAATAAGTTTAGAATGAAAGTATGGCTCCACATTTCTGAAAGTGTCCGATTGGAACTTTTTCTCAGAAATGCAGACCTCTTTTTTTTCATAAAATGAAGGTCTGGAGTGACAATCTGTGTGAGATTGCCACTCCTTGGAAACTACAAACAGTTCTCTGACCATATCTTGGAGAGACAGCTTTATTACTAACAGAGATAGTAGGAACTGCAGATGCTGGAGAATCTGAGATAAGAAGGTGGAGAGCTGGATGAACACAGCAGGCCAAGCAGCATCAGAGGAGCAGGAAAGCTGATGTTTCAGGTCTGGACTCTTCTTCAGTGTACCTTCATTTTCTGAAGAAGGGTTCAGACCCGAAACGTCAGCTTTCCTGCTCC
>NC_063333.1:69565453-69632785 GCF_021869965.1 Rhincodon typus | reverse complement strand
CCATCCCCGCCTCTTCGACCTGTTTGTTTCCTCTCCACCTATCCTCTCCTCTATCCCTCTTCTATCCGCCTCCCACTCTCTCCCTATTTATTTCAAAACCCCCTTCCCCTCCCCCTTTTCTGATGAAGGGTCTAGGCCCGAAACGTCAGCCTCTCTGCTCCTATGATGCTGCTTGGCCTGCTGTGTTCATCCAGCCCTGCACCTTGTTGTCTCGGATTCTCCAGCATCTGCAGTTCCTACTATCTCCAAAGGAATAAATGTCTCAGAACTGTTTGTGCCGAGCAGTTACTTGACATTTGCTGCTGTTGCAATGGAAGTTACCGCTACCATTGACACAGATAAACAGGTGCTTTTTGAGATTCTTGGTTTTGTAGGTTGTTTGAAGTCATTTTGTCCTGATTCATTTTTTTAAACTGGTTTGCAGTTAGTGAAGTTCCTTGCTTGCAACGTATGGGTAACTAGGGGTTAGTTCTTTGACCATGACCTTTAAACACACTGAGGGGAGGATGAGGTTACCATGGTTGACAAGGTAAGTCAGGGATGGCATAAAAACAAAATAAAAAGCATACAATTTGGTGAAGATTAATGGAAAGCCAAAGGATTGGGAGGCCTTTAAATCAGCAGATGACAACTAAAAAGCAATAATGGAGAAGATGAAATATGAAGGTGAGCTAGCCAGTAATATAAAAGAAGATAGCAAGTTTTTTTAGATGTTTAAAAGGTAAGAGTGAGGCAAGAGTGCACATTGGATCAGTGGAAAATGAAATGGGAGAAGTAGTAATGGGGAACAAAGAAATGGCGAAGGAATTGGTTTAAAAGGCGTACGCACGCACAGAAATGAAGTCAACAGGGTAAAACCATACATAATTTCTAGGAGAGTATTTCCCAAATGATGTTTATAAATTATGTAACCAAATCATTAGTTCTTAATACCGTGTCTACCCTTTATGAGAGATACCTTAACTCACAGAAGCACAGAATTGTGGCAGCACAAGAGGCCATTCAGCCCATCATGCCTGCACTGGTTTGATTATTCAGTGCCAATCTCCTGGTTTTCCCAGAGCCCTGTAAACCATTTCCATCCAAATAATCATCCAATGCCCTCTCGAATGCCTCATTTAAACCTGCCTCTACCTCACTTCCAGGCAGGCATTCTATACTTCTACCTACATGCTATGTGAAAAAGTTCTTCTCACATCACCCTTGCTTCTTTTGCACATCACTTTAAATTAATGCCTTCTTGTTTTTTATTATTTTCCAAGCAGGAACAGCTTCTCCCTATTTACGGCATCTAGCCTGCACATGGTTTTGAAAATCTCCATTAAATCTCTTCTCAGCCTTCTTCTCTCTAAGGGGAACAGTGCCAATTTCTTCAATCTATCCTCATAACGGAAGTTTCTCATCCCTGGAACCATTCTTATAAATGGCTTCTGCACTCTCTCCAATGCATTCACATCTCTCCTATAATATGGCATCCACAACTGTACACAATACTCTAGCTGAGATCTAACAAGTGTCTTACAGAAGTTCAATCATCTCCCTGCTCTGTATTCTATGTCCCTATTAATAAATCCAAGGACACTGTATGCTTTATTAACTACTCTTTCCACCCGCCCTCCCACCTATGATCAATTTGACCAGTTCCTCTCGTTCCTAATATTCTATTTCTGCAAGGTTCTGCTTGAATAAGAAGATCTGTGAGGATTCTACATGCAAACGATATTAACCTTTCTCAATTTACAGTTGGATTATTCAGCAAAATGAAAGCAGTTTGATTTTAAAACGTGCATGTGACAAGTTTCGTTAAGTGTTAAACAAATGTTAAGCTTGTAAAACCAGTTTTGCTGAGCAGGCCAATACACGCACCTGTTGAAACTCTGCCGGCTCAGGCACAGCAACAAATTCATATATTCCATAATCATCCATAGGAGGCTCTTGTTCCTCTGAAAAGAAACAGAAATGATCAATTTACATGGGAAAGTCAGAATTATTGAACAATATCCCAAATTTGCAGGTGTGTGGCATGAATGCATGATCATGGTTTTTTTTTTGCAAACAGTAATCTTATAAAAGTATAGTAGCATGGTTTGGAAGAATGAAAATCAAAAATCTGGAATACAATATGAAACTTAATGTTAACAACACTTTCTCTTGGCATGTGTTATGGATAGTCAGTTTGAATCTACAATTGGCTGCAAAAGTTGGATCTCTAGCACAGCAGGAGCCAACCTGATGGGGGTCAGAAACCCTCCAAGTAAGACACAGTGCACCGTCATTTTTGGTTTTGCCAAACTGCACTTGAACTCATACAACATAAAAACAGGCCCTTCCACCCACCATGTCTTTGCTGACCAAAAAAAAAACAGACTATTCTAATTCCATTTACCTGCACTTGGTCCATAGCTGACTGTGCTGAAAAGTTACATGAGTACCAGCCTCTCAGGCGGCACATTCCACATTTTTATCACTTTCTGGGTGAAAAAGACTTCTTCAAATCCCCTCTAAACCACTCACTCCTCACCTTAAACTTATGTCCTCTGGTCTTAGACACATCTGCCACGGGAAAAGATTCTCATGATCTATTCAAACTATGCCTCTCACAACTTAATACACCTCAATCAGATCTCCCCTCACCTTCCTCTGCTCCATCCCAACCAATCCAGTCTCTCCTCATAACTGTGACTTTCTGTCCCAGGCAACATCCTGATGAATCTCCTCTGCATGCTCTCCAGTGTAATCACATCCTTCCGACAGTGGGGCGACCAGAACTGCACACAGTATTCCATCTGTGGCCTAGGCAATGTTTTATAAAGTTGCACAAGTCTTCCCTGCTCCGATATTCTATGCCCCGCCTAATGAAGGCAACATCTGGTATGCTTTCTTCACCACCCTATTCACCTGCGCTGACAACTTCAGGGACCTATGGACTTGTACACCAAGGTTCCTTTGTTCCTCAGTACTCCTGAGGGACCAACCGATCATTGTGTCTATCCTTCCTTTATCAGACCTCCCAAGATGCATCACCTTACTCTTAACAGTATTAAAATCCATTTGCCATTGCCCTGCCCAATTTACTAGCTGATCAATATCAGACTATAGCCTGAGACCATCTTCCTAACTATCAACAACCCCACCAATTTCCATGTCATCTGCAAACTTACTAATTTTAGCTTTTACATTCACATCCATATCGTTAATGTATATAACAAACAGCAAGGGTTCCAGCACTGTTGCCTGTGGTGCACTGCTGTTCACAGGTTTTCCGTCACAAAAACAACTCTCCACCATTACCCTTTGCCTCTTGTTTGCAAGCCACGTTTGGATCCAGTCTGCCAACTTGCCTTGGGTCTCATGGGCTCCTACCTTTTTGACCAGCCTTCCATGTGAGACCGTGTCAAAGGCCTTACTGAAGTCCATGTAAACCATATCAACTGCACTATCCTCATCAATATATTAAGTTACCTTTTCAAAAAATTCAACTAAAACAGCCAGACAGGATGTCCCTCTAACAATATTACACATTTTGCCATGATTGAAACAGTCTTGGTGTGGATGTGTTGTATGTGTGCCAAAATAATCCCAACTGGTCAATGTATTATGCCATGTAACAAAGTGATTGAATAGGCTAAATTTGGTGAGATTCCAGTAGTGGTATAGGGGTTCTCTGGCTGAAAGTATGTACAATAAAAAAATGAATATCAAGGTTTGGGCATGCAGCAACGAAATCTGTTTTGTTGAGTGCTTGCTTCTCACTTTACAACTGCACCCAAACCACTACCACTGATTCAACAAAGTTTGCTTGTGGCAAAGGGGCAAAGAAAATAGGGATGGGGAGGGGAAGGCACAAGAAAGGGAAGGGAGGTATAGTCAGAAGTAAGTGAAAAACAGGAGAAGAGCAGGAAGGTAGAAGAATGTACATGTGAATTGATGAGAAAGGAAGAGTGAACTACAAGGGCTAATAAATTCTTATCAGTCAGAATGACGGGCTCATGCGTGAAACAAATAATCTTCACAGAAGGGCAAGTGCAGGTTGGAGGAAGCAGTGGATGGGAAATGCAATGTGAGGAGAAGACATTGTAACAGTGCAGCACAGAGGGAGTCAATTCTTAAAGAGATAGACAGAATAGATGCAGAAAGGTTGTTTCCCACGGCTGTGGAATCTAGGACCGAGGGCACAGTCTCAGAATGAAAGGTAAGCCATTTAGGAGCGAGATGAGGAGGAATTTCTTCACTCAGAGGATAGTACAGCTTCTGAATTCTCTTTTCCCGAGGGCTGTGGAAGCTCAGACATGAAGTTCAAACAATTACAGATAATTTTTTTTGTTACTAATGGCATCAAGAGACAAGGAAATAACATGGGAATATGGTATTGAGATGGATGATCAGACATGACCTAGAATGGCAGCGCAGACACATAGGGATGAATGGCCTCATCCTGCTTCTAGGTTCCCATGCTCTCAAATCCTGGACTGGGACTTAAACTCACAACTTCCTAAATCAGAAACAAGAACGTGACCACAGGTCTAAATGATTCTTGAATCTTGTTACTGCATAATGGGCAGAAAGGATCTAAGTAGAAATTTTGGTATGGGATCTCTGTTATTATCTCAATGGATGAAAATTTTACAACGTAGCCCCTGTAGAAACAGCAGAATCATTTGCGGCCAGGAATCCACTTAAATTTCCAGCAGGCTTTTAGCATGGCTCTTTAACCATGAACCACAGCATTCACATCATATTTCAGGGTTACCTGACAATTAAAATTGAAGACAGAATCAGGCCATAGATCTGTTAAAGGAAGGATTCTGAATTAAAGGGCTCAGTTTCCTATGAGTGCTACCTTTAAGTGATGTAAAGAGCAGAAAGCAAATAGATGTCGTTCTCAAGTGAAGGGAAGCCTGTCTAAACACTACATTATAAGACTTAAAATAAATTAACCTGCATGCCAGAATAAATAGTATTTATTTTCTATTCTCCCAACTGGCTCCCTCTCTCTTCCACTCTCTCTGTGACCTCCCAGACTTCCCTTAGTCTCCCTATCACTCCCAGGCAAAAAGAATGCTGCCTCTGTGCAGGCCTCCCAATCCTACCTCCTCAACCACCTTCCCTCCTGCTGCTCACCCCTGATCATCCCCACTCCCACTGCAGGCCCTACGTCACCCTGCTCCTAGAACAAACATCACCTCCCACAGCAGGTAGTCCTTCCTCCTCCCGCTCCTCAAACAGGCCTTATCTCCCAACACCCCCAGAGCAGGCCTCGTCTAGTCCCCATTTTGGAAGCAGACTCACCCCTCCCACAATTCTGTGCCTCTAACTGTCCCTCCAGTGACACCCCTGGCCTTTGTCCTTCTCCAGATGGGGCCTAAGCCTCTGCTTCACCCCTCCAGCATGCATCTGAATATCAATCTATGCATGGACACTTTGCAACTTCACTTACTCCTTGAAATAACCCCACAGAGGCGAGTATCCCATCACCAAGTCACTCTTTATTTACATGTGGAGAGTCATTGACAATGATCCAGTTCCCTCAGAGCCAGCTCTCAGAGTGAGCAGATCCCTTGACATTCCTGTTTATACCTATCAGCCAGGGCTCCCTGATTGGATCCGATTAACAGCCCCAATCAGGGAACTCATATTCTATGAGGTCTACCTGGCTGACCTCGTTACAATCACTTAACTCCTGTTTCTCCAGGCACCTCACATTCCTATCTGAAGAGCCAACACTCACACTCAGCTTCATCATATTGCTCTCTCATACTCAAGCCTTACATCACTCCTGCAAAAGTTGTCTTTCCCCTTCCCCCATACAAGCCATTTCTAACTCTCATTTCTATTTGCTTACTTTCCTTGCAGGAGACGACTGTATACAAGCACAGCCGCAGACAGAGACCGTTGATGCCCCTCCAGTGACATGCCCTTTGGCATGCACTGGCAATGCACGTCCACATGGTTCATGGGGAAGGAGGTTTCAGGAAGGTGCAGATGTCAGCAATAACCTGGTGTGAAAGCCTGGGTCGCTGAGGCACTAGTTTTCACAAATGTTGAGAGACAAATTGTCACCTGCAATGCTTTGCATTAGGGATCCTCACCTCTGTGCAGCAAGATCTTCATGGCTACCTACTCTGCCTTGAGGATTATGGCTGAGGAGAAGGCAGGTACTACTGCTGTAAGAGTTGTTCCTACTGAAACTGCCATTAGTGAAGGCCAATAAATGCAGGCCTAGTGAACAATGTCCCCAAATTGGGTATTAGAGGGAAACCTGAGAAATCAGTGACATCATTTGAAGCTCTTGTCTGAAGTGGAAGCAGCGAGCATGATCAAGGGAAGTGTATGCAGCACTGGTCCATGTTATAATTTCAGAATCACATTATTGTTATGGTGCAAAAGGAGGCCATTCAGCCCATTGTGCCTGTGCCAGTTCTATTACCTAATGCCAATCTCCTGACTTTCCCCCATATTCCTGCACACCATTTCCATCTATTTGTCATAAAGTACTTACCATCATCTCTGCCAAAGAAAATGCATGCTTGAAATGGTGTCTAGATTTTAATTGGATATTACCGTAATTATTTTAGAATTCTGGATTAATTTTTAATGCAATGACATGCTGTTGCTATCAGTAAACAAAAAGCAATAAACTCTGGATCTGTAACTAAATATCAAAGATTAAGATGTTAAATAGGCGTAGGCCTAGTCAAATATTTAATCTAAGATTAAGAAACCCCGCTTGACTTATATAGTCTCTGAGAAAGGACATGATGTTACAAGCCTTTAAAATATATTGTTTTTTTTTATTTCTGTTCTTTGTGACTTCACTGACTCACACTAGGATATGTTGAGGCTGGGGATAAAAAAAAATAAAGTTAATTGCAAAGAAATGAAGGATTAGTAGCTGCTGTGTTGAGCAAACTATATGGGGAACGAAAATTCCTCAATTTACTTAACTCTAATTTACATACAGTATCGGGTGCAGCAGACTGTATTGTATTGGGTGACTATGAACTGTGACCATGAACCCGCCTGACTGGCTTAACCACTAGTTCAATTGTGGCATTAAATTACTATGATCATGTTATGGTTATGTTTTTGTGAAATGGGTGAAGAGGGTCCAACAGAAGGTTGAAACAGGAACCAGCTGGAAAATTGTTATTTCCATGAAGGTTGTGGATTTATTGAAAGAGAAATAATATCCAAGACTTTTAGAGTAAATAATTTTGTGTCCATTCAGAAGCACTAGGCCGAATTTAGTAGTAATGGCAGGAATCCCACAAACCCATTCTGGTGATGGTCAACAAGACTTGGAGTGTATCTTGTCAGCAGCAGGCTGCCATCTTTATTGATGATGGCCACAAGCCGCTCAAGAGCTGTTGACCAATTAAAGCACTGGAAACTCAGCGATGCCAAT
Source organism: Rhincodon typus (assembly GCF_021869965.1). NCBI lineage: Eukaryota > Metazoa > Chordata > Chondrichthyes > Orectolobiformes > Rhincodontidae > Rhincodon > Rhincodon typus. The sequence continues at coordinate 69,625,380 of NC_063333.1, read as the reverse complement.
GGGAGCTGTGATTACTGCTGGGGTTGCATGACAAGGGTCAGAGACATCACGGTCAGTCATGTAAGGCATAGTGAAGGGAAGACAGGTTGATGGGGGCAGGCTGAGGATTACTACTAGGCGTTCCCTCTGTGCCCAAAGGGTGCCCAAAATGGAGCACCCACCTCTGAGCTTGCCAAGAGGCCACCAAGGTTTACCTGTCATCCCTCCACTCTTGTGTAGATTTGTTAGCCTTGCTGCCTCACAGCCCATACTCAAAAGGCTGGTAAAATCAAACCCACACACGTCATTTAAAAAACAATTTCATACAGAACTTTTCACTTATGCTCCCTCAGAGAGACCACCAGAACACAGACTTTAGGTTCAATCAGTGGTTGGCCTAAATAGCACTGGCTTTTGAAAGGATATACTTTGTTCAGGTTTCCAAATCAATTCATTTGCATACAGTCAAAATCCAATCTCTCCTACGTATTGTTTGTCAGCATTTTGGAACGTTCTATCAGTACAACTGAAAATGTATTTATCACATAAAACCAAACACTTTGAATGAGTGTCTACTGTGGAACATAATCATAAATAACTGAAAGCCATTTCAGCAAATTGTATTGAATCATGTTCGAGTTAGACTGGTGTACAATAGTCGGTTATTCTTTAATAATTTAATCTTTAATAATTAAATACTTTTTAATGATGATTGACCTCAAAAGCTTTAAGTCATAGAGTCCCACAGCATGGAGACAGGCCCTTTGGCCCAAACTGGTCTGTGCCGAACAAAAGGTCCATCCATGCTAACCCTATTTCCCTGCACCTGGCCCATTTCCTTCTAAACCTCACCTATCTACATATTTGTCCAAATGCCTTTTAAATGTTGTTAATGTACCGGCCTCAACCACTTCCGCTGGCAATTCAGTCCATATGCATACCGCCCTCTGTGTAAAAAAGTTGCCCCTCAGGTTCCCATGTATTCTTTCCTCTCTTACCTTAAAATGATGCCCTTTAGTCCTTGATTCCCCAACCCTGGGAAAAAGACTTGCTTGTAAATTTCTTCTGCACTCTTTCCACTTTAATAATATCCTTCTTACAGCAAGATGACCAAAACTGAACACAATACTCTAAGTGCAGCCTCACCAACGTCATGTACAATTGCAACACAACTTCCCAACTTCTTTACTCAATACTCTGACTGATCAAGGCCAGATCAATGCCAAAAGTCTTCTTCACTGCCCTGTCTACCTGTGACTGTATTTTCAGAGAACTGTGTACCTGAACTCCAAGGTCCCTCTTTTCTACTACACTCCTTAAGGCCCCACCATTCACCATGAAACTCCTAGCTGGATTTGACTTTCCAAAATGCAACACCTCACACTTATCTGTCCTAAACTCCACATACCATTTCTCAGCCCACTTCCCAAGCTGATCAAGACGTTAATGATAATGATCTAATAATCAATTGCTCATCAGGGATTGATTAACTTTGTGGATCAGTTGATTTAAAACAGTAAAAGAAATTATAAACTATTAAGCAGATATTACAACAACCAGTTGTAATATTCTGATTTTTGTGTGCAGCTTGCCAATGCACTGCATACTAACTCACTGTCAGCTTTGTAACATTATATGCACACAGCAAATGGAACCCTCAAATGCACACTCTCTTAGCAGCAAGGTACACACGTAGCATTGTCGTGCCCTTATACCTAAAATGGGCTTGATTTTAAGAGCCTTGTCAAATGCCCACAAATGAGCAATTAGCAGATATTTGCAATGGCAATTAATTTAATCTGAGCTATTACCTGTTTGGGAATCAGGGCAAGTTTCGCACACTTTGTTGAGTAAACAAATGCAAAATATTTCAGGAACTCTATTACACTAGGAGTAATCTGCTGAAATTTCTCAATCTTATATGCTGGTCAGGCAAATTCTAGGCACTGAAGCAGATAATGTGCACCCACTCCACACCAAACTCATTTGAGGTGGAACAAATAAAAAGATTTCAATGTACCCAAAATGAAAGGCCATGATTCCAAGATTGAGAAAAGTTTAAGGATAAAGTGAATGACAAAATAGTCATCCAAAGAAAATAGATTTTATGTTACAACAGTAGCTCTGTAGAACTGTTAGCAAGATTTTTCCTAATCCAATCAATTTGTCTTAATGAACTTCTTGAGCCCAGCTTCATTTGCTTTATAGGAAGGATTCTGCTTTGCTGCTGGTCTGCTACAAGGAAAGGGGAAAATGGCAGCTGTAGGCATTAGGCACTTGCATTGACAGAGTGGGATGGCTGGCTGTAGAATAGCAGAGAAAAAATACCTTTGAAGTAAATATATGCAATACTCTGAAGTGAAAGCAGGAAATAAACCATCCTGACCATCACTGAACCCTTACTAATGAAGTAATATGATGGAAAATGTAACCTCTGAGCAGTCTATCATTAAAGGTAAAGATAAAATCACTACAGTCTAACCAGACCATGGGGCTGCTCTCTCATTCAAAAGAGGTGACTGGTAATGGTTTATCTTGAGGGTCACCACAGGTTGAGGAGAGTCCTTCATGGTAACCTCAGCCAGTGCAGGAATTGAATCCACGCTGTTGGCAATACATTACATCACAAACCAACTGTCCAACCAACCGACCATTTAATCTGATATACCCAAACTTACTGAAGCAGGCACACTTAATATCTTTGATAACAAGGTGTAGAGCTGGATGAACACAGCAGGCCAAGGAGCATCAGAGGAGCAGGAAAGCTGATGTTTCGGGCTGAGACCCTGCTTCAGACATGGGGGAGGGGAAGGGGGTTCTGAAATAAATAGGGAGAGGGGGAAGGCGGATAGAAGATGGATAGAGGAGAAGATAGGTGGAGAGGAGACAGACAGGTCAAAGACGTGGGGATGGAGCCAGTAAAGGTGAGTGTAGATGGGGAATTAGGGAGGGGATAGGTCAGTCCAGGGAGGACTCCCCTCCCCCATTTCTGAAGAAGGGTCTAGGCCTGAAACGTCAGCTTTCCTGCTCCTCTGATGCTGCTTGGCCTGCTGTGTTCATCCAGCTCTACACCTTGTTATCTCAGATTCTCCAGTATCTGCAGTTCCTACTATCTCTGAAACAACATTTAATATCTTTCTTCAGTTTTGGTGGAAAATCCCATAATTTGTGACAATCAATATAAAGTGTGCAGCATAAAGCCTAGATAACTTCCTTTCACAAGTGTCCATCACCTGCTGCTGCTCTCCTCAATCCTTAATAATATAATCTAGACTCAACTGCCCTTGGGCAATTAGGGATGGTCAATAATTGCTGCCTAGCCAGTGATGCCTCATCCCTTGAATGAATAATTACAAGGATATTACAAGGATATACAATAATTACCAGGATAACTTAATTGAGGGAACCTCTCTGACTGTTGAAAGCAGAGGCAATGCAAGTACTTTTTCCAGGATCAAAGGATTACTGGCGTCCAGCTCCTAAATATTTAACAGCTTCTCCTTCCATGTCTGCTATGTTCCTCACCTTGAATTTTGCCCCTCTGACTTTTATGGTTTTAACAATACCTTGATTCTGTAAACTAACTAAGCTTGAATCAGCATGAGAAAAGCTATTGGACTTTAGCTTGTTTCTTTTGTCTTGAATTATTCAAAGAAGTGAATAATAAAAATACATTGTACATATGTTATAAAAGCTGAACAATACCAAAAGATTTTGAAGCACTAGAAAAGTTAAAGGAGCTTAACAGAAATTAGTTGGATCAGGTGATATTTATGTAGCCAACAGACCGTGGAGGACTACCTCAGGAGAGAAACTCTAGGTTCCATGCGAGAAAGGGTGGAAAGCAGATTTTTTTTTTAATTATTCATTCATGGGATGAGGGCAGCACTGGCTAAGCAGCAATTATTAACCATCTCTAATTACTCAAGGGCAGTTAACAGTCAACCACATTGCTGGGGGTCTGGAGTCACATGTAGGCCAGACCAGGAAAGGATCTTCTCCGAAAAGGCATGAGTGAACGAGAGGGGTTTTTACAACAATCAGCAATGGAGTCATAGTCATCATTAGAGTCTTAATCCCAGATATTTCTTGAATTCAAATTCCACCTTCTGCTGTGGCAGGATTCAAATCTAGGTCCCCAGAACATTATCTGGGTCAACAGTCCAGCGATAGTACCACTAGGCTATTGCTTCCCCTTACATTCCACATTATCACCTATATTTAAGAGGGGAGACAAATTCAGTTTGGATACCAATATCTCTACTCATATAACTTTCACATGAGATGATATGATAAGGTTTCAAAGGGATGGCTTGATTCAGATAGATTAGACCACATTAGAACATCTACTTAACAGGAAGGCACTGTTTTCTGATACCTGGGCAACAATGCATGTGCACTCATTTGGAAATGTACACACACACAGTTCCAAACATGATGTGTCATCTAGTAGCATTTAAGTGTGACATCATGGGTGACAGGAGATAGGTGATGGCCTAGTGGTATAATCACTAAATTATTAATCCAGAGACCCAGATAACATTCTGGGGAAACAAGGTGGACGTTTCGGGCCTAGACCCTTCTTCAGAAATGGGGGAGGGGAAGGGGATTCTGAAATAAATAGGGAGAGGGGGGAGGCGGATAGAAGATGGATAGAGGAGAAGATAGGTGGAGAGGAAACAGACAGGTCAAAGAGACGGGGACGGAGCCAGTAAAGGTCAGTGTAGGTGGGGAGTTAGGGAGGAGATAGGTCAGTCCAGGGAGGATGGACAGGTCAAGGGGGCGGGATGAGGTTAGTAGGTAGGAGATGGGGGTGGGGCTTGAGGTGGTAAGAGGGGATAGGTGGGAGGAAGGACAGGTTAGGGAGGCGGGGCAAGCTGGGCTGGTTTTGGGATGCGGTAGTGGGAGGGGAGATTTTGAAGCTTGTGAAGTCCACATTGATACCATTGGGCTGCAGGGTTCCCAAGCGGAATATGAGGTGCTGTTCCTGCAACCTTCGGGTGGCATCGTTGTGGCACTGCAGGAGGCCCAGGATGGACATGTCGCCTGAGGAATGGGAGGTGCAGTTGTTTAGTGCGAACCGAACGTGGGTGTTCTGCAAAGCGGTCCCCAAGCCTCCAGTTGGTTTTCCCGATGTAGAGGAGGCCACAACGGGAACAGCGGATACAGTATACCACATTAGCAGATGTGCAGGTGAACATCTGCTTGATGTGGAAAGTCTTCTTGGGGCCTGGGATGGGGGTGAGGGGGGAGGTGTAAGGGCAGGTGTAGCACTTCCTACCATTGCAGGGAAAAGTGCCAGGTGTGGTGGGGCTAGAGGGGAGTGTGGAGTGGACAAGGCAGTCACGGAGAGAGTGGTCCCTCCAGAAAGCAGATAAGGGTGGGGAGGGAAAAATGTCTTTGGTGGTGGGGTCAAATTGCATGTGGCAGAAGTGTCGGAGGATGATGCGTTGGATCCGGAGGTTGGTGGGGTGGTACGTGAGGACGAGGGGGATCCTGTTTTGGTTGTTATTGTGGGGAGGGGGTGTGAGGGATGAATTGCGGGAAATGCGGGAGACACAGTCGAGGGCGTTCTTGACCACTGAGGGGGGGGAAGTTGCGGTCCTTGAAAAACGAGGACATCTGAAATGTACAGGAGTGGAATGCCTCATCCTAGGAGCAGATGCGGCGGAGGCGAAGGAATTGGGAATAGACGATGGCATTTTTGCAGGAAGGTGGGTGGGAGGAGGTGTATTCTGAATAGGTGCATTCCACCAACACTAACATTCTGGGGACCTGGGTTCATATCCCACTATGATAGAATTTGAATACACTAATAATCTGGAAATAAGAATGCAATCATGACGATGAAGCCATTCCTGATTGTCAGGAAATACAATCTGGTTCACTAATGTCCTTTAAAGAAGGAAATCTACCATCCTTACCTGGTCTGGCCTACATGTGACTTCAGACCCTCAGCAATGTGGTTGATTCTTAAATAGGGATGATGCCCACTTCCCATGAATGAATAAAACAAAATGTGTAAATGCAGCACTGTGCATGCACAGGGAAGCACATGCATTTTGAGATGGAGTTTAGGAGTGGGGAGAGGGGACGCAGGGTGGCAAATATTGAAAATAGGCAATGTGGCTTCGGAGGGGATTTTCTGGAGTCAGATTTAATTTTCTCAGCTACCATCAGTTCTGAGGAAGGATCATTGGACCTAAAACATCAACTCTGATTTCTTTTCACAGATGTTGCCAGCCCTGCTGAGCTTTTCCAGCAATTTCTGTTTTTGTTTCTGATTTACAGCATCCGCAGTTCTTTCGGTTTTTATTTAGGTTAATTTTAGTAATTGAAGTGGCCTCCCTGACTACATTAGGAAATCCACTTTGATCATGTAAAGCAGCAGCACATCTTTAAATGCTTTCACTGCAGTTGGAGAGGGCAACATTCAATCATTTCCAAAACTTCACACTGCAGTAGTGTAAGTAGTTACAAATGCACTATAAATTGGAGAGATAGGGTTTAATGAATATGTAAATGAGCCGCTGGGGGATATGCTATGATAGAGCTGTTACCTCAGTAGTCATGCACCAGCACTCTGCTCGAAGGTGCAATCTTGTACAGCACAGAACATCCTGCTCTGTATCTTATATAACAAGGTATGGAGCTGGATGAACACAACAGGCTAGGCAGCATCAGAGGAGCAGGAAAGCTGATGTTCTGGACTGCAATCTACATTCAGGCCATCCCAATTTGGCCCCAACCACGACAACCACTACCTGAAACGTCAGTTTTCCTGCTCCTCTGATGCTGCTTGGCCTGCTGTGTTCATCCAGCCCCACACCTTGTTAGCTCAGACTCCAGCATCGGCAGTTCCTACTATTTCTGCACTGTATCTTACTGCTATCTAGAATCTGTTCATAAACATTGTTTTAAAGTAATCTAGAAGTCTGACTTGAGTTTGCATGAAGAATCTGAAGAACTCATTCTTCCACAAAAGGTGAGTGGGGATAGGGTTACAGAGTGATGGGGAGTCAATGAAAAGGCTTCTTGACCAATTTTCTGTTCCCACTTTGTCTTCCAGAAATATTTTTAAACACAGGTGGTTGAAGACTAGAAGCAGAGCTATCAACTCATGCTCCTAATCCTCCTGATTGTCCAGCTTCTCAAATCTCACTTCATCTTCGACCTACAATCTGTACAAGCCATAAATGGTGTGACCAGGGATCTTCACTTCTCTATTCCCTCATCCCAACCTCACTCTTTTCAAGTACTGCCCTTAGCCATGATTGTTCTCTGAGGAAGAAGATGTGGAGTGTGAATAGATTGAAGAAAGTGAAACAAATCTGACACTCACAGACAGTAGTTCTGATGGTGGCACTGTGTGAATTTCAGAGGGCAGTATCAAGATGGAATCTGCATGTGGTGAGTCACCCAAATCAAGCATCCAGGATGGGGAGAATGGGCAGCACAGGTGACAGATCCCCAGGTGGAGGTTCTGCCCTTTTGCAACCCAAGTACACATAGCCAGTAGTTATGAGTTCTTCTGTTGAGGATTCAGACAAGGACTTAACTGGAGAAATCTACTGGAAAAGGTAGAAACGAGCACACAGAAATGCTTGATGCATGCAGAGACCTCCCCTAGAGCCTCTTGTTGCTGTCAAGGTACATGGAATTGGTACCAAGTTAGCATAGGCTTCAAACTTAGAGCTCGGCCATTCTAGTGTTATGTGGTGATCAACATAATGAGAAGACTTGGATCCAACCATGAAGCAGTGTCTAATGGCTAACGGCTCAGCATCCACGGCAGTGCAAACCAAAAAACACCATCATCTGAGTGCTGGAAAGTACTCAGGCTAAGGACGTGCAATCTGAACTTGTTGCCATTCAGGCTCCCTTATGATGACAACATTCACCCTCGCACCACAAACACAGCAACAGTCTCCTCGATGTTCTCCATCAACCTTGACAACTACTGCCCATGCCATAGTGGTGAAGTCTGACATAAGGTCGCAACCTGCTTGAGATCAACCTAAAAGGTCATTTGCAGTCTCTACAGTGAAAATGGGTAGACTTCCACGAACCATTGTGCAGCCTTTGAGATAGCATTATGTAAGAGTCCTGGTCAGGGAAAGGCATTCACAATACAGGCAGTGCAGAGATGGTTAGTTGAATAAGAATGCAGTATTGGATGTGTTGTTGGATAAGGTTGATAGTGACCTTTATTTCAAGCATGTGGGCCAAGAGAATACCTTGATGATCACACACATAGAGATGGTAAGGTGAGGAATTGTGGACCAAGTAGCACTTCAGGTTTCAAACAAGAGAACCAGGGTTTGATGATATGCTCATGGATGTGTCATCCAGAATGTGGATGAGCCTCCTGTCTCCTCTCCTCATGATGTGGTAGGTGCTGAACTTGTGGTGACAGACTGGCCAGCTTGAAGAGAGTGAAATAGGTGATCATAAATAGGGACACCCAATCAGATGAATACTGGAGGGCACCGCCCCAATGGAACTCATATATCAGCAGCACAATGTGCTGCTCAATAAAATTCCTCATAGCAATATGGTTCTCAATACATGGCTGCTGTGTAGTTGGATTGCAAAGAGGCAAAATCAGCTATGTGTAAGAATGGATTGTTCTTATCATCCAGCAACCACCCTCTGATGTAGTGGATGAAATTTTTTTGGAAAGCAGACCATAGCACAAGATTATTGAAATTTAGCCGGTAGTGGGAAACTGCGTGTTCACCAGCATGAAATACCTGGCAGTGACTGCAGACTAATTACATGATAACATTGCATTTTTAGTGCATCTCAGCAAAGATATATGTGTGCAGTTAATTGCACCCTGCACCATGGGAAGCTCACTGTCCTGACAAGTGCCATATGCATGTTCCATTTTATTTTCTCTGTTAAGATAATGATAAACTCTCCTCTTTTGACAGACAGAGCCTCTGTGACCTATCAAATGCAGCAATGACGAGCAAACTTTGAGATGTTTCCTATGTTGTCTGCTCTAGCCTCAAAGAATGCTCTAGTAATGAAATATAGAGTCAAGGTCTCCTTGACTGTCACTCGCATTGCCATCCTTATGCTGCTGTGAGGCTGCAGATCTGGATACAACAGGTGGTACAGTCTGTGAGCACCTTCACTGTGAAGTGCATCCACTGAATATTTTGTTCTTGACTCACGTGCAGGTAGGAGAAGTGTTCCCTGAAGATTGTAGGGAGATACAACTTCCTTCTGAGAGCCAACACCTTCTTCCATCTGCTTTGCTTTCTCTGCTTCATCTTCTGATACTACTAAAGGGGACTACACCGATAATCCCATAACACATGTATGTGGTGTATTCAGAGGCCATTTAGAAACAAACAGTAGCTTCTCCTTGTCCAGCACTACTCACTGAAGGCACACAATTTTTTCCAAAATCCTGGATATTCCACAAACTCAGCAAGACCTAGCAGATAGTAATTGCAACTTGAATGATAATGTTACTGAGGTGGGGGGGGGGTGTCCCTTGTGCTGCTGAAAGCATATTTATCCATGTATGTTTAACAGAAGCAATTTCCAGAATGCATGTAATAACATCTATGAACAGGCTGGTTAGAAAATAGGTTATTAAAAAAAACTAGAGTAATAAGGTCAAAATCACAAATTGGCACTGATTTACGTCCTGATCTGCCAATACATACAACACTTGTGCTAATGTTATCAACAAAATAGTGTTCAGTATGGGCCTGTACTAGGAAGAATCAACATGACACCTAAGCCAGCACCTAAAGCTGTAGAAATGTCATCGATACGATGCTGATATTTATGTCCAAAGGGTTTAAATTAGGAAGTAAAAAAGAAAAATATGAGTTTGATTTAAATCATGCACAAAATATTGATGAAAAATTAATAATCAAGTAAATTAATAGAGAGCAAAAAGGCTCAAAGAAAAATTACAAAAATTGTCATGTTCTTACACTTTTTAAAAAAATCTCCGGTCCTAATTAAATTCTAACAAAAATCTGAAAGAATGAGACTCTACTCTTATAATTCCAATACTAAAGTGATTGTTTGGTTATAATGAATAGTTAAGTGTATGCAGCAGCTGTAACTTTTTCCAAAAGCTAACTCAGCAATTAGCGGGCAAGTATAACACTTCAGACTTGACACAATTGAAACATCAAAAATAGAAACTGGAGTAGCCCATGCAGCCTTCCAAGCCTGTTCTGCCATTCAATAAGATCCTGGCTGAATATTCAACTTAGCATTCTGTTCCCACTTTCTCTCCGTACAATTTGATCCGTTTAGCCCTAAGAACTATCTCTCACTCCTTCTTGAAAACATTCAATGGTTTGACCTCAACTACTTTATGTGGCAGAGAATTCTACAGGCTCATCACTCATTGGTACAGAAATTTCTCATCACCTCAATCCTAAATAGCCTACCCTGTATCCTTAGACTATGGTTTTGGACTCACCGGGCACTGGGGACATCCTTCCTGCATTTACCCTGCCTAGTCCTGTTAGAATTTCATAGGTGGTTTCTATGAGGTTTCCCCTCATTATTCTAAACTCCAGTCAACATAGTCCTAACTAGTGTCTCTTCACACATCAGTCTTGACATCCCAGGAATCAGTCTAATAAATCTTCACTGCACTCCCTCTATTCCAGAACATCCTTCTTCAGATGAAGAGATGAAAACTGCAAACAGAACCTAGGTGTTGTCTCACCAAGACCCTGTAGAATTGCAGCAAGACATTTTGCTCCTGTACTCAAATCCCCTCACTATGAAGGCCAACAGAATTTGCCTTCTTCACCACCTGCTGCACCTGCATGCTTACTTTCAACAACTGGTGTACAAGGACATCCAGGTTTTTTTGCTCCTCACCTTTCCCAAACTATCACCATTCAGAAAATAATCTGCCTTCTTGATCTTACTACCGAAGTGAATAACCTCAAATTCATCCACATTGGACTTCATCAGCCATGCATTTGTCAACTCACTCAACTTGACAAAATCACAATGAAGCATTTCTGCATATTCCTCACTGTTTGCCCTCCCAACCAGGTTTGGTCATCTGTAAACTTTAAGATATTACATTTAGTTCCCTCATCAATATCATTCATATATATTGTGAATAACCCAGGCCCAAGCACTGGTCCCTGTGCTACCCCACTAATCACTGGCTGCTGCTCAGAAAATGACCCATTTTTTCTGTCCTTTTTGTTTGCCGTCTGCCACCCAGTTCTCCATCCATGTCAGTACACTAACCAATCTCATGCACTTTACTTTTCCATGCTAATCTCTTCTGTGGGACGTTATTGAAAGCCTTCTGATATTGTACTAGCATTGCAAAACTTGTGGGGGCAGGACTAATCAGAAAACATGTCTAGATTCCCATATTCACTTATATGTTTTACGATACATAACTTTGGAAATTACTGTGTGATTTGCTCCATCATAACAATGAGTGTTGTTAGCCTCGCTGATTTAATCATGAGAGAACTTAGGCCATTTGTTGTTGTATTTACATATTGCCATGTAGGGGTGCAGTAATGTTCCTAAAAGCTCAATAATTTGTCATGTAATTGCACAATGTGACCAACTGCACAGGTTAGTTCAGTTGACTAGGTGGCGAGAATGTGATGCAGGATGACAGGAACAGAGTGGGCTTAATCTCCATATCAACTGTAGAACTTCATGGAGGGCTGCCTTCTTGCCTTTATATGGCCATCCTTGCATGATGTGGAGTGGTGTCCTCCAAGTTAATAAACACTTGTCTCTCATTGTCTATAAGCGCTTAAAGAATATTGTGAGTTATCTTACCAAATTGCACATTAACTGCCCTAACTAGTCAAATATTTTAACAATGCTTTTAGCAAAATTTATCAAAGCCTCCAACAACTACAAATTGAAAAAAAACTCTTTTTAACATGTCTCCTACATTTTCAGTCATAGCACTATCTCCAAAATGTGTTTATAATGCAGACACTTCTGACAAAGTTGTTCCATCCAATAAAACTGAAGAGAACGACTTCTGACGCATTGTTCAGTTGAATTTTAAATCCAACAATTTAGAAGAACTCAGAGAAAGAGATTATTTCTAAAGCTGTATATCTTAAAAAGCCCAGAAATGTTTTACCATACAGTTGGAAGTTCAAGATTTATTAAGATTAGTTGCACAACAGGAACTTATTTTTGTCTATTGTGTTCCTGTCAGCTCTTTGTTAAAATGAATCTCACTGACCTGTTCTCACATCCTTGGAGGTTTCTGACTTCCAAATCTACTCTTCCCTTAAAGTATTTACAGTCTCTGCCTCAACCATTCATATGACAAAGCATCTTGGACAGTTCTTTGCATAAAATTGCTTTTCTACCCTCTGCACTCACTCTTTTAATAACAATTTAAATTTGTTTCCATTCATCACTCCTGAACTAAAATAAACCAAAAAAAACTAAAACTAAAAGTTTCTCCCAATATGATCAAAATTCTTCAGAATTTTGGAAACTATGTTCAAGTTTCTCCCATGTTTCTTTGCTTCATTGAATTCAGTCCTCTGTAAACAGAGACATACTGCAATTACAATATTGTCCTTTATGGTATTTTGCACTATTTGTTTTGTGCTGGGATACTGAAATCAAAATCTATCACAAAAATTATTTGTAGTGACCAGATGGTAATATAATCAGTTGTATGTTTAATGGTAGATATTTGAAAGTTCAATCTGCATGTACAAAAATCAGAAGTTCTCAGTTGCATTCATTCACATAATCATGTTTAATTCTTAAATATTACTTTACTCTGATTATTACCTGATACTTGGCGTGCTTGTATATAATCTGTTGGTGACCTACAGTATATTAAGAAAACAAGCTGAATGCAGTGAATTATGACTGGAATTGATCACATAGTTTTTCAACTTGCTGGTACACAACTGGCTTATCAATTTTCACTGACTCTTGCAGAGTCTCCTAATTTCATTATATGCTTTTCAGAGTAAATCCATTTCTCCATTTTCAAAAAACAAACTCTTTCTGTAAACAATGAATACATATATACGTAGGAAAAACCAATATAGTTGAGTTAGAACTGTTAACTGGAAGAGCTAGATAAAAGGGCCAAGAACTATCAAATTTGTACATACATCTACATATTTATAAATAATGCTTATTCCTCATTTGCTTCTGTGTATGAAGGAGATGGCAGATAGTGAGAGCACAATGGAAACTTATCCATTTACCACACCCATGAACAATGCGCATTCCCTCTTCAGCACCCCACCCTCAATAAGGTTGATCATGCTAACACTTCTGAAAATGCTGAGGCTTTTGACACTGGCCGGACAGAGGCCACAAATTCAGGAAGGAGAAGTGGGAGATGGGGAGGAGTTGCTGTGGGGTAATGAGCATTATTGGAGTTGCTGTTGGACAAGCATTGTTGGAGCTGAGGGACAGCAGTGTCAGGGATAACAGAGGGGTGTGCAGTGTTGGGTGGGAATGAGGGTGGTGTGTGATCATTGTCAGGCGAGGGATGAAACTCCGGGAGAGTACAGTCAGTGTAAGGGGTGCAGAAAAGGTTGAGGGAGGGAGTGAGAGAAGGGTTGATCAGTTCGCAGATGCTGAGGGGGTGTGGCTGGGAATGAGTAATGTTGAGGATGTGGCAGGGGATGAACATTATCAGGGATAAGAGAGCGAGGTGAGGGAGGAGTTTGGCAATGTCAGAGAAAGGGGTAAACAGTGTTGTAGTTGGAAGAGAAGAGGTTGAGGAGGGTCAGATTGCAAGAGTGCGTGAGCATTGTCAGGGGTGGGAGTGATCAGTGCCAAGGTTGTGGAAGGGGTTGGTGAAGCGATGATCAGCGGAGGGTAGAAGGATGAGCAATAGGTGCCGGAAGGTATAAGCAGTGTTACAGGAGGAGGAGGAGAGGGTGAGCAGTGTCAGGGTTGTAAGGGATTTATTTTAATGCCTTTTCCCTATTACCTCTTTTGTTCATCACTGTCTGACACTTATAGGAATATAAGAATATAAGAACAGGAGTAATCCATTCAGCTGCTGAAGTCTGTTCTGCTATTCAATGTGATTTGTGGCCCAATTCCATATACCTGCCCTTGGCCCATATCTGTCAAAAGCTTTGCTGAACAAAAAATAATCTTTCTCTGATTTAAAATTAACAACTGACCTCGCATCAACTGCCATTTTTGAAAGACAGCCCCAAATATCTACCACCCTTTGTACGATTAATAGTATCTGTGTAGGTACAGAGCATCAAGCCCAAGGATTCAAAATTCAGCTCAGTCTTCATTATGTCTCAGGCAGTGCAATTCAAAAGTTTAAACTTCCAAAGTAAATTCTGCATATGTGTCCAGATCGGGAACTCTGCAGGGTCTCAATGTGCATGAGCACCAAACATCTGGACATGTTCTGCTGTTATCACCAGAGGATTCTGCCTAATTTACAACTTCAATTTCCGTGTTTGCATTTTTAAAGCATCAGGTCCAGTATAAAATTAAAATGAATCTTCTTAGATGTAACAATTGCAGAAAAATCAAAAATATATTGAAGTTAAAATAAAGCTTTAAAAAACTTGTCAGATAGACTTACCTGTGATACAGTTCTTCTTCAACAACTGTTAGAAAAGAAGCACAAATTCAGACACATTTAGTCAAATTATGCAATAAATGCTGTGAAAACTACACAATCACATAGAAAAAAAGCCAGACATGTACTAGAATTCCAGTGAAGGTAACTAATTATTCGGGAGCTATACTAGCACCAGTACTTCTCAGAATGATAACAATCGGCAATGGCAGCGGAACATCAGATAATTATTAAAATTCAGTATTTGCATTGCTGTATTACATAACTAATAAAAAATAAGTGTAAGTCAATAATGATAACAAACTTCCCAGAAACCAGACATAAAGAAAATCCTACACATAAGACATCCATTCTGAAGACCTATTCCAGCGCCCATGCTATAATTTGGAAATGTTTTCCAAAAGTCACACAAATTTTGAATTAGTAATGACAGAGAATGGCTAATCTCTAATTACACAGTACTTGCTAACTGTTTTAAAAATGGGCCATTCAATTTTGTAAATCCTGCTAATGCAGATTTTGCTATCTGAATGCTTATTTAAAGCAGAGAGAACTCATAATTCATCTGTAATTAGAAAGAAAGAAAAGTTGATTGGATGGACTTGTGGTGTCATTGACCCCTTAAATGTCAGTAATAGGATAGTTGCTTTGAGAAGTATTGAGGCATTGTACAAGTGAAACATATTGCATAGGGCAGCATTGACTTATTTCAGCTTTTCACTACAGAAGTAGACATACTCGAAGTAAAGAACAATTAGCCCCCTGATGTCTTGTTCCCCAAAGGGAGTTGGTTTGCCCCAAATTAACATATAAATTGAGCATGCAACAGAAAATGGAGTAATTGGGTTGGAAAATGTAAGGTTACAGGGATAGAGTACAGGTTTGGGTCTGGGTGGGATGCTCTTTGGAGAGTCGGTGTGGCCTCAATGGGCTGAATGGTCTGCTTCCACACCGTGGGGTTTCGATGATTCTATGATTCCGTGGATTCAAATTGGACACAGGTCCAAAAGGACAGGGCTTCTACCTATTTCTTGTTGCACGGACATCCATTTGAGATGTTTTGAGCACAACCTAGGCTTTGTTTTAAACCTTTAGCAGCTTTCATGTTGCTCAAGAATACTTACATTGCTGATCCTCAATATGTTCATATGGATTGAATTTCAGCAGAACTTTGTATTACCTGCTAACAGTCATATCACATCTCTCTTGCATACTTAAAGCAGTGCTACTGTACTATGTTATTGTCTATCCTTTTTGTACCAAGATGATGCCAGAATCAGGATTTTCAGGAAAATTGAATAGGTTGAGGCATTTTTCTCAGATAAGACTGAGGGGGTATCCTGATAAAGATAGTGAAGATTATCAAAGTGATAGCCCAGATGCAGCAAAGATGTTTCTATCCTCTCGCAGCTAAAAGCAGAATTAGGGAATGCAAATAAAAAATAGTCACTATTAAATTCAGGAGAAATTTCTTTATACATGGATGATTAGGACATGGAATTTGTTACAATAGGGAGTAGTTCAGCAGAATTTGAGATAAGCTTAATAAGCATTTCAACAAATAAAGTACAGAAGAACATATGATGAGAGTTAGATGAAGAGGAATGTGAGGAAAATGTGTCCAGCACATAACACCAGTACATACACCAGCATAAATCTGTTGAACTTAATAACCCAATCCTCAGCATTCTGAACCAACATTTTCCAAGCTACCTTTAGTGCTGAGGAAGGGTCACTGGACCTGAAACATTAGCTCTGATTTCTCTTCACAGATGCTGCCAGGCCTGCTGAGATTTTCCAGCAACTTCTGTTTTTGAACTGAATAACCGATTGTTATACAGTTCATACTTATTAACCGTGTACCTTAACAGTGATCCCAGCTGTAGATAGGCATGATAAATCAGCTTCAAAGGGATGATAAATAACTGAACACTTCCTAATAGATTAACAGATACACTCCAAAGTTGCAACTTTAAATGATACCCAAAGTTCATGTAGAGATAGGGTTTAAGGAACATGCAGATTAGCTTGTGAGGTACACGGTGATACGACAGTGACAGTATAGTTTTGTGGCACTCTCTCTTAAGATTGAAACTAGAATAGTGAAGGACAGAAACTGCTTTTGCATGATGCTTCATATATGCAGTGTAATAAAACACCATTTGAAGAAACAGCTTGAGGTTGTCCTGAACGTATCTGAACAGCCAAACCCATATCAAAACAGTTCAATCCTATACATGTCAAGATACTCAGAGATACCACAACTGATGATGCAACACAGTGAATAGTGCATCCATATAGTCACAACCACACCACATGACCTGGGATGGATCGGGAACCAAATTCATTACACTAAATACATGTGACCATTGCAGCAACTTACAGCATGATTAAATTACAACATATGTATATGAAATTAAGCATACATTTACATGTGTCTAAGGTTTTGGAATAGATCTGTAGATCAGGTTGTGGGTGTTGAGGTCGGTTGGCTCGCCGAGCTGTTTTGTTGTTCCGCAGTCGTTTCGTTACCGTGCTGGGTAACGTCCTCAGTGCAGCCTCTGATGAAGCGTCGGTGTGTTTTCCCGCCTGGTTTTTAAACTCTGGGGTCCGTTGCGATGGATTGCCTCACTTCCGGGTTTCTTCCGTAATGGAATGTATATGTGGTCGAGTTCAATGTGTTTATTAATAGCCTGCTTCGTGGAGTGCCATGCTTCCAGGAATTCTCGTGCTTGTCTCTGCCTAGCCTGTCCCAGGATCTTGGTGTTGTCCCAGTCGAAGTCGTGGTTCTCCTTGTCCATGTGGATTGCGATGAGTGAGTATTGGTCGTGTCTTTTTGTAGCCAGTTGGTGTTCATGTACTCTCGTTGTTAGTTTCCTTCCTGTTTGTCTGATGTAGTGTTTCTCGCAGTCTCTGCAGGGTATCTTGTAGATGACATTGGTCCTGTCCATGGTGGGGAGTGGGTCTTTAGTTCGGGTGAGCACTTGTCGTAGGGTTGATGTGGGTTTGTGTGCCACTCTGATGCCCAGCGGTCGTAGAAGTCTTGTGGTGAGTTCTGACGTGTTCATGATGTAGGGTAGTGTGATGAGTATGTTGGGACGTGTAGAATCTTTCTAATGCTGTTCCTGTAGGCATCTCCTGACCCAGTTCTTTGGATATCCATTATCCTTGAACACATGGAAGAGGTAATCCTCCTCCTCTTGGCGTAGTTCCATGTTGCTGCAGTGTGTTGTTCCCCTTTTAAATAGTGTTTGCACGCAGCTTCGTTTGTGTGTGCGGGGATGGTTACTATTGAAGTTCAATACCTGGTCTGTGTGTGTGGCTTTACGGTGTACTTTCGTTTGCAGTTCCCCATTTGTCTTGTGCTCTACCATGACGTCCAGGAATGGGAGTTGTTTGTTCTTCTCCTCCTCTCTGGTGAATTTTATTCCGGTGAGAGTGTTGTTTATGAGTTTGTGTGTCTCTTCTAATTTGGTCCGTTTAATGATGACAAAGGTGTTGTCTACGTAGCGCTTCTATAGTTTAGGTTGGATTTGTGGAAGGACAGTCCTTTCCAGTCTTTGCATCACTGCTTCTGCTATGAGTCCGGAGATAGGCGATCCCATGGGTGTGTCGTTGATTTGCTCGTATGTTTGGCCGTTGAAGGTGAAGTGGGTGGTCAGGCATAGGTCCAGTAGTTTAAGCATGTTGTCCTTGGAGATGGTTTCACTGGGGTCGTGTTCTTGTTCAAGGAGTGTTGTCATTGTTTCCCTTGCTAGTGGTATGTCTATTGACGTGAATAGGGCAGTGACATCAAATGATATCATGGTCTCTTCGTCCTGTATCTTTATGTCTTTGATGGAGTTGAGGAATTTTTGGGCTGAGTGGATGGAATGGGGTGATTTGTTGACTAGGTGCTTGAGTCTTCTTTGTAGTTCTCTGGCTAATTTGTGCGACTTCTACGTCCGCTGGGCATCAGAGTGGCACACAAACCCACATCAACCCTACAGCAAGTGCTCACCCGAACTAAAGACCCACTCCCCACCATGGACAGGACCAATGTCATCTACAAGATCCCCTGCAGAGACTGCGAGAAACACTACATCAGACAAACAGGAAGGAAACTAACAACAAGAGTACATGAACACCAACTGGCTACAAAAAGACACGACCAATACTCCCTCATCTCAATCCACATGGACAAGGAGAACCACGACTTCGACTGGGACAACACCAAGATCCTGGGACAGGCTAGGCAGAGACAAGCACGAGAATTCCTGGAAGCATGGCACTCCACGAAGCAGGTTATTAATAAACACATTGAACTCGACCCCATATACATTCCACAACGGAGGAAACCCAGAAGTGAGGCAATCCATTGCAATGGACCCCAGAGTTTAAAAACCGGGCGGGAAAACACACCGATGCTTCATCAGAGGCTGCACTGAGGATGTTACCCAGCACGGTAACGAAACGTCTGCGGAACAACAAAACAGCTCGGCAAGCCAACCAACCTCAACCTCAATTTACATGTGTGTTTCATACATACAGAAATTAGACACCTGTGCCACCTTTGAACTTTTATGATTTCTAAATCTTTCTTTTTCTCTTATCATTCCAAAGAATAGCCCTGACATCCACAGTTGATGTAGAGAGAGCTGGCTGATTTGACAGACCTGATTACTGACATGACTGTGGCCTCATTCTGGTGGACCAAGACTTGGAGCGCTCCAGCCTGCCAAGGATCTCCTGTCCAAGGGCAGGGGTATGCCGCTTGGCCTAACTTGCTGGAGGCGCTGGAGTCACTGGCAGAAGGGAGGTGGTATGTCCTGGGATGAAATCTGTTGCGGGATCCTTGCTTTGGAGCCTTCTTTGCTTTGCTGGAGCACCTCCTTCCTGTTGCTTCCCGGTGGCACATCCTTGAGGAGAAGGAACACGTGGAGAAGGTTGGGATGCCTCTTTTCCCTCTTGTCCAATCATTTTGGCACTGTACACATGGCTAGAGCAATGGAATGCAAGTACAAGCCATTGTGTACTCTGTGGTACTAGGCCATTTATGGCATTTGACATTCTCTGGTGAAAGTCTTTCAATGGAGAAAATCACAGCTGGAGCCAATGACCTCACTCGTAATGTGGAAGGATACCTCCAGACTTAGGTTTGGTCTGTTCATGGCCGATAGCAACTCTGCCCAATTTTCAAGTGTCAGTCTCTGCACCTTGTACATCTGCAGCGCTTGCCGCTCATAAGACTGCCAGCATACAGTGAAAACTAAATGCCATTTACCTTTGCAGCATGCAGGAGATTGTTCACCCTCTTCCTACACGCAAAGGTTCCTCTGTGTAGCCCCACAGCAACTGACATTGGCTGCCACCTCCATTGAGGCTGACTTGGTCAGGCAGGAGTGCTTTCTGTTGCCATCCCTAGGAAACAGGGCCTCCTGCTTTTCACAGCTCATCTACAGGAAATCCTGTAGAGAAGTATCACTAAATCATGGGACCACTCTCTGCCTACAGTCCAACATTCCACATGGTAGGAAGCTGCACTAGTGACAAAAGGTGAGGGAATCCAATAAGTGAAGACATGGTATATGCAGTTTTAGAACCAATATGGCAGATGTCCAGCAAGGTACCTGGCTTGCAGGGAATGTTTGAATGCCCTTTGAGTATGGGCCTGGACCCTCAACCCCATGAGGTAACAGCAGGGGTGTTGACTTCCTGCCCATCCTTTCCACAAGATTCGCTGTATTCCACATGCATGTCTACCTAATTAGCTGACAACTGCATCATTGCATGAGTAATGTGCAAGTGTCACTCACGTTGGGTCCTGTGACTGGATGTTTACTCTGGAACTGAAGAATCAGCTGAGTGACTGGAAAGGGGATGGAGTCAGTGCCTGGGCATTGAGTTTGTGGAGGGGGCAATGACAATAACTTCAGCCTGTCTCACATTTAGCCAGAAATAATGGTGATTCATTGAAACTGAATGTTCGAGAACAGTATGACAGCTATTGTGTTTTATATATTACATTTTGAAAGCTTTTAGTCTAATAAAGTGAATGGCCTACTTGAATTTGGTAGCTCCATCATGACACTGATACTGATTGTGGGAAAGCAAAAGTCCATTTTGCCACTTGGAGACAGTAAGGAGTGCAGATGCTGGAAGCTAGAGTCAATAAATATGGAGACGGAAAAGCACAGCAGGTCAGAGAGCATCCAAGGAGCAGGGAAGTCAGCATTTCAGGCTGAAACATTTTGTCAGGACTGGGGAGAGGGAGGGGAGCCCAGAAATAAGTTGAAGGGGGGGGGTGGGGCTGGGGAGAGGGTAGGTGGGATGGATTCAGGTAGGAGGTTAGTGTAATCAGTCAGTGGGAAAGGTGGATCGGATAGGTGACTAGGAGGATGGACAGGTTGGGGATGAAGAGATTTTTGATGCTGGTGATGCATGTAGGGGGTTATTGTCGTTGGTCAGTGGGAAGGGTGGAGTGGATAGGTGTGTCAGAAGATGGACAGGTTGGGGGTGGAGAGATTTTGAAGCTCGTGAAGTCGATATTCAGGCCATTGGGCTGTAAGCTCCCAAGGCAAAATACCAGGTGTTGTTCCTCCAGTTTACATTTGGCCTCAGTCTGACAGTGGAGGAGGCCAAGGATGGACATGTCACCGTTGGAGTGAGTGGGGTATCATTTTATTATCCAGGAATACAGCATTAACACACTCATGTATGCAGAAAGGGACAGAAAATTGGCTCATTGTACAAACGTATAAATACAAGGAACAAGATTAAGCCACTTGGCCCTTTGAGCCTCATCCGTCATTCAAGAAGATCATGGCTGATCTGATTTTAATCTCTCAACCCTATATTCCTGCATACCCTCAATGGGATCTCATCTCCTTGTTAATCAAGAATCTATCTACCTCTGCCTTCACAAAAGATAAAAAAAAGTTAAAGATTAAAGATTCTGCATCTACTGCCTTTTGACGAATGAAATTCCAAAGACTCACATCCCTCTGAGAGAAAAATAAAATTCCTTATCTCTGTCTTAAATGGACAACCTTAATTTTTAAAGAATGAGCCCTGGTTCTAGATTCTCCCACAAGGGGAAACATCCTTTCAACATCGACCTGGTCATGTCCTCTCAGGATATATACGTTTCCATCACATCACCTCTGACTCTTCTAAGCTCCAGAGGATAAAGTCAGAAATTACACAACATCAACTTATAGTCCAACAGGTTTATTTGATAACACAAGCTTTCGTCCTTCATCAGGTGTTAGTGAGAGACGTAGTATCAGACACAGAATTTATAAGTAAAAGATCAAAGGTTCACACCATTGATGAGGATGTACTAAATCTTTAATCAGTTAGGTTATATTAATCAATTAAAATCAATCATATTAATCAATTACACCTTCTAACCGAAAACTTGTGTTTTCAAATTAACCTATTGGATGAAAACCCGGTGTCGTGTGATTTCTGACTTTGTCCACCCCAGTCCAACAATGGCATCTCCACACCAGAGGATACAGGCCTAGCCTCTACCTAGCTTTTTCCTCATAAGGCAATCCACTCATTCCACTATTTGTCCAGTATATCTTATCTGAACTGTTTCTAATAATTAACATCCTTTTCTAAGTATGATGACCAGTGCTGTACACAGTACTGCAGATGCAATCTCACCGGTACCCTGTCTAACTGAAGCATTTCCTCCCGAGTCTTGCATTCAATTCCCCTCACAATAGACAAGAACATTCCATTTGTTTTTCCTTTAATTTTGTACGTGCATTCTAACCTTCTGTGATTCATGCACCAGGACACCGAGAACTCTCTGCATCTCAGAGCTTTGCAACTTCTCACCATTAAGACAATTTGTTTTTTTTTATTCTTTTTGTCAAAATGGACAATTTCACACCTTCCCACATTATTCTCCATTTGACAGATCCTGCTCCATTCACTTAGCCTATTTGTTTCCCTTTGTAATCTCCTTCTGTCCTCTTCACAACTTACTTTCTTACCTATCTTTGTGTTATCAGAAAATTTTGCGACCATACCTTCAGTCCCTTCATCATTATCATTGATATAAATTGTAAAGAGTTGAGGCCCCGACACCAATCCCTGTGGCACTGCACTCATGACGTCCTGCCAGAATGAAAAAGACTTATTTGTTCTTCCTCTATGCTTCCTGTTAGCCAGCAAATCTTCTAACTATGCTAATATGTTACCCGCAGACCATGAGCTTTTATTTTCCACAATTACCTTTGATGTGGCAGTTTATCAAATTCTGCTGAATGACTCTGCTCAGGTTCAGAAGGAACTAATGGAATAAACATTGAAGGCTACAGTCCCCTTTACAGTTGTCAGATGCCACACCTAGGTATCTGAAATGTGAAAGTATTGCTGAAGCAAGTAGCCATCTTATACAAATGTACCTCTGGTCAACCTCAGCCTGGGAAGCCGTTGCTCCTCAGTCATTGTCAAAATCTTCATTTAGCCTGCAAAATGCAGAGTGTCTTGTGATGAATCTAAACAGGAAATCTCAGCCAACACCTTATCTCTTTGCTCCGGTTCACTGCTTTCCATTAAATGATGGGGTCAGTTAAATACTCAGAGTATTCCCCAAAGCAATGACCTTTCCGGCAGCACAGTCTCAATGACGTTGTAACTTCCTTCAGAATCCTGACAGCCAAGAACCTTGTACAGCTGCAATGCCCATTTCCTCCAGATAATGTGTTAAAACTGGAATTTGCTGTATTTCTCCCTCAATGGATAATTATGTTGAAAACAAGTCATAACAACAGAAGTACACAGCATTTAATGTAAGACTTACATTATTCAGTGTTCATTGAAGATAATTATAAGAGCAATTTCACTTTATCATACCAAGCACGGATTATAGTCCCTTATTGTTAGTAATGCTTGGCAATGCTAATTAAAATCTTCTTTCACTAGCAAAGATTTTCAGAAATACTGGCAACATCCGGATATAATCAGACAAACACAAAACACTGCCAAAGCTGGAAATGTAAAATAAGAATAGCAATTGCTAAAAATACTGAGCCAATCAAGCAGCATCTGTAGAGGCAGAAAGAGAGTTAACTTTTCAGGTCAAGTTCTGTTCAGGTCATAGTAAGACTGTCAACCTGTGCATTAGGCTGGATCTTAAGTAGAGGCAATGCTGAGATGTTATGGTCATTAGGCTGTTAATTGCCTGAGGTTGGACCTTCACCATCCATGAGAGACGATGTCCCATCTCCAAGAAAAAGCAACCAGTCTCAACACTGCCATCAAGAGGGGTGATCACTGCAGAGCCAGCAGTCAGTCTCCACCAAAAAGACATGGGGGAGGCTGCACTGGAAGGAAGAAAGCGGCCTCTCCAGGACCAGGGAGTCAGTTATTAACTAGGCAAAAGTACAGTGCATTGATTGGGCTGTGTGTTCAAGTGGGTCAGCTCGTTCTGTTTGGGGTGCCTCTGTTAGACACTGAGAAGAAAGCTCCCTCGCCAATCTCTTTATCCACAGAACCCCACCCACATCACTCCTGCAGCCAGGCTGCCAGGATATACTTGGAGGCCACATTACATGGTGTGAGCACAACCTGCTGTTGGTAAAATAAAACTTACCGACCACTTAAGATTCTCAATTGGCCGAAGAGTGAATGGACCACCCAACAACTACACTGCCACCAGTAAAATACCCACAGAAGTAGACATGGTCCCCATACCATCCTCACCATTGGTAGAAAAACATTCCATCATTATATCTGTTATTTCTCCTTAAACATTACATAAATTGCTGAGTATTTCCAACAATTTCAGTTGCCATCCTTTATATTGGGAACAGTCTTGCAGTTAGTTAAAATATTCTATCAGAATAATGCTCCAATAAGGAGAATGTGCACAGTTGTTAGGATCTTCATCATTTTCAAGCTTGACTAAACTCAATATTCACTCTTGTTCATACTGGAAGTAGTATTTTCTCAGATTAGAGTCTTAAACACGCAACCTTCTGCTTCAGAGACTTCAGCACAAAATCTAGGATTGAAAGTGTCATGTTTTTGGATGTGATGTTGACCTAAGATACAGTTTAGATGGATGTTAAGGAAACCCATGGTATTATTGGAAGATGAATAAGAAATTTGTTTGTCTTACATTCTTCCAATAACCAACATCAAAATGCAGATTAACTGACTATTTATCTTGTTTGCTTTTTGGAGACTTTGTTATGTGTAAATTGGATGCTGTCTTTGTATACAAAACAGTGATGACAACTTGGAGACAACTTGACAGCAGAATAGGTGCTTTAGAATATCAGAACACACCATGGTAGAAATTAGATGTCTTTTCATAAATGGCTGCAGTAGGGCTGATTTCAACAACCAATATCCGTGAAAGTTGCCAACTAAAGCAGGTGTTTGGCTACTATCATATGTACATGGTAGCCAGGTCAGGTCATAACTCAGGTCTAAAGCAATTTCATCCACACCCTTCATTTTCTGGAAAAATACTTGCTTAACAATCTCCCTTGTTTCATGCTTCATTGACTACAATTTAGCGAAAGAACTTAACCACTCAAATTCTATTCCAGGTTACACACCATCCCAATACACTGATCTGGTCAAACTTCTTTCAATTATGATGTGTTAATTATTTTATTAAAAAACCTCACAACCAATTGATGCCCCTTATCTACAATATACATACCATCTTCTACTTCCTCAACTCCTGTTTCCCTTGCATCATTTCTCTTGTTCCACAGTTGGTTCCACATCAGTTCAACAACTTCTGGTTAATTCTATCCCAAACTTCCTCCGCTATCTTCAAAATTCTCTCAAAGCTACCTCTTTGGCTGGGCCTTCAAACACGTCCTTCAACCACTTCTCCAGCACTGCTGAGAATTAATCTCTGAAAAGAAGATTTATTAAGGATACCTTCATTAAGGATACTGGGTGACATGGTGGCTCTGTGGTTAGCACTGCAGCCTCACAGTGCCAAAGAGGGTTCAATTCCAGCCTCAGGTGACTGTCTATGTCGAGCTTGCACATTTTCCCCATGTCTGTGTGGGATTCCTCTGGATGGTCTGGTTTCCTCCCACAATCCAAAGATATGCACGTGAGGTGGACTGACCATGCTAAATTGCCCATTATGTCCAAGGATATGCAGCCTAGGTGGATTAACCATGGGAAATGCAGAGTTATAGGGATAGGGTAGGGAGGTGAGTTTGGATGGAATGCTCTTCGGAGGGTTGGTGTGGACTCGATGGGCTTAATGGCCTGTTTTCACACTGTAGGGATTCTATGGTTGCTGATATTATAAAAACTAAAGTTATTGTTGTTTTAATGGAATTATACCTTTTTCAACTCACAGCTGTGAACCAAAATTATTCCAGAGGGAGAAACATGATTCTCAAACTTTTGGGCCAAGAATTAGAGATTTGCTATGGGAATGTTTTTCCAAAGTTGGTTAATAGTAATCATACCTTTGGTGTTCCAAAACGTAGTTGTGATTTCTATTGACAAGGAGACTGTTATAATACTGCATGTATCTATGATTAGTCAAATGTGCACCTTTAAGAGAATTAAGTGACAGTATCAGTGTGATGTCATGCAATGTTTTGTTGCTCTGTGAATAAATCTTCTGATATTTGTGTTCCATAAGAACTTCATCTCATTGTTCGTGTTACCACAGTTTGAGGACACTGTGTCTATACTCAATAGAGTTTAGAAGGATGAGGGAGGAATCTAATTGAAACTTAAAGAATACTGAAAGGCCTGGACCAAGTTGACATTGGGAAGATGTTTCCATTAGCAGGAGAGACTAGGACCCAAGGTTAAAGGTTTAGAGTAAAGAAAAGACCCTTTCGAATGGAGATAAGGAGAAACATCTTCTGCCAGAGAACGGTGAATCGATGAGATTCATTGCCACAGAAGGCTATGGAGGCCAGGTTGTTGAGTATATTTAAGACAAAGATAGATAGGTTCTTGATTGTTAAGGGGATCAAAGGTTAATGGGAGAAGGCAGGAGAATGGGGTTGAGAAACTTATCAGTCATGATTGAATGGCAGAACAGTCTCGATGGGCCAAATGACCTAATTTCTGCTCCTATGTCTTATCATCTTATGATCTAGAATATTCACCATAATGGCAGCTGATGTGCAACATTGGAAGGGCATTTTAGAAGGTGTTTGGTGGCTAATGCTCCAAAAAGTCCTATTTAATTAAGTCTAGATGACATTATCGTTGTATCGTTGAGTCAAGATCAGAAGTCTACTTGATAGCAGTAGACTCTCAGATCAAATCAGTTCACAATACAGCACAGTAACCTCCTTGCTAGAAGCAAGAGCTGTTCAATAGGAGTGCAAATTATTAGCTTTCCAGTTAATGTGCTTTACAGCAACAAACCCATTAGTTTTAAAATAAAAAATGAGATTTCTGAATTGACCTAAACCTAATTGTCGAAAAACAGCAGCATTTTGCAAACAGCGTAACCTAATTGTACTGCAGTAGCAGTTCCTAACCAGTGTGCAAACAGAATGCCAGGAATGTTTGTGTTTTTCAAGTCTCTCCTTCATTGAATTCTGACATTCTGTTTTCAAGAAGAGGCACAAAATGCAAAGAAGATGTGCAAACTCCATTTTGATTTCTACTTTTGGTACAGACTTCTAAAGTTCCATTGAAATAAATGGTATTGCAATCCACAGTCAGCACCAACCATTGATTTGGTGTATTATGTCAAGTTGCAACCATTTCTCTCCCAGCACAGTGAAAAGAACAGAAACAGTAGCCACAGCTATAAAATAAATCAGTATTGTACATTTCAGTTAGTCTCAGCTCAGAAACAGTTCTGTAGAGGTTTCTGCAATTACTCTAAATATACAGTAAGCACATAATGTACAAGCCACATTGGAAAATGCAATATTCAAAATAGGTTAGCAAGCTATTCACTTCATTGCAGAATTCCAATAATTTAAACACTTCAATTCACCAACCAACAATTCATTGACCAAAAAAAAAGTAGTCAAACTCTTCATTGATTTAGGAATTGAAGGTTTGAGAATAGTTAATTGCTCTGTTTTGGCCAAATATGACCAGAAAGACCCTAAAAAGATCTCCAGGTTCATGGAGGATTCACTCAACATCAGCGTAAACTTCAAAGTTCACAGACTTGAGTTTATGTTCTATAGGCAGTAATCAAGTCAAACAATTTATCAGTTTTTGGCAGATGATGTTGCAGATGCACTGAGTTTGAGTTTACAAAAGAATGTGGTTAAAGGATTCATGGAATTGGTAATAGCTTCATTACCAATCAAATCATTCCAAAGAATACTCTTTGATAAAGCCAAAAGACACATGATTGATGCAATACTGGAATAAAGACTGCAGGACAGAAATACCTCCAAGCTCTGGACTCCATAGTAATAATTGCAATGGTAATCAAAGTCAATTTGAGTTGATCAAAAACCACTCGAGTCATGCATGGGGTGCTATTTATTCTGTGTCGTGAAGCAATACCCAACAGTTCTCAATACACCCAAGCAATATGCCTTTGCTTTAGGCAAAGATATGCACAACATTTCATCATCAAAAACAGCCCAAGGTGTAGCACCAAGCTGAACAATACATGAAAATGGTTCAGTCGAAGTCCAACACAAAGAATGTGACCAAAATTACACCCATGAAGCACAACCATTTGGGCAAAGTTCAAGGAATAACTTGAACAAAATAGCTTCCAATCCTAACCAAACCATACATGTGGTTGATCTGGCGTACAGCATTGAAGAACAGCTGAAACAATCATGAAGATCAAGATCAAGTATTTCAGACAAAGAATGGATAGTGTGAACTGTGAGCCAAAATTATCAGAGATGCAAGTGCTGACATTACCCTATTACAAATCTGAGGTGAGTTGAATGCAGAAAAATAGCAGTGTGGTGATACCTACACATGAGAAGATCAATGCCTATAATAGAGCTAATATTCCATGTACTGGCACTGTTAACCTCAAAAGTCAAAATGGCTCTTCTGGATCGACGTCAGAAATTTTGTACATTGTCAAAACAATCGGTCCAGCTATTGTTAGTTTGCAATGTGCATAGATCTTTGCATATTAATGATTCATTAAGTAGCAAGAACATCCATTGTGAAACCAAGGGTCACAGACAAAAGATCTGAATCCGTCCATGACTTCACAGGACTATATCCAGACCTGTTTGACCTCGCTAGAAATTTCCAGTGATGGATGATGATCATCTTAAAGGTGATGTGGAGTCTAGTATCAACCCTTGTCACAAATACAGTGTCCACATACATGACAAACTCAAAATGGAACCAGATACACTGAAACACAACAATGTTATCTCTATGGTCAGCCCCTATCACTTGGTGCAACTGAATCACTTGTATGCTAAAAATAAATGTTATTAGACATTAGTGTTTGAATTTAGTGTTTGGTGACTAAATCTCACCTTGTAATTTGTCTTCATTAAAATCTCCATTCTCAAGGAGTTCAACCTCAAGTTCTCTAGTGCTAGGTCCTTCTCCAAATTGGTTGCAAAATGGCTGATGGGTTGCTGAACTTTTCACCTGATTCATAAGAACTTACCAGCTTCTGGATACAATTTTATACATATTGCTTTATATGACTACTGTCCACACTGTCTGTGGGCCAGGATACAATTCAGCAGCACATGGACAAAATTACAGACAATATCCCAGGTTGTCAATGCATTACTGATGGCATTACAATCCTAGGAAAGAGCAAAGACAAGCACAACATCAATCTCCATCAGCTCATGGAGGTGGCAACAAAAAATGGCTTTAATTTTAACAAAAGAAATATTAAAATAATACAAGCCAAATAATCCTTTTCATTCTCATATACCCATCCAGCAGTATCAGACTGGACTTTACTATGATTAAGGATGTATAGAAGATACCTACAGTTCAGGATAAAGGCAACCTGCAGTGGTGTTATGGTTTCTTCAACATCTTGTCACCAAAGGTCATAGGTTTTGCAAGTAAAGTCTTTCCTCTCAGAAATCTTCTACATAAAGTTATGCCATACTTCTGCTGGGATAGCCACCAACATATCTTTAAACCTTTAAAGGCACTTTCTCATCAAAAAAATTAATACCCCAGACTATGATCCATTTAGACCTACGATTCTGGCAGTAGATGTATCTCAGAAAGACCTGAGTGCATGCCTGTTGCTGGACAAAGTGTCTGTTGCATTCGTATCTAAAATCTTCACATGCTCCAGGCAAACTATTCTAACATCAAAAGGAAAGCTCTGGCACTGGTGTTTGGAATACAGTAATTCCACAAGTACCTTCTTGGCAAAAACTTTATAGTTCAGATTGATCATAACCATTGGAAATGACTTGTAAGATGCATTTACAAGTGCACCGCCACAACTCCTATTTCTTCTTATCAAAACTCAAGGTTATGATCTGAAAATGCAGTACAAATTGAGATCGAAGATGATAACCTCAGGTGCTCTGTTGTATCTACAGGCAGATGTCAGTTGATTTGAGGTCAAGGACAATCTTCACATTTATCGCCACATTGATCGTAACCAACAGAACAATTCAACATATTATCTCTTATGTCAATCAGTTCCAAGAGATGAAACACATTATCATTAATGTGCAGTTTGAATGCATACAGCTCTCCTTCAAAACCCTGAAGGAATTTGATGGACTGGTGGGTGTGCACACAGAAAGGTTTGGAGCATTGACAGACCTGCCAGGACCTGACTGTCACTGCCAAGAAACAGGAAAGAGTTCAGCTCCACTTGGCACAGCTTTACACAGAACATGGAGCTCAAGCTTTCCAGTGAAGTAGAAGTGAAGGCTCAATCTTAGACAGCACTTGCTGACTCAGCCATGATTCAGCATCTGACAGTTAATGTCTCAGTTTCAACTGCAGCACACACAATAGCCAGCCAACTTCCTAGTGCTGCAGTTGGAAGTTTAGACTGAAGTCATTATTTGATGTCATGCAAGCTTAGCATGATGTCCTGTGGATTCAACCAGCTGTCATCTAGCTATGATAACAATGTTCAAAGTAGCTAGTAGCATCTCCAACGAGGCCCAGCAATTGTGGCACTGGTTGAAGAATGAATGCTACTATGCTGAGAGAGAACAGTGGATGGCTGGACTCTCATAAACATACTGTTTTCTCTCAGCATGATAGCATTCATCCTCCTACTAGTACAACTCTTGCCAAGGTGGTACAGTCCAAAGCCATGCCCTCAAGGTTGCAAGCTGCTTGAGACTGTGCTGCAAGAATATTTGCAGTCTTCCCCACCGAAAGACTGGACTCTTCCAGATACCACACTGTAGTCCTTGGGTTAACATTGTACAGGAAAATTAGACAGGCAGAATAGACCATAACATAGCAGCAGAAATTAGGCCATTCAGCCCAATGAAGCTGTCAGACAGACCCTCAGGGAAAGCACAATAATGAATAGTTGCACATCATACATATTATTTTCAGCACTGTTGAACAATGTTGATATGGAATGGTTAATTTGCTGTATATTTATTTCAGGATTTTGGTGAAGGAGACATTGAGCTGAACATTTTCAGACACTGAATGACGTTGTTGAGAAATTTGTGAGAATTACGTGAGAACGACAATAAGGATATTCCTTACAGAAAGAAAAAAAGTGCCATTTTCAACTAAGTGTTGAACAGCAACAGAAGATTCTCATGAATGAGCAGTGACAGGCTTGCTTATATGCATTAGCATCCTCATTATAATGTCATCTCGCCTCACTGATACACATTTGGGGATTTCTTCATGTGAACCCGAGTCTAATGAGATGCTCATGGTCAGTCCATCTAAAGGTGTATTGTCCCTTCCTTTATTCTTCCTCCTGAGTTGACTGCCAAACTCCTGGTTGCAAGCATTGTACCCATTTGATTACCATTTGCACATTAATGCAAGGGAACTTTTCCAATTGTCATATTGGGATCTAGTACCAATACACCAATGCATGAGCAGTCACAGGGTTTCTGCACAATGGGAAACCCACTATCTTGGCCAAGTCACATGGCTCCACCTCAGTTTCTTCCTGACATAAAGGGCCTCAGTGACCTTGAAACAGTGATGCATAATGAACTGAGAAAAGTTGATGATTTGCCAGTCCCAGCATGGAAGGATCCTCCAGTTGAGAAACTGAGGGCTATGGTGACCTGTTTGTACATTGTCAGCAGCAATATTACCATGCCGGGTGGTTTCCACCCAATTTGAGGAGGCAGCACAGTCCACTGACTAGACCCAATGTGAAATTCAGCTGCTATATATATATATATAGTACACTGTTGTCTTCAATGTCAGTAAGAATATGTTCACAGCAACCCCTAATGGTTAAGGGGCTCTGTTGAAAAAAACCCCATCCAGCTCCTTCTGTGCTTTCCCCAATAGCTGAAACACTTCCATGGTCTATTAGAATCATAGTCTGAAGGCACATGACACCAGGTTATAGTCCAACAGGTTTATTTGAAATGACAAGTCACTTCACCTGACAAAGGAGCAGCTCTCCGAGAGTTTATGACTTTAAATAAACCTGTTGGACCATAACGTGGTGTCATGTGACTTCTGACTTTGTCCACCCCAGTCCAACACCAACGTCTCCACATGATTTTAGAATCACAGAATTGCAGACCCGTAATTATTCCTCCCTTGACCGAGGGCAAATTTTCTACACAGAGGCCTGTAAAATGTACACCACTCAATTTCAGACAAAGGTCCAGAACCACTCTCTTCTAAGTCAAAAAACTCATGTGTGATCCTCCAGCAACATAGTTCACAGTCCCAGCACCAACTCTGCAGCAGCAAATGGAGATGGAGATGGAGAGATCCAGGAAGGGACTTCCTACAAACCAAAGAGGTGGCCATGGGCATGGCCCAAGCTATGCCTGCCTATTTGTGGGATTCATGGAACAGTCTCTCTTCAACAACTACACCTGCACCATCCTTCACCTCTTCCTCCGCTACACGAATGATTGTATCAGTGCTGCCTCGTGCTCCCGCTAGGAGCTCAAACAGTTCATCCACTTCACCACCACCTTCCACCCCGCCCTCAAATTCACCTGGACCATTTCTGACACCCCCCTCCCCTTCCTAGAACTCTCCTTCTCCATTTCCACTGACATCCATTTCAAACCCACTGACTCCCATGTACCTCGACGACACCTCCTCTCATCCACCATCCTGCAAAAATGCTATCCCATACTCTTTTCCAGATCCATATTTATTGATACTAGCTTCTAGCACCTGCAGTCCTTACTGTCTCCATGATTTGTTTAAATTCTGCATTCCCGGATGATGAATTTTAGACTTATTTTCTTTCTTGTGAAGAATGCTTCAAGTATTCAAGTAATTTTTTTAAAAGTATTCATAGAATGTCAGTATAGTTTATGATGACTTATGTTTCTTAATTCACTGTTTAGGAAGTGTTCAACTTAGCAATTATTGACAATTCTACACATCCTTTATCTACTGTGACAATACTATGGCTCTAAGAGATGTATTTTGTCCTGGTTTTCTTAATGAAGAGAGGCTGAGACAGAGATGCTGAATGGTCTGTTCCAACCCAATGAAGTAAACAGCTTGTTGAGGCCTTGAGGCTTTTTTAAAAAGTTGGAACAATAGAAGCAGCACGAATGGGTGGAGTCAGGCTCCCACACAACCAGGGTTTCAGTTTAGCTTTCATTCGTGATTAGTGTTATGGACCAGACCAAATCCCCTTCAGATATATCAACAAGATAGCCAAGACCCTAACTTTTTCTTATTTAAAAGCAAGTGTAAGTACTGTGTTCCAGATGTAATTTAATTGATTGCACTTCTCAGCTTTAAGAAAAACACACTTTAATCTTACTCAACAGTTAAAATACAAACAAAATAAAAGAGGAATTGGTCTAATTTTAACTCAATTGGAAAATTTAACAGAATATTAGATTATTTAACTACTAAACAGTCTCTGTTCTAATTTTTTGGAAACTGGTTGTGAAAGCTGCCTCATCTCTTTCTATCTTTGCTGCAGCTAAAAACTTGGGTTCTCTTCCTGCTGCTAGAACTGCGTGTGGGACAAATCTATTCCACTAAATTTACCTTTGCCATCGATGTGTTTTTGGGATGTTACGAAATTAGAACAGTGACTGTTTAGTAGTTAAATAATCAAATATTCTGTTAAATTTTCCAATTGAGTTAAAATTAGACCAATTTCTCTTTTATTTTGTTTGTATTTTAACTGTTGAATAAGAATAAAATGTGTTTTGCTTAAAGCTGAGAAGTGCAATCAATTAAATTACATCTGGAACACAGTACTTATACTTGCTTTTAAATAAGAAAAAGTTAGGGTCTTGGCTATCTTGTTGATATATCTGAAGGGGATTTGGTCTGGTCCATAACACTAATCACCAACTAATGACTAGATTTCTTGTAGAGAGGTAGACAGGATTACTTTGGATTCCAGTTGGCTTCAAGGTAAATAAAATGTCGGATGATAAAAGGTAGAATAAAGTTACATCTTGTGCAACAATGGGCAATCCTGAGCTAGTTATATCCACAATTATCCAAATTACTGACACGCAACTCAGCAAAGGACAAAGACCCTAATCAAATAAAGGTGATTCCAGCATTTGGGGATGATGGGCTTCTGTAGCCAAATGTCTCATGTTATGCTCCTACAGTCAAAATGTTACAAATATTTAGAAAAATATTTTTAAAATTGCATTTTAAATCTTAACTACTGAGTTTAAAACCTTTCAAAATGTGCTGTAAGGTCGCCTAAACCTTTACAACTGCAATGTTTGTCAAACTTCTAGATATTTCTTCAATGAAAGGCCAAAAGTTAAATTACACTACAGAATATTCAGCACTGACCAAAACAATAGACAAGCTAATTAATTATATAAACTCCAAGTATTCAGTACATCTACCACAACAGACACATTTTGCTTTCAACAGAGATTTAAAGCCGATCGGCCAACTACAAACCACAGAAGTTATAAATAGGTTGCAACCAGCCTTACAGATGGAAGTAACAACACACTGGACAGGAAATCTTTGCTAACCTGTCTATTTTATTTTTATTAAGTTTACGATTTTAAATAAATGCCTTCCCAATTGTCTTGAAGACAAATGTGTCAGTGTATGGTAAACAGTGCACCAGCTGCCCGTCAGTACCTGACCTACTTTTTAATTCTTCAAGTTTGGTTCTAAATAATGAATACCTGAAAGCTGTCTGAGTGGATCATTGCCTAGTTTGATTCTGCTTTGACCTAACATACAGTTTCCAGCAAGAAGCAATAAACTCTTTTTGGTTTTGTTTCTCTCCTACTTCACTCAAAGTACAAAAGTTATTTTTAATGCCCAACCATCACTCTACGTGAAATAAGCTAACGTAGTAAAGACACTGGCTACTTCATGACCTGTTTCCTGAGTCCAGGTGAGACATTTACTCAGAACCATTGGAATAGCTTTACAAGAAAAACAATCCAAGAAAATGCTTGCAAATCTTTAGCTAATTTCCTGAGGTAAATATGACAATAACAACTATGTAAATATCAAAATTATTTTCATTGCTTCCAAATGTCTAGTGGATGACAAGTTCTGAATAAACACCACAAAATTGAGCTTAATCTTAGTTGATAAGAGCATACCTTTTCGTGGAAAGTATCTTCTCAGAAGAAAGTAAAGAAATATACAGACAATCAGAGTCAGTGACAATCCAACAATTATTCCCAATGAATGAAGTGAACTTCCTTTTTGTTTCTGTTTTTCTTGACCTGTTAGTGGAATATGATCACACAATGAGAAGACAATCAGTGAATGTACTTTTTTCCATTGCAGTGCACAGGAATTATAAACATTAAATGAACACAGTGACGATAAATAATGGTATTGGTGCAATTAAATTGGAAGAATGGCAGAGAGTGAGATGAACAAGTTACACTTTGCATCCAAACTGAATTTACACTGGCAAACTAGTTACCTGCTTGGTGTTGTGACAAATGTTAGATGTGAATTCAGAAATACCTGAACATTGCTGCTTTCTGGCTGCAATAGGATTCATTTTCATTCTTTTGTTAATTTTGTTGATAAAGTAGGTGCAAGTATATACATAGCTCTGATTTACCATGTTCAATCTATTAGTGGGATCTAAACTTGCAAAGAAATCCCAGCCATTTCTCAATTCCATTAAAGGGTGAATTTTCCAAAATATTAATCCATGGTTTTTGAACAAACGTTTAGTGGAAAGTGTTTTTTACATAGTCACAGTGTCACATTCAGTCTATTGAGCAGTATGAGTTTATAGAGATTGAGGAGGTAGGACTGATGAGCATTGAACAATTTCAACAAGAGTGATATGGGCTGAACAGCCTTCTTCAGTTTTCCTACCATTCTTCGTTTTTCATCCGTTACTGAAACAGAAGCACTTGAGACTATGCTGCAAGTACTCCAGCTGCGTGCCTGGTGAGACAGTACAGAAAATGCCCTTTTTAATGGACAAGTGCTATCGTCAACGGACAGTCCTAAATCAGGTTGTCATCAGGCAAAGAGTCAATTGCACTGTCTCTGCTGAAAGGTGTTTTGTGGCTGAGCCAATTCATTATTGAACTCAACCAGGATTCAATGCAGGTAATAGAAACCGAAAGAACTGCGGATGCTGTAAATCAGGAACAAAAACAAACTCAAGGAAGTTCTGAGGAAGGGTCACCAGACCCGAAACGTTAACTCTGTTTTTACCTTCACAGATGCTGCCAGACCTGCTGAGCTTTTCCAGCAGCTTTGTTTTTGTTCAATGCAGGTAATGCCTATCCAAAAAGAAAGTCTGTGCTTGTGAGTTGTACACAGAACAGTAATATTGATAAAGATTAGGGAATTGAAAATCCATGGGGCAATTTTGCTGCAATACCATTTCTACGAAAGACAGATAAAACAAAAGGTTCATTCCACTCAGACTAATAACATAATTAAAATGAAAATGAAATGTAAATGTAGTGTAAATTGGTCTCACCCTAAATACAGATCCTTACAATTGGAAGTGTTTCATTTCATCCCAAGAGATTAACAATAATATGAATTTGCAATGCCCATTATCAATAATGGCTCAGCAATTAGCACTGCTGCCTCACAGTGCCAGGGATCTGGGTTTGATTCCGGCCTTAGGCGATGGTCTGTGTGGAGTTTGCACATTCTCCTCGTGTCTGTGTGGGTTTCCTCCAGGTGCTCCAGTTTCCTCCCACAGTCTAAAGATGTGCAGTTAGGTGGATTGGCCATGCTAAATTACCCATCGTGGTCAGGGATGTGTGGGTTAGCCATGGGAAATGCAGGTTTACAGGAATGGGTCTGGGTGGGATGCTTTTTGGAGGGTTAATGTGGACTTAATGGGCTGAAAGGCCGGCTTCCGCACTGTAGGAATTCTATGATTCAAAACTCTGGTGAGCAAATCTATGTTGTACATTCACCACATATAATAATATCTTGATGATGGATTTTCCAGTCACTTTGGCAGGCAAGTGTTCAGCAAAACCAAAAGACTGATTTAAATTCTAGGCCACTGTTGTCTCACGTTTGATATTAAACCAAATTTCAGTTGCATCACTATTACAAAAATCACATAAGAACTTCTTGTCAGCTGATTAATTGGTCTTGATATTGATCTTCAGCTATGCTTGCTTGTCCTGAAGACTCTTGACAGTGTTTTCCTCAGATATTGAAATATCATAATGACAGAAACTTCTCCACTTGAGTCAATCCTAACCCTAGGTCACATTGACATGACAATAAGTCTGAAGAAAGGCAGAGATCTTATATTAACTTGCCCATAGCCATGTATTCCAGGATCCAGAGTCTCAATCCACAATGTACCACTTCATTTAGTATAAAAGGTTTGCTATTTTCTGAGTATCTTCTCCAACTACATTGTATGGCAAAAATGAACCATCACCTAGCAAGCAAGTTAAGTATTTGGCAGGCTGACTCACAGACTTTGGAAAGGGCATGGAGTTTCTTTCACAGCAAAGATCAAAGTTTATGAGGTAGTGGTTCTTCCATTACTCCTTTATGGTTGTCAGAAGTGGAAAATATACTAGCATCATATCAACAACCAAAAGTATTCAATCTTCATGCCCTAAGATCTAGTTACAACATTAGGTGATAGGATAAAATCCCTAACATTATCTGCTCATCTGAACTGAGCTTTACTGGATCCATCATGTGGTTCACGTGGAGGATTTCTGGATACCACAGAACTCTGCAGACTTCAGGATGTCCCAAACTTTGACATAAAGACTATCTAAAAGCCATCCACAAAGCTTGCAAACTGCAACACCTTGTAACAATAAAGATTCCAAGACTGTTTTTTGTGAGTTGTGAGAAATCCATTAAGATTCACAAGGTCATAAATCACACGACACCAGGTTATAGTCCAACAGGTTTATTTGTAAACACAAGCTTTTGGAGCCTCCCTCCTAACACGTGAAGGAGGACTGAGGCTCCAAAAGCTTGTGTTTTCAAATAAACCTGTTGGACTATAACCTGGTGTCGTGTATTTTCTGACCTTGTCCACCACAGTCCAACACCAGGACCCCCACATTAAGATTTATAGCAGTAATTGTTGTGTGGACATTATTTTCTAATGGATTGATTAGTGTTGTACTATTTACCACATTTGTAAGAGTGCATTAGCTGCAGTGTAAGCTATGGAGCTGCACTAAGATGACATGCAGAGTTTGGGAGACTTGTTAATTATGTTAATGTGCAAGTGATACGTTATTTAAATAGCAAGAAGATTTTTGACAATTAGAACTATTTTATCTGCATTGAGATAACCAACACATTGGTCATTTTGTCTCAAACTCTGTTGCTGTTTGAAGTTGATTAGTTGCAACATGACTGAGTAGTGCAGATATCACTATGGAGATTCTGCCTGCACTGATTGCAAAAAAAACATGACCAACAATGAGCACCTGCTGTTTCTATTTACTTGTAAAATACACCTGCCCTGCAACATGAAGCCTTCATCAAAGCATAAGGTTAGGTGTGAAAAAGAGCAGCCCGTTCATTGCTGACAATCAGCTTATATATTATAATTCTCCTGAATGCTGGCACAGTGATGAGAATCGAGTGAACCTGTAACCTACTTTTTCATTGAAGACTTTGAAAAAAGGAGCAGTGATTCTGTTGAAAGAATTTAAAACAAGGATGTTTTCATCGCCATGTACAGGGTCAATAAGACTATCAGACCTAGGAGCAGAAGTAGGCCACTCAGTTCATCAAGTGCGCATCATCATTCAATGAGATCATGGCTGAGCTAATAATCCTCCACTCCACTGTTCTGCCTTTCTTCACAGCCCTTGATTCCCTTGCTGGATTAAAAACCTGTCTATCTCAGCCTTGAATATATTTAATGACATAGCCTCTGTCGTACTCTGCAGTAAAGAATTTCACAGATTCACCATGGCCTGAGAGATGAAATTCCACCTCCTCTTTGTCTTAAATGCTTGACCTTTTATTCAGAGATGATGCTCCCAATCTTAGACTCTCCCACAAGGGAAACAACCTTTCCATGTCTACCTTGTCAAGTCTGCGAAGAATCTTGTATATTTGAGTAAGGCCGCCTCTCATTTTTCTATATTCCAATGAGCACAGACCCAACCTACTCAACCTCTCCTCATAAGAAAGCCTCTTCACACCAGCATTGATGCAAAATATAGAACGTTACAATATAAATAAAAATTTCTTTGAAACGTGAAATGAGTTTGCACATTGAATAACCAAGTAATAACATTAAGGAAGATCTCAGGTTAAAGCTCAAGCCTTACACAGGTCTTGATAGTAATATTATCATTGTCTTTTGTCTTTGGATGAAAGAGAAAAAAAAAACTTACCCAGTCTTATTCAATGGCCAGTTTTGGAAATTTTAAGTAAGGACAGAATCAGGAATATTTATGATGCAGTCACTAATATTTTCATAGAATCCCTGCAGTGTGGAAACAGGCCCTTTGGCCCAAATGGTCTACACTGCCCCTCTGAAGAGCATCCCATTCAGACCCATTTCCCATGTCTAACCCAAACATCCCTGGACACTATGGGCAATTTAGCATAGCCAATCCACCTAGTCTGCACATCTTTGGACTGTGGGAGGAAACCAGAGCACCCAGAGGAAACCCACACAGACATGGGGAGAACATGCAAACTCCACACAGACAGTTGCCCAAGGTTGGAATTGAACCTGAGTCCCTGGTGCTGTGAGGTAGCAGTGATAACCACTGAGCCACCGTGCCACCCACTTTGGTATGAATCAAATGCTATCACAACACTTCACCTTACAAAACAATATGTACCATTCCATTCCCATTCATTTCATAGCTAGGCTGCCTGCACTCAATATATTGCCATCCAGATTTTCTTTTTTCACATCTCTCCAGAGGATTTGGGTGTCTCTGGAAAAGCCAACATTTAATGCTCTTTCTTATTGCCCTTAAGAAAGTGGTGGTGGAGGGAAGGAAATCTGCTAATCTTACCTACTTAAATGTGACTCTTAACTGCCTTCTGGGAAATTAGCAACGGGAAGTTAATGATGGCCTACATATCTATATAGCTATATATATATATATATAGCAATGGCTACTTCCCATAAACTAAAGAAATAAACTGGGAGCTTGATAAATTTGGGGCATTCGTCTGAAACCAAGATACGTTGAGGAACTTTACTCATGGACCTGTCACATAATGGGCAAGGTGCTAATAAAATGATTGCTCTGTCTTGAATGGTGTCAATCATCTTGAATGTTTTAGAAACTGTATTCATGCAGACAGATGAAGATTATTCTATCATTTCTGATTTGTGTCTTATAGATGGTGGACAGGATTTGAGGACATCAAGTGGTGTACTGACCATAGAAATATTCCTAATCTCTGGTCTGTTCATGAAGCTACAACCAATGGCACTAGTACAGTTAAGTTTCTGGTCAATTGTAACCCCAAATATGTTGATGGTGGGTAATTCAGCAATGGTAGCACTGTTGGAAATTAAGTAAAGAATGTTAAATTCTGTCTTGATGAAAGTCACGATCACCTGGCACTTGTGTGTCTCAAATGCTAAATGCTGCTTATTAATTAAAGTCTGAATGTGGTTCCAGCTCTTGCTGCATGTCTGAGGAATCATGAGTGATACTAAGCATTATGCAATCATCAGTAAATATCTCCATTTCTAATCTTTTGATGGAGATGTCTGTGCCTAAAAGACTGCCCTGGGCCTAAAAGACTGTCCTGAGAAACTCCTGCAGTGATGTCCTTGGCTATCATGCCTGTGCTAAATTGACTTTTTTACCTCTATCAAGTTACTGTAATTCCACATGCCTGCCTGATACTTCCATGTGCTTCATGTATTAGCTTTTTAGATTATGTAAAACTTTGCCTCAGCCGTCACTTCTGATGAAGCAGTAGCCTCTACCTTTAAAGGATTATTACATTTATTTATAATACATCCAAAACCATGGGCTCTTACCTTATTAAGTAGCATAATGTTGGTACCTTATCAAACACTTTCCAGAAATACAAATATAGTACATCTACAGCTTCCCCTTTATCTATCCTGCTTGCTACCTCCTCAAAGATTCTACTAAATTTGTCAGGCATGATTTCACCTTTGTGAAACGATACAGACTCTGTTTGACCAATTCATGTATTTCTAAATGCTGTAATATACTATCCTTTATAATATACTGTAAGGATTCTTAGAAGATTACTCACAATGGCATCCATTATATCTGCAGCCATGTTATTTAATATCCTAGAATGCATCCCATCAGATCCAGGGGACTCATACGGTCTTTAGTCCCATTAGTTTCTCAAGTATTTTTTGTTTAGAGATAGTTATTGTATTCATTTCCTCTCATCCTTTGCCCCTTACTTGGTATTGAATAATATACTTTATATTACATCGTAATTTTGAAATGCTATTAGTGTCTTCTACTGTGAAAACTGATGCAAAATATGTGTTCAACTCTCTGCCATTTCCTGTTTCCTCATTATTATTTGCCCAGCCTAATTCTCTAAGGGGTCAATTTTCTTTGGCTTCTCTCTTCCTTTCTATATATTTATATATGCTCTTGCTGTCCATCTTGATATTACTTACAAATCTTATTTGATATTACTCAAAGTTTGTCCTGTCTGTCTTTGTTTTTTTTGATTATCTTTTGTTGATTTTTAACATTTTCCCAATCCTCTGGTTTACCACTAATTGTTGCCACATTGTATGTTTTTCTTTCAATCTGATGCTGTCCTTAACTTTTCTGGTTAACCATGGTTGGCTTATCTCCTTCCTTGAGCCCTTCTGCACAGGAAAATGTCTTTGCTGTGTGTTAATGGCATATTATCTTAAATTTCTGCCATTGTTCATCAACTGTCTTTGCTGCTAAAGCACTTTCCTCGTCCACTTCAGTTAGCTCTGCTCTCATTCCTTTGTGATGACCCCTAATTAAGTTTAGCACAGTTGCTTCTGATCCAAGTGCCTCCCTCTCAAACTGAATATTAAATTATACCAATTAATTGTCACCATTTCCAAGTGGATCTTTTACTCTGACATAATTTATTAAACCTGTCTCATTACACCTCATCAGATTCAAAATAACCTGATCCTGGTTGGGTTCACAACATATGAAAGTATCCTGAAAATACTATATGAATTCTTCCACATGGCTTCATTTGCCAATCTGACTATCCCAATCTATAAGAAGATTAAAGACCAGATTGTTTGAGGCTTGAAAGCCAGAGCCCCAAGGCAGGTCTCTGCCCAGCCCGCCTCCTCATCCAGCATCTTCCTCAATTCTTCCAGGGTCATCTGCCCCCAACTCCAATATCTGAGTTTGGACAGCTATTTTTAAAAGTTGGATTCGTGCAGCAGGGAATTCTCCTACTGTGTGCACCCAACTCACAGACAGAAGTTCAGGCCTAAGTCCTTTCTCATTCTGTCTCCTGGCCTCTTTCATCTCCTTTTTCACTTCCCAACGAAACTTCCTTATTCAGCTGGTTGATCTCAATTGAATTTCTAACCTGACATCACAGCACACACAGAAACAGAAATTGCTGGATAAACTCAGCGTTTCTGAGCTCTGAAGAAGGGTCTTTCCTATATGTTCCCTTACTGACTCTGAATGCACCTTGTCCCCCAGAACCAAATTCAGCAATGCCTCACCCCATGTTACACCAGAAATATGCTGATTAAGAATATTTTCATGAACACTCTTAAAAAAATTGCTCTCCCTCTCTGCTCTTTAAACTACTAATGTCCCAGTTTATCTTAGGGCTAAATAAAGCTTCACATTATCGCTACATAATAGCTTTTGCACTGCTCTATTATTTCCCTGTAAATTTGCATTTCCATATCTTTCCCATCAGGTGGTGGTGTGTAGAACTGTACCTAGTATTGATACCTTTTTTCATTTATTAACTCTAATCAATCTGTACTTGAACCCTCCATCAAACGAACAACAAGAAGAGAAAGATGATGAAGACACAGCACTCTCACTTGATTTCACATGTTTCTGTGTGTTTTCACATCAAGTTTTTAAGTGAATTCTGTGCAGCAGAACTCCATATGCAGTTTTACCCTTTGGTGAGTTGGCATCTGTGCTATTCTTTCCCTCTACGGTGGCTGCAAACCATGTGTTTCCATTATCTCACCAGTGTTGATTTAATGGAGATAGTGGATATTTTTCCTGTTGGCTAGACAGCTGGCAGGAGATCCACAGTGGCCTTTCTAGAAGAGACAATCAGCTGTGATTCCAGACCCACAGCAGTGCGATTGACTCTTAACTGCCCTCCAAAGTAGTCTTGAGAGCCAATCAATTCAAGGCTTCAGCATCAGATGCCAGCCTTTCCAATGATGTCCACATACTATATAAGAATCCTATACAACAATACTTGCCTGCCAAAGTATGCTGATTCATGGCCAAAGACCATGGGACACTCAGCAAAAATTTTAACAGATAAACTAAAGTCTACTTGAAGAAGATTGTCTCTGACCTAAAAACATGGGAAGACACTGCACTGAGCCACCTCTGATGGCAAGCCCTTCTTCACCAAACTGCAGCTGGTTTTGAAGCAGGACAAATGACGAAGCCCAAAGTGTATGAAAAGAAGAAATTTCAAGCTGCACTAGACTCATCAACCATGGATTAATCTGGATTGACTGATGACTGACGGCTGATGTGGATTTTGGGTTTCTTTTTAATGCTGTTTCTCACTTAGACTTTTTAATTAGCATTTTCCCCCATCTTTTACCTTTCATTAGTTTCACCACTATCTCTTACAATGTCTCTCTCTTCTTCCATTTTGATTTCTTTCCCTGTACCTGTCCTTACCCTGGGACTCGATAGCTAGCATCTTCATTACTCTGAGGGACCTTCAAGAGGACAGGACATCTGTCCTCCTTTCAACATTCCCCACCAAGGTCTCTATTGCAGCATGAATAAAACACCTGTCAGCTACGTATCCCAATTCAATCAATCTTTTTTCTTTACCAGATCAAACGAAGCTCACAAAGGGTTTCCAGCACCCACTACAGCCCCAATGCACTGGCACTTAAAGAGGTACAAGTTAACTTAAGTGATGCTGGCCAGTAATAACAATGGCCCTTGTGCTGATATGTCCAGTCAATCAACAGAACGGTTAACATTGGTGCACACAGAAATCATGACAGTAAGCAAGAAATATGAAGATACAGTGTTGTTTGCACTGCAGCCAACTGGGTTGTGTTTCAGTGAAAATTCCAGACTGCATAC
This sequence comes from Rhincodon typus, assembly GCF_021869965.1. NCBI lineage: Eukaryota > Metazoa > Chordata > Chondrichthyes > Orectolobiformes > Rhincodontidae > Rhincodon > Rhincodon typus. The sequence continues at coordinate 69,581,052 of NC_063333.1, read as the reverse complement.
TCCAGGGCTATCCAATTTAGCTCCAATGAACTCAAAGTCCTCAATACTGTTTTGCACGATAAACTCATAGCCTCATGGATGATTGAAAAAAATTAAAAAGGATCAATGAAGTCAAACGAGAAAAAATATTTCCTCTAACTGAGGGGAGTGGGGGAAATATGGCTCCGAAGCACAAACATAAGACAGCCACTTATCAATCTAATATGAAATTAAGAAGAGTGGTGAAAGTGTCAGCCTCATCATCACAAAGAGTGTTAGAAGTGAACTAAATGAAAAAGGAACATGTTGCTTGAATGAGATGAAGAAATATGGGATCTGGGGAGGGTGTGCAGCACAAAGACAACAGAGACCAGATGGACAAAATGATCTGTTCCTGTGGTGTAATTCTTCAAGTACTTCTATGTAATATCAGTCCTGAATTATTGGAAATTGAATGTGGACTTGCTGGACTAGTTTTAGAATTCTAAAGATAATGTAAGTGTAAATGTTTGTGCATTTCAGAGATAATATAGAGAAGGTATTTTAATAATACATTATAACCTAATATACAGAAGCATGGCACTTGGTTCATGGAGCTTTACTGTAGCTGCTATTTTAAAAAAAACCTAAAGCAATCCACTCAATGAGATAGTGATTTCCTGGTTAAAGCTTGGTATGTGAGATCGGGGATAATAAAAAAAAGTGCTGTAGAAACTCAACGTGTCTGGCAGCATGTGTTCAAAGCCAAAACATTTAACATTTCAAGTCTGACTTGACTCTTCTTTGGAACAGGAGAGCCTGAAAATGATCGTTATTATGCTGCTGTCTAAGCGGGGGGGGGGGGTGGGTGTGAAGAGATTTGATTTGATTTGATTTATTCCTGTCATATGTACCAAGGTACAGTGAAAAGTGTTGGCTTATGTGCTTTACTGGCAGATCGTACTATACAAGTGCATTAGGGTAAGAGAACAGGGTGCAGGATACAATGTTACAGCTGCTGAAAAGGTGCAGAGAGAGGTCAACATTAACATTAAAGAGGTCCATTCAAAAGTTTGAAAGAAGCTGTTCTTGAACCTGATATCCAACCTTATATATCTTCTACCAGAGGGTGGCAGAGAGTATAACCAGGGTGGGAGAGGTCTTTGATTATGCTGGTTGCAGAGGGAAATATAGATCAAGTCAATGGATGGAAGGCTGGTTTTGCGTGATGGACTGGGCTATGTTCACAACTGTCTGTTGTTTCTTTCAGTCTTAGGAAGAGCAGTTGCCATACCATGCTGTAAGAGTCTTTATGGACATGCTGAATTTCAATTGGAACAGATTGTGAGGATGACCAAAGCATAAAAAGCATAATTTTCCAGTCAAAAATTAATTCTGTTTCTCCTCCATACTTGCTGTTCAACCTGCTGAATTTCTCCAGCACTTTTTTGTGTTTTGTTTCAGATCTCTGATACCCACGGTATTTTACTTTTATGTCAGACCAGGGATCCTTGCTACACACTCAGTTCAGTTACAGTTGGTTCTGCTATAACGCGTCTTCCGTCAATGCGAATTGGCTGTAACGCAGTTGACAAATAGGGGAATGATATTTCTAAAACACAAATTTGTGTTGGCCATAACTCGATTCTAACGGTGCACAGAGGAGTATGCTTCAACATCACATGGTCATTTCACAGGCTTTGTTGTGAATACGTACAATGTTAGCACTTAAAGAGTCTCCACGCTGGCATCATGTGATCATTTCGCGGGTTTTGTCATGAAGTGCTTTCTGTGAGAGGTACAGTACAACCTCCTGTTCCATCAAGTCATTTTGACATTTTTACAAGGTAAAGTCTTAAATTTACTTTTATTTCATTTTTCAATATGAATTAAATATTTACTCAAATTGAGCTATCCTTTGTGTGAGGCTATTGAATGATACTGAGTGATTTTTTTTGGTGATCTGTCCCGAACCCCACTTTTCCCATAGGCCCCTATATTGCGATTTTCTATAATGCAATGTTGTATAGGAACGCAACTATCATGTTATAGCAGAACCGAGTGTATTTGCAAATAAGGATTGAATGAACATTTCATAAAGCAAAACTGTAGTGATTCCAGTATATGCATCATTCACACTACAAAATAATTCCATTGTTTGTTTTGAGAATGATAACTTATTCAACATACGATTGACGGTAGCATCAATTTAATTCACATTAAGTTCCATTTCCAATTAATTAATCTGCCATTCAAAGCGATGTTCTATTTTTGACTCTTCAAATTAGTTTTAAGAATACCAATGATCACATTATTTTTAAAAAGCTGCCATTGATGAGTTGATATCAACAAGTCTGTACATACCAGTAGCAGAGAGTATGAAAGTGAATTGAGTTTCACTCCGTTTGCCGGTAATATTATTGTAGACACAGCACATGTAGTCAGCTTTGTCGGGTACTTTCTCAGACTTGATATTTAATACTGGCCCCCACTGGATGGGTGTTGTTTTGTTGTCAGCTTTCTGAAACCATGAGTAGACATTTGGTGGGTTGGAATTTGCTGAACATTTAAACCAGACTGGCTCTCCTTTGCCAGCAGCGAACACTCCTTCACTAACTTTGAATCGTGGTTCAGACTTCACCATTAGATCATAGGGACCATCTGAAAATGTTCAAGTGGAAGAAAGATTACCAGAAGAATAAGAAATCTCAATGCATTCTATGAAACTCTTAGAGATTATTGGACAATTGTGACAAAAATTTATAGAACAAATTAAAATTTCACAGCATGAGTAGTAATCTGGTGGTCTATTACAGAACCCTGAAAACGCTAGCCTAAAAATTAAAGAGTTTTATAATGGATATACTACACCCATGATGTGAAGATGATGCTGATCATTATATAAATTTAAGTATATTCATTTTATTTAAAATTTAGCTCTAGCGACTAAAGTTTTGACTCATTAATATTTGATTATTTGATTAAAATTTGACTCATTAACAATCCGACACATATTGCATTTGCATCTCAATTCGCACTTTATCTATGTGTGGGGTTTGGCGCTAGGTCTGTTCAACACATGCACCCAAGGGGATCTCAGACCCAGTCACTGGCTACAGCTGACAACATTGCTCAGCCTAATTGAATCCATTTCTGCACATTAGTCTGTTGGGATCTTCTTCATCATTGGAGAAGTTGGGGCATCATTAGGGCCATGCAAAGCCATCTCAAACATCTCCCCGTACTGAACACTGCAGGCCACATGTAAAATAAACTCCATCCTGCCATTTGTTTCAAACTACAGAGATGATTGACACTGATCTATTTTCTTTTCTTATACGTACATGAACTGTAAAATATCTGGAAGGTCACTATGAGTGATTAGAAATTGGCTTTTATTTTGCTTTGAACAAATAGGTTAAATGCTGAGAGGGGTGTTGATCATGGAAAAAAGAGCCTATAATTTTGTTGCACAGTACTAGCCCAAACATTATGTAGACTGGGGTACACAAGGTCAGAAGTCAGATGACACTAGGTTACAGTCCAACAGGTTTATTTGAAATCACAAGCTTTCAAAGCTTGTGAAGGGGCAAAGCTCCGAAAGGGCGTGATTTCAAACAAACCTGTTGGACTTTATCCTGGTGTCGTCCGACTTCTGACCTAGCCCAAACATTCTGTCCCTTAATCCAATTCATTGCTGCAGTATCCATGCCAAATGAGATGATTAATTATGATCAAAGTTTGAACAATTTGGGACTCAACATCTGTAATTGTGAGTGAGCTATGCTTAACTCACTGGCTGCATTCTAATCTCCAGGAATCTGGTGTGGGTTCAAGCTGTGTTCCAAAGGCGATACAAATCGACGTTGACATTTAAGTCCAATATTGACAGTCTGTTACATTAACAAATGTTTTTGTTCCAGATGAATCATGAAAACCATAGCATTGATTTGGGTGGATGAAAAAGATGACATGACATCCTTTGAAGACAAACAAGCAAGGTATCCTGACTAAAATCTATGCCACAACCAACATCATCAAAACAGACTATTTGGTCATTTATCTCACTGTTGTTTGTGTATGCAATTAGCAATTTTGCTTTCCTGCATTGTAACAGTGACTGTATTTTGAAAGCAGTTCATTCCACACCTGAAACATCTCAGGGTTGTTATATCTCTGAGTGGATCATTAAAAATTTGAATTCCAGATGCCATAGATTTGATGCCTCACTTAATTTATGTCCCCTTGAAACATTCATACAGTTTATTGTGTCTCCTAAGTTAGCATAAAATGAAAACAAGTATATAGAATCACAGGGTAGAATCCATTGGAGCCTCAGTGACATGGGCTACGGCGAGGTGTCTGGCAGAATTTCCAAACTTACCAAACAAGCCAGACATCAGGAAAGCTTGATAAAGAAATCAGAGTGGGTACCTGGCAGATTCAGCTGCTCCAAAAGAAATCCATGTTGACTATGACCAAGCCACAGTTCAGGGACAATCAATAGGCACCAGGCATATACACCTATCCTCCATGGACATTGGCATCCGATACCTGCTATCATGACCATCCTGACACTCTACTATTCACTGGCAGGGCACACTAGAAGGGCAGACTTCCATTGCAGCAAATGGCATTGCAGCAGGGGCACTTTGTGCACAAAGACAGGCACCCAGCTTGTGGACTGAAGGATTAAATGAGTCAAGGGTTTCTAACTCTCCTACCCTCTTATAGAAACTTATAGAAACATATAAAATTATGAAAGGAATCGATAAGATAGAAGTAGAGAGGATGTTTCCACTGGCAGGTGAAGCTAGGACAAGAGGGCATAGCCTCAAGATTAGAGGGAGCAGATTTAGGACTGAATTGAGAAGGAACTTCTTCACTCAGAGGGTTGTTAATCTATGGAATTCCTTGCCCAGTGAAGTAGTTGACGCTACTTCAGTAAACGTTTTTAAAGATAAGGTAGATTTTTTTTGAACAATAAAGGAATTAAGGGATATGGTGAGAACGCGGGTAAGTGGATCTGAGTCCACGAAAAGATCAGCCATGATCTTATTGAATGGCGGAGCAGGCTCGAAGGGCCGGACGGCCTACTCCTGCTCCTAGTTCTTATGTTCTTAAGCAGTCGGTTCCGCACCCTGACCACCCTCCATGAGAAAGAAACAGTTCCTAGTCTCTGCTCTAATACTTCTACCAATCAATGCCCTCAATGCACTAACCTTTCTGCCCAGGTAAGCCCACCCAATCCACTCTAAGAGCCTCACAATTTTCTACATCTATCAAATCTTCTCTGAGCCACTTCTATTCCAAGGAGAACTATTCCAGCCTATTTAATATTTCCACATAGTTGCAGTTTTTCATTCCTGGCAACATCCTGGTAAACAGAACCAGATGGGGTAAATGCAGGAAGGATGGCCCTGTTCTCTGTGGAGTCCACAACCAGGAGTCACAGTTTATGGATATAGAATAGGCCATTTAGAGCTGATAAGAGGAGTGGTTTCTTCACCCAGAGAATCGTGAGCTTGTGAAATTCTCTACCGGAGAACGTGGTTGAGGCCAAAACATTGAATGTTTTCAAGAAGGAGTTAGATATGGTTCTCAGAATTAAAGGGACCAAAACGTAGGGGAGAAAATGGGAACAGGGAACTGACGTGGATGATCAACCACGATCATAAAGAATGGCAGAGCAGACTCAAAGAGCTTAATAGCTTACTCCTACTCCTATTTTCCATGTTTCTAATTATCCTTTTTTTAACCCTTTCTAAGGCAATTCTGAAATAAGGTGACCAGAACTGTGCACAGTACTCAAGCTTGCCCCAAATACTGATTTATACAGTTCTAGTAAATCTTCCCTGTTCTTATAGTGCATGCCTCAGCTAATAAAGGCAAAGAGTCAATACGTTTTCTTAACCACCTTATTGGCTTGTCCTGCAACCTTCAGGAATCTGTGGGCATTCACTTCAAGGTCCTTCACTTCTCTACACCTCAGCATTCTTACGCTGACCATGTATTCCTTTGTCTTTTTTTTTGACAGCCAACCCAAATTCATCACACTTCATGTAATATACAACTCTATTTCTCCATCCAACTTCACAGAAATCAAATGTGGGCCCAGGACAGATCCATGGGGAACACCAGTGACTACATCCTGTATGTAGAAATCAAACCCCATAATTGATGGACCAAATGGCTCATTCCTGCTCCTATTTGCTACATAATCTCTCTGAAGCAACTGCATATTTAGTTCTCTACTCTTGCCTTTAAACAATTCTCCTTTCTTATTTCAAATATTTATTTATTTTCTTGTTAAAAGTTGTTATAGATTCCATTCCCAGCTATGTTTCTTGTAAGACATTTGATGTTCTGAATCCCAAGTGCACTAAAAAAATGTATTTTTAATATTTGTGCTTAACAACCAGAGCAATTCTGTGTTCTATTATCACATTATAAATAATATAATTGAATGTATAGACACTGCTCATAATCTTCCACCTCATTTTGTGATGATTGCATAATAATAAGTATAAAATTAAAAATCATTGTATACACAGATGTCACATGACTGAGACTTCGGTCCCACTGTGGATTATTTTCTTCATGAGGCTTGCCTGACTTCAACCTTTATCCCCAATGATGTATCATTTCTATGTCTTTATCTGAGTTTACTGTTTCCTCAATGATTTTCCCTTTCAAAGGTCATTCCTTTCCACCATACAATTTCTATCAGAAAGAATATTTGTTGTGAATTTATTGTTTCAATATTGTATATGTTCAAATGATAGAAATTGAACCCTCAATTTGATACCAGATACCACAGAAAGGTATTCATCAGATCAAGCACCACAGCTATTAACTGAACATTTTGCAAAATCTGCAGGGATTTTTGTGAAAGCTGTTATTCTAACTACCATCATTAAGTAACCACAAGGAAAAACAGTCCCGACAAGAATCAAATATTCCCAACAGCTCTATCTGCCTTGTGGACTACAGATAGTGCACATGAGACAAAGAAGCTAATTAAAAAGACGAAAAATGGAAAAGCTATATGAAATGTAGATTTAGTATACTTCAACTTGTCAAAAATACTAAGGCTTGAATTTTCTTGATGATGGAGATGCTCTCCAGTTGAGCCAAAATGGCTCATGACGAGAGCCATGATTCCGGAAATCCTTCCCTCTAAATCTGGCATATATTATTTTTGTTGGGCTACAAGGGTGTGCGTGTGGGTATGAGTTGTACTTGACATATCCCTGGATCAGTGCAGCAGCTACCTATGTTAAAGTGCAGCTGCCTTCAAATAGGTCCAATTTTCATGAGTGGGATGTATACAAAACCTAAGTTATGGGCTTTACCTTACGCAGAAAAAGGTCTAAAAATGCCAGATGTGTTTGGAGAGGTACGGTATCCTTTTGGATATCTCCAGGGACACCTTTGGGAGAGGTTTAGTGTTTTTGAGAGAGGTAAGGAACTTATTGAAAAGACCAAGAGGCCTTTGAGATTGTTAAAAGTAGATTCAACTCAATGAAGCTACAAAATTCATGGGAACTGTCAACCTGTCAAGGGACCTATTAATGTCATTGGAACTGTCAAATCATCAAGATGTTTAAATTTCACGGTCTTTAAATTTTTGGGAAAAATCAGCAAAAGAGTCTGAGCCAGCAATTTCACCCAGTGTATCGATATAGGCTGGTGCACTATCATTATAGGATTTGTGCTCCATGGTTATGATTTCACAACTAATTAATGTCACAGTGTGAGTCCTGTCACTTCACTGTTTGATTGACAGCTTCAAAAGCTTATAAAGTCTTTGAAGTCAGAATATCAATTTATTAAGGTTGGGAATCATTGCTTTTATTAGGGTCAGGGAATAAATGGATGAAGGATATTAAATGCAGTAAATGGGTTTTTATTAGTTAGAGTGTTATTTTCATCAAGAGACGCATTATATTATTTCATCTCATCAAAGATCCTGATGCTTTCTATGGTGGGTTCTGAGTGAGTTAGGGTGGAGGTTTTAAGGATAAAGGGTATTGTGTGGAATATATGGTTGGCCTGAGATAGCATCAAGTTGGTGCAGGGGATTTTAAGGACCCAGAGGTTGTATCAAGGGGTATAGGTTGTCTTGGAGGTATGAGGAGTCATGTTTTTGGTACAGTTTATAAAGTGGCATGGCTTGGTATGGGCAAGGCATGGTGAGTGTGTAGGTGAATGGCAGAGTGTAAGAAGTGTGGAATTAAGGGAATATTATTGTTTCATTGTTTTGTTAGTAGCTTTGAAGTCTTGGATCAACCCATCTCCACACCAGACAACTCTGATGACAACCTCCAAACCAGGGATGGTAAACCCAATTTCAGTTAATATCTGTTCCCCAGTCCAGCAGATCTAAGTTACAGCATCTGTGGCACTTTCTCCACAGTCAGGTTTGCACAGCCAGGCGTTGTCTTAATTCAGCTTTCCCAACACAAATCCAAAAAAAAACAAATATGAAAAGAAAATGATAACCTGCAATTTCTCTATGTTGATAACAGATCCTTTCTCCACAGGGAGGCATTGATGATCTACATGCAACTTCCCATCCACACAGATGCACTCAAATTTACTTACAAGTATTTAGGTCTCATTTCAAAGGATATTATCAGATCAAGTTCCTCAAAGCGCATGACAGGTTTAATAAAATATCTTGGCAATTCAGCATCATCTCAGTACTCCAAAACAATGAGAATGGTGATCTGACCTTATCTTACGTAAAATATTTACATAACTTAGTGCATTTTTCCATAATTTTGTTTTTCAAATCATAAACCAGTTTCATGTGCAAGCAACTGTCATATATGTCCAAGCGATATTTGATCTTGTGTAAAAGTTGATGCTCGAATTCTATCTGAAAAATCTAAATTTACCAACACCACACCATTTGAGTTATACTTGGCCTGGTGCAAAACAAGCCATTTGAAGGTAATTATTGAACTCCTCATGTCTTATAGAATTCTAAAATTATTTTTTGGTTCCTTTTGTACTTACTTTGGTGGCAGGGTTGGCAAGAACAGTGACTATTTCAGCTGATCACAGGGTTCCCAAGGCAGATTATGGCAACTCTGTGATCAGCTGACACAGGTGTGTGGTGAGACTATGAGACAGTGGTGAGACTATGAGACAATGGTGAAATTCAACCTCTCAAAATTTGCATAATTTGACCTCCAACTGTTTGACTAAAAGTTTGATCTGAAAAACTTGATTTTTCCACAGGTTTACACGGTAAATATGACAACAGGAAGGGTCGGGCTCTTGGGTCGTCAGCACCATAGAAATGAAGGATTCTACACTTTCCTAGTGTGATCTCAAACAGCATTCGGGCTCCTCTGAGTCCCACAAAATGAAGCTTTAAATTTATCTTTGTAAAGGCCTTGAGTCTTTGAACATCAGAATTGGTTAAACTGAAGTAAAATGGTGCAGTGAACCTATTGAGTAACTTATAGGCTTGCAACCTGAGATATTTTAAAATTGGAATGGAGTGATGTTTCACCACTTTTGCTTTATTGACCTCACTTGGTTTTTGGCTTGTGTGAGGAGTCCGTCATCTCCTTCTCTCTCACCAGGGCATCAATCCTATCCCACAACCAAAAAACACTTACATTGATCTTGCACTGTTAACACAGAAAAGTTTTCAAGGTGCTTCATGTGAGGAATAAGTACAGAGGTTTTGTGATGTAACAATGTACCACTGTTACAATGAGCAATGCAGAAAATTTGCATGAACCTTTCCAGATACGAACCTTCTGTGTAAAACCAGTGGCCTGACAAATTAGGCTCAAGGCATCAAATGTGTGACAAAAGCATATTTCTCTACTGTAAAATATTGATACTGTTGTGAAAATCTGGTTTATGGTTTATATTTTAGAATGTAACTTTCAGTTTTAGGAATTAATGCATTTAGTGTATGATAAGTGGAAAATTCTGTTTGAGAAACTGGTAACAACACTGATCTAAAGGCAATTCAAACAATCTTGGAGTGATTACACTTAAAAGGTAACTTATGTTTATCCTGAAGGTCAAAATTAATGATGTGACAGCTGTAAACGATAGAGAGTCTTCTATCTTACAGCAATTAAACCATGTCTGCCTTCACTTCAATAGAATATTTAAATTATATATATATAGTTTCCTGTTCAAAGGAAGCAGAAAGCAGCTTTATGGGTCCAACCAGTTTGCAGAAAGGATTGTAAAACTGCACTAACAATATAAATTATTCATGTAGTTTACAGAATCAAAGAGTGTCATGGAAGGTAAAATATTTTGTTTGCATTTCTGTTTGAAAATATCCCAAAGCATGTGACCTTGTCAGAAAGATGGGCTGTTAGTGGAAGGTTCTTTTGTTATCTGTATCTGCTTATCAGTATCTGTCAGTTAGCTGTGTATGTTTGCTGAGGGGGCAGTTGCAGTTTTGTTGTGGTATGGACTGCAACTCATGAGACTTTAATTGACCACATGGAGAGTATTTGTATGTGTACTTCATCTCCATTTGAATTTGGTGAGGGAAGGCAGGTGTAAAATTTCCTCCAGCTTGCAACTAATAGAAGAAACCAACAGTGGTTCTCGCAGATCTTTGAGACAGAAAAACATCAACTGAGTTACCTTGGAAAGCTGTGGGAAGGCATTTACGTCTCTGCTTGTAATATGAGCAAGGAGCTGAAATATCCACAACAGTGTGAGGTGTGTAAAGGAAAGGGTTACAGTGCCAAAAAATAGGAAGGGATCCCCAAAGAATCTCATCTCAGAAGATAGTTGGAATACGATGGAGAGTTAACATGAATTCCAGAGGACTCAGGCATTCTTTTCAGTTGGTCTCTAATAAGTGAATGCACCATCAAGTTATTTTGTACAATATAAGGAACATCTTGGCAGAAATAAAAACACAACTGGACTCACACTTTATGGAGTTGTAAACTATAATGTTAAGTGAATAATAATACTTTGTTTAACTCTTGAAATAGAGCAAAGTTTTTTTTTAAATGTGAAATCTCATGGTGTAGTTTGTTGGTTTTTTTTCTGTGTTTGAAACGTCTCCATAAGTTTGAATAATCCTTAAAAGGTCTGTAAGAATGTTCAACTATCAGGAAAAAAGCTGACATTCAGAGCCTCAAGTTTCATTTTTTTAGTTAATTTAGCAATCTCCAAACCACCATCACTGCTTAAACACTGGAAAACTTTGTAGTTGTGTTCTCTGGGATGATCTCAAAACAATGTAGAAAGTTTAAATCTTATGCTGGTTTTTGCCTCCAATGTCTGAAAAGCAGACGATACAAGGAATCACTGGTAGTCAGTCATAAATGTTGACAGTTATGATATGTATTCTGTTTTAGCCAAATGGTTGACAGTTCACTGGATGGCCAGTAAGTTAATACCATTTTGGGTCCCTCCATGATTCAGCAGGTTTATCCTACTGTAACATCCATACACAAAAGGAAAGTTAAGGTTCAATTTCAATTTGTGATCTGTACTTAGATCATTTTGGCTTTGGGCAAACTAAAGAGTTACTCTTGGTCTTGATGACTCAGGTTAAAGAGAAAATTGAACCAGAGCTGTCAATGCTTACAGTGATCCTTCCTAGAAGTGCAGTTTGTTTAGTGGTTAGGGAGGTCAGGATTGGATCATCTTTTGCACCCTTCTGTTGAATTCTGCACCATTCTTCACCCTCCTAGCTTATATGTGAGGTACTGTAAAGGGGTTACTGGTACCCAGGGAACTGCATTGATCACTCTTTTAAGGGAGGATAGAATGAAATAAAATTCACACTGAAAGAAAAATTATAATGTCTTATCATCAGTGTATTGTATCCATTTTGCATTACTTGCCTTAGTCCTTTGGACTATGTTACAATACACACAACATACCACCTGTTCATCATATGCTGGGACTGATGACAAATAAAAGCAAGTGTACACATTGATAACATTTTACAGCTGATGACATTATTTTGACTACTTTGTCGCTATATTGCAGCCTCCTGTCGCTAAGCAGCTGGCAAATACAAATAATAGGTGATCTTTCACCACAGTTTATACCCTGAAGCAACCGGATATAGAATGGGGTGTATTGTAAACCCTTTGACATTACAGTATTTGATTTTAATTATAAGTAACATAGAAAAGAGAGGACAGAAAACTCTGTATTTTATCTGGCGACCTCCAAAAACTGGTACCCACAAATATACTTTCAAATATTTTCAAAAACATTTTCACCTAATTGCCTTCACTGTCTCCTTGACAATCTATCCTTTATGTTTGCCACCATCTGGAGAACATTGTTACAACTAAATTACTAGTTGCAGCTTCTCCTTTCTAAGAGTTTGTTTGAATTTCAAGTATGGGATCACAATTCAATTTGTCTATTTCCTTTAGAAATCTTAAGTGTGCATAATGTCTCCTCTGAATCTTCGTTCAGACTGTAGACAATTGCAACCTCTTTAGCTTCTCAAAATACAGATGCTTTCATAGCTTGTCAGTTTGGTTGTCTTTTCTGCATTCCCTGGATATTTTTATTGTGGGATGATAACGAGAATTAGACACACTACTCCAGGTGGACCTATACAGTTTATGATACATTATCATCTCCTGAAGACAGTGCTGTATCTTTCATATCCTGAGATCTGTTTGTTATCTTTCATTGCTATCACAATATGCACTGTTGTTTTCAGTGAGCAATCCACCAAAGCCCTTCTGCATTGTGTCCTGTACCTTGGTGCCATTGTTTTATTTCCATTGATACCACCACTATTTCTCTTCCATTGCACTGAATGCTATTTGCCAGTCTGCAACTAACCTTTCCAACGTATCCAGATTTCTTTGTATTTAATTTGCCATTTTTGTTATTATGTGAGCCCTGCTCCACATTTTATTTCCATTTCCAACTTTATACCTATCCCCAGCTCCAAATCTTCATAAAAACTGACAAAAGGGTCCCAGGACCAATGTCCATGAGTCTATAGGAACTAGCTGGCAATATGGATCCATTCAATATCATCAATTTCTTTGGACAGTTATCATCACCCTAATGCAAAAGATTGCTCACTCTTCTATGTTCTCTTGACTCACTTGTATAACACCCGTTCAAAAACATTGTTGAAATCTAAAGTTATTGAGTTCTTTTTTCACAGAACACTATTGCCTACAAGCTGCGACATTTTCACTGACTTTAACATGGAATCAGCTTTGTTCTGCACTGAATTGTACAGCAATTCAAAGACAGTGACATTGAAGCATGTGAGAAGGTTACTGTAAATACGTATGATACTTATATCACGCAATTCCGCACAAGATAATTTATTAGTGCAAATACAGCTTGTGTATCTTCAGAAACAAGGTCTCCTCACAGGAACAACTGCGAGGTTGTTCAGAGAAAATCACAGAATCATAGAATCCCCATTGTGCAGAAATAGGCCATGTTGCCCATCAAGTCTGCACAGACTCTCAAAAGAGCATCCCACCCCGACCCACAACCCCACACTATTCTCTCATTTACCCTGGCTAATCCACCTAGCCTGCACACCCTGGACATTATAGGGAAGTTTAACATGACTAATCCACCTAACCCACAGCTTTACAGTGTGGGAGGAAACCGGAGCACACAGAGAAAACCCACGCAGACACGGGGAGAATGTGCAAATTCCACACAGTCGTCCAAGGCTGGAATTGAGCCCAGAAATGGTACATTGGAATATATGTTACAGTCAAAAGAATTGGTGAATTTAATTGTTTTACAATCCTCCTCTCCTGTCTGTAACAGAGATGGTTCTTAATTGTCTTTTTTAAATGTTGTTTAAAGTTGCATTCCCCCAAATGCTATTTGCAAAGTCCAATTAAAAACTGACCTGCAATTACTCCTTTAAGGTTATTTAACAAAGTGGTGTTTATTGATGTGTTCAAACAAAACACAGGAATAGTCTGCAACACATTCACGCACACACGCCTGCATGAAAGAAAGAAAGAAAACGTATAGAAGTTACAAATTACTTATAAAATCAATGATATTGGCATAGTTCATGTGAATTAGAGACTGTAATGAGTCAATGTCATGTGGAAGTTCTTTCAGTTGGCTAGCTATTTTGCAGGAGCTCAGATCCAGTCAAATTGTCAGTGAAAGTGTAGAAGTTGAAAACTGGGATAAAAGTAAAATAGTGCAAATGCTGGAAATGACAAAAACATCAAGTGCTGGAGAAACTCAGCAGGTTTGGCAGCATCTCTGGAGAGAAATAGAGGACAGAATCTTCTCGGGCCCTGAATGACATGGGCTATGGTAAGAAATCTGGGAGAATTGCAAAAGACATTGAGCAGGGACTATTTCAATGTTGGGTGCAACTAGTTGCATTTTCCAACAGAGTTTTGGATGTTCTGATGAATTGCTCATGTCACAGTGGTGAGATGCCTTTTAATGGGGATTACTATTTGTTATCACAATATTAACACCAAATTTCAGTTTGTTATTATGCAGCTTTTTGTCACACCGCATGGATAGAACGAGATGTCAAGAATTCCTGAACTGAAAGTCAGAGTGGGTACTTGGTGACTGCAGCTCGCTGCTTGTTCTTCTGGACTACCATCTCTGTCAGCAATATTTTAGAGCATGCTCTGGGACACCAGCCCAATTCACCCTCACTTCTATGGATACTGGCATCCAACATGTGCCAGCCTTTCCATATTATCATGGCACATCTTTGATCCATTTCTACACTTCAACGCTGCATTTTGGTTGACGCTGCCAACTATCATTGGAATTATACTGCAAGGAACTTTATGTACAGGGAAAGGCACCCAGTTCACAGACTGGACCAGGCTGCTGGCTCACTATTTCTCATTCACTTAGAACTTACCTCGATTCTCACAGCTTCTGCTTTGCCCTAGCTGTTTGCACTTTGTCCTCCCAGCCACAGTTTAAAGGGTCACACCTGTTGTACTATCTTACTGTTCAATGCAGACACAAAGCCAAACAGCTTGTCACTCTGGTCAGCGGCCATCAGTCAAGGAGTTGGTTATCTTGCATTATGGGATCCAGCTAGCTCAATCTCACATCTGTACAATCTTTCAGCAGTTTACATCATAAACACACTGCATTGCTGCAAGCAATCCATGGCTCAAAGTCTAAAGTGAGCAGTCCTCAGTGTAGTTTAGGGAGACGCAGTCAGTCAGGGGGGTCTCATCACAGTAAGTCAAGGAAAGCCTCTGACATTAGTCCAGGGGTTTGGACATGGTCATTCTGTTCAAGCTCTTGTAGGTGGTGAGGTGTCAAATGTCGGACATCTAATCACTGTCTTGGCTCTTTCTGCCCTATTGTGTTTTTTTTTCTCCTGGATTGAGATAAATGGGGAGGGTTTGAGTGAGATGAAAATAGGTGTGATTGCAGCTGGGGGGAAAGTGGTGACGTGTCCCAAGTAAGTGAGCAGGCAGCATGGAGGCCATGCAGAGTTTGAACTTTTGGGGGATGGGTGAATGAGAGTGAGTGAGGAAGATGGATAATGGAAGAGTGGTTGCTGTTCATGAGACAACAAGGTGCAGGGCTGGATGAACACAGCAGGCCAAGCAGCATCATAGGAGCAGAGAGGCTGACGTTTCGGGCCTAGACCCTTCATCAGAAGGGTCTAGGCC
>NC_063333.1:69546610-69565053 GCF_021869965.1 Rhincodon typus | reverse complement strand
ACCTTGTTGTCTCTGACTTAAAAAGGAAGCTTTCTTTCCAAAGGGCCCAAACTCAATGTGTCCCATCCGGTCAGTTTCTGAAAAGGCCTTCAGTTTTTAGGTCTTTTCCATTTTGGGGTGTATGGATAATGGATTTCTGACCTTTAACCGAAATTGTATCAAGTCCCATTCACTATCATCCCTGTTTCACAGACTTCCACTGACTGCTGGTCTAACAATATCTTGATTTAAAAATTCTTACCCTAACCACCAGTCTCTAACCACTACTTCCAACCCTACAACCCTCCAGGATCTCTGCACTCGTCTACAACTTCATTAGCCCATGATCACAGAACCTTCAATTGCTCAGGTCCTAAATGCTGGACTTCTGTCCATGAACTTCTCCAGCATCTACCTCTTTCCATCTTTAAACTAAAAGCTATCTCTTTCACCAAACCTTTGGCCACTTAGATTCTGAGAGTCAAAGAATCATACAGCACAGAAACAGCCCATTCGGTCCAACTTCTCCATGCTGACCAGATATCTCAAACAGAACTAGTCCCTTTTACCTGCGTTTGACCCATATCCCTCTAAACCTTTCCTACTCATGTCTTTCTATAACTTTGATTTGATGGTAATTTTTATCTGACAACACTCTTGAGAAGCACCTTGGGATGTTTTCTTGCAACAAAAGGCTTATTAAAGTAAGTTGATATTGTTGCAGTTTAATAAAATTGTTAGGTTGGATTTTTATGTAATGATATTATACACAATATCAAACTGGATTATGCAGCTCCTTTAATATGCTGCAAATTTATTTAAGTGTGAAGCTGTCTGGATTTTCTTTGTCTTTGAATTAAATGTATCACTTTCACAAAGAAACAGCTGCACAAAATAACTTCCAGTGGATGGTTGATATTGGATATTTCATTCAGAATAAATAACAAAAACATACTCCATGATTTTTCTATATTCTTGGGCTCAGCTAAAAATGAACAGGACTGTGCTGTTACATGTTGAGATGCAGACCAGACCTTTTCTGCTAATGCAACAGTTAATAATCAAGGTAAGTTTGTTGGTGTCAAATATATCATCATATTGGCTTTGATCAAAGATGAAGTATATCACCTAATGTTAATCTTTCACCTTTGCTACGTTACTACTTTGAATCTATTGCTACTTTGTTATTCAAAACACATCTCATTCAAATTTGGCTTTTGAAAAATGAGACTATTTGTGATGTGGAACTGTTCAGCAAAGCATAGCAAGTTTTCCCTAAAGCTGCCTGTTTTATTATTTTTATTGCAATTCTCTCAATTTTTCTCAAGCTAATTACTTTCTCAACCAGCATAAAAAGCAGTGGTAGTCTCAAGGTGCTAATAAGCAGTACGTGTTTGCATGCATCTTCTTGCTATCATTCATGTTCCATTCCCAAAATAATGCAAATAACTTGTTCAGCTGACACCAATAACATTTAACAGTATGATACCAGCATTTTCATTTTGAGGAAATGTTATTTTATGCTGCAATAAACTGTAGAAGATGTACAGTCAAAAGTATCATTGGCATAAAGAATATGCAATTTAGAAAGTGTTACTCTATAAATACGGGGAGCAAGTAATCAGCGGCGGTGAATTTTATGGAGTATAGCTAACTAAATAAACCGCTCACTTAAAACTGTGGAGTTGAATATTGTTTAAAAATAGTTATCTTTTGGGTAACCGTTGGCAGTAGAAGATGGGGGAGTCAAAATTTAACATTTTGGGTAATGTTTTAGTGAAGATCTGTAGCTCGGGTTGTGGCTGGAGTTGGTTCGCCCAGCTGACTGGTTTTCGTGCAGACATTTCAGCTCCCCCCCTCTTTTGGTGACATCTTCAGTGCTGTCTAACCTCCATTGAAGCACTGTTGTTCTGTTCCGTTCTGAATTCATATGGTCCAGTCTGTCATGGTGGGTAGTTCTGTTTCCAGTTTTGCTCCACAGTGGTATACAGATGGGGTCTATTTCAATAGTTTGTTTATGGCACCAGTGGTTGAAAACCGAGCTTCCAGGAATTCTGAATTACAAATCCTGATTTACAACAGTAACCACCCCACTATCCACAAACAAAGCTGTGTCAAGACTCTGTTTAAATGAGTGATAACACACTGCAACACCCTGAAGCTACACAAAAAACGAAGAGGAACACCTATACAAAGTCTTTGCAAACAATGGGTATCCTAGCAGCTTCATCTGCCAATGCCTGGCAAATGAACAACATCAAGAAGACACTGTACGCCCCAACCATTGGCCACCCTACCTTATATTGGAAACATATTGGAATTGACTACAAGACTCCTATGACCTCTTGGAATAATGACAGCACACAAACCAATAGCCACTACTCTCAAAGATGAAAGACCCCATACTCACAATGAGCAGGACGAATGTGATATACAAAATACCATGCAGCAACCGTTAGAAGCAATATATAGGACAGACGGGCAGGAAACTCATCACCAGGATACATGAACACCAACTTGCAGCAAAACGGCACGACAAACTCTCCCTCATTTTTATTCATTCTGACAAAGGACATCAGTTTAACTGGGACAACGTAACAGTACTAGGTCAAGCAAAACAAAGACGAGCACGAGAATTCATGGAAGCCTGGTTTTCAACCACTGGTACAATAAAAAAACATGTTGAAATAGGCCCCATCTACATACCACTCGGGAGCAAAACTGGAAACAGAACTAGCCACCATGACAGACTGGACCATATAAATTCAGGAAGGAACAGAACAACAGCGCTTCAATGGAGGTTAGACAGCACTGAAAATGTCACCTGGAAGGGGGCTGAAACGTTTGCACGAAAACCAGTCATCTTGGCGAACCAACCAACAACTCCATTTTGGGGAATGATTATCCGCCCCTATTTTGTGAGAATGTGCTTTATGAACAATAGAAGAATGAAGTTACAATATGCGTCTTGGTTACTTCTTTACCAAAGAGGAAGCAAGGTATGGCCTTAGCACATTTGTTACCATGCAGAAGCAAACTAAGAAATAAAACTTTTTTCAGAAGTGGAGCCTAATGAATTGAACGTGGATGAAGTTTTAGACAGATTGTCAACTTTTATGGATAAAATGTATCAACAAGATAAAGAAGATTGACTGCTTATGAGGTGTTGTCAGATTTTAACAAATTTCGAAAGGCTGAGGGTAGCACTATTGAAAAATGCCTAATGGAATTCAGTATGTTGTATGCTCACCTCCAGAAATTTAATTCGGGAATTACCCAATCTGTGCTGGTATTTAAGGTATTGAACTGTGCCCAAAGTTTCAAGCATGAACAGACTTCTTGACAGAAGTTAAATTTGTGGATAAACATACTCTATTAGGGCGAATGTCAGAAGTACTTAAAAAAAAAATTCCAAGGGAAGCATTCCTTCCTGGTAGCATTCATAGTACAAAGGGGGAAATTGGCAATACCTCAGAAAATATTAACAATTTAGCAAGACCACCAAGATACAGATCAGGGTGACAGGACAAAAAGAGAACTGTAAATAATAGAAAGGAGACCAAAAATGGTATTGATACTTTTCAGAAGAGAATTTGGGATTTACAGTAAGCAAACGAACCCTAAAAATGATCAGGGTGTAGTCAATAAATATTTCAGGTGTGATTCAAAGTACTATTATGCCATGAACTGTCCCAAATACCATAATAAAGTATTTGAAACTCAACATGAAACAGCAGATTTGAAAGATGGTTCAGCCCAGTGATGGATATGTTGATTGCAGAGTTTTTTAATTGTGCTGTATCAGACAGTGGATGTATATCGTTTGTATGTGGAATCAATTGGTTAAAATGCCACCTAGACTCTCTAAGCGAAAAAGGACCAGGAGAAAGCTAAGGAATTTGGGAGTTTCACCAGTTTCAGCTAAAAAGTTAAATTCTTTAAAATAGTGCTAGTCCTTAAAAAAATAGCCTGAATCAATCGTTTTACTCACGTAAATGTAAAATATCTTTGTTGTCAAGTAGTCTTTTGATCGAAACAAGCATAGCTGAAACTGATATGGAAAATGACAGCCATTGTATTTGGAAAATCTGTGAATTTGCAAATTACACAAGTGTAACACTATTATATTCCATTAGTGGAACATAACCTCCCCACTGAAGAAATTAGAGAAGCTGCCATTGTGCGCAAGCTGTGATACTTGGATGTGAGACTTGCAACAGTGACAGTTTGTGAGGGTGAAATGAAGTTCATTGACGCTAGAATGAATTAAAATTGGTAGGTATTGTTGGTCGGTGATCAATAGTGTTCTAGTGGATTTCTGTGACTGAGGAGCTACATAGTTGGTCATGTAATGCATGTGAAGATGCTTTTACTTACCAAGATCACTTTGTGCGTGGCCATTGACCTTCTTAAGGCACTACATCAAGTTATTTAGAGCTTGACACTCACCGTTAATTCCACAGCTACCTGGTCCCACTGCCTTTCGAACATGTGCCTGCAGTCTCCAGTCCTCTACTTCTGAATGCTGGACATCTTCCCTCTTTTAAAGCCCAGTCACTAAGATCTCCAGTGCAAGTCCAAATCTTGGGGGCCTCTCTATCCCATGATGTGCTATTTCTTGGTGTCCCAGGACAAATGCATTCTTGCTCAACTCCTAGCACCTGCTCTAGGTACAATGCTCCTTCACTTTAACAGGAAGAGGTTACATTCAAGCAGCACTGGCTAGAGTTAGTTAGTGTTAGAAGTTTACAGTTTTTCATTCCCTGCTAAACTGCAAAGCCAGTGAGCAAAGTTAGCATTAGCCACACACAAAAACCATTGAAAGAAACAGGCAGCACAGCATGCTGTACTGTCTCATTTCAATCAAGTTGCAATCCCCCAATCTGTCTTTGGGAACTGAAATAACTCCATGACAGCTGGTATTCCATCAGCAGGTCACCTTTTATTTACCCGTACACAGGACATGACACTGACCCAGCTGGTACAGAGCTGGTTGCTACAGTGAGCAGAACCCCTGACACTCCTGTTCTTATCTGTCAGCCATGACTCCCTGATTGGACCAAATTAACAACCTCAAACAGGGAACTCATATCCTATGAGGTCCACCTGGCTGATTTTGTTCCAATCACTCCAGTCCCTATTCAATTTATTCCCATGATCTTTCAGAGAGGAGTTCAGACTTTAGCTTTTATATCTGTTCCAATGTTTCAGATGGATTGAACCCAAGTGCTCAAGGTCTAATTTCAGTAACTGACCCTCTCCACTGGAAAATAGTTATGTCACTTGCCTAATAATAGTCATTACGATTGGAACAGTTTACTTCTTGGGGCCCCTGTTGCACAAGCACAAACATGTTTTATGCTTTATTGTATCATATAGATGATCAGCAGATGATTTTCCTTGTTTCTGATCTTGTGTCTGCAAATCCACAGCCCACAGCCAATTCAAAATCACCTGCATATTTGCAATCACTTCCTCGATACTCATTATCACCCTCTCTGGTATTTCCCAAATAAATAGGAAACTGCACAAGTTCAAAATATGTACCAACATAGTACCTTGTTTTGAGATTATTCATTGAAAATATGGCAGCATGGTGGCTCAGTGGTTAGCACTGCTGCCTCACAGATCCAGGGACCCAGGTTTGATTCCATCCTCGGGCGACTGTCTGTGAGGTGTTTACACATTCTCCCCGTGCCTGCATGGGTTTACTCTGGTTTCCTCCCACAGTCCAAAAATGTGCAGGCTAGATGGATTGGCCATGGAAAATTTCCCATAGTGTTCAGGGTTGAGTAGATTAGTGGGTTATAGGGGGACAGGTCTGGGTTGGATGCTCTGAGAGTTGGTATGGACTTGTTTGGCCGAAGGGCCTGTTTCCACACTGTAGGGATTCTATGAAACAGCAACGTTATATTGCTTGAATGGTAAGGCAGGAGAAAGCTATAGCTTTTGAGTCACTGAATGCAATTTACAGTAATTGTCTTCTACTTATCTCAGGTAGGAAGCAGGAATATCGCTTTAAATTACAACAATTCAGCAATAGCGCCTTCAAAAAATATTTACGTTAAAGTGCAATAGTCATTGAGCAACAATAGATTTCACTTCAAAGATTAAATAATCTGCACATTTTCACTAAAGGATGTGTGAATTAAAATGCATTACAAGTGTAAATTCATATTATCAATATAACAGTAATATGATACAAGTTATCCTTGAATACAGTTAGGTCATTACAGTGCCTAATTCCAGGCTGTTTGCATTGAGTAAACCAAGTTCTGGGATATAGCTAAAAATATTTCTTTTGACTCATACAGCCACATTTGGAATGTCACACTGCATTCTAAATTTGTCAATATAATGGTTCTGGTCAGGGCTCAAAAAAAATGACAAAAGTAATAATAGGACTTAAAATGAGGGTCTACTTAGAATTTAATTCATTTTTATAAGAAAAGACAAAAAAATTGATTCAAACCATTAAAACGCTGAAATATACTGACAATGAGACTGTAAATAGAACTTTTAATTTAAGTACTATTGTTGGACAAGAGGTCAGTTCAATAAATGTAAACAAAAATTGTAAATCTATAATAGCCTCATTTCCAGCTTAGTGGATGCACAAGCCATGGAGTTCCAAAGTCAGAGAATCCATGAAACAACAACATCAAAAAAACAAGCATCGCTGTGGGATGTCTCATGCTCGTCTCATATTTGGCATTCATATAATCACATTTCCAGCTGAGGTTGTTGATTAATAACCTGGTATGAGAATTCCTGCAGGAATTTCCTCTCCAAATTCTAGGGCACACTGTTGAAGCTCAAAAGAATTGGAGTGTCCGATTTTCCTAATGCAAATGGATAGCTGCTCAATGCTTTAACCAGTTGTCCCACTTAAAGTTTTATTTCTGTCATGGATGCTTCATTTGAAGTATGATTTTAACTTCCTTAAACATAGGATTCACATTACAAATGTGGAAGTATGAAAAGCAAATAATTGGTTATTTTGTGCACTGGTTGAATTGCCTGAATAAGAAACTAAGCTGTGAGGTCAGACAGTTCAATGAAACCATTAAAAACGGTACAGGATTTTCCCCTACTCTGGAAGTCCATTGTCCGCCCTATGCACCAACTGACTTGATGTTTGGGCAACTACAGATCTGAAGTTTCTCTTGATGCTTGATGATCCTCAATCAATTCAAAAGTCCATCCTGCAATTCATATGGGAAATTTACCACTCAGGATTCAATAAGATGAGCATCATAACAGTTATCATTCCTTGACAATCTATGACATGACCATTAAATATCCTGGGGAGTTACCATTGACCTGAACTCCACCAGCCATATAAATACTGTGGCTACAAGATTAGGTCAGAGGCTCATATTCTGTGGTGAGTAACTCAACTCAGGTCACCTTAAAGCCTGTCCACCATCTACAAGACACAGTAAAGAGAGTGATGGAATAATCCTCACTTGGCCCTATGTGAATATATCTCCAGCAACACTCAAGAAACTTAACACCATTCTGTAGGAAGCAGCTCGCTTGATTAGCACCCCACTACCTTCAACATTCGCTCCCTCCACCACAGTGTTAGCAGCGTATCATCCAAAAGATGCACCGCAACAATGCTCCAAGGCTCCTTAGACATTCCAAACCTACAACCTCCATCATACAGAAGGATAAGAGCAGAGATCAATGGGAACACCACTCTTGCAAGTTACCCTCCAAGCCACACACCATCCTGACTTGGAAATAAATCAATACTCCTTTACTATTGATGCATTAAAGTTGTAGAACATCCTTCCGAACAGTACTATTGATGTACCTACACCCAAATCTACAACAGTTCAAGAAAACAGAACACGACGATCTTATCAAGGGCAAATAAGGATGGGCAATAAATGCTGTTCTAGACAGCGATGTCCCACATCATGAATAAATAAAGAAAAATACATTGCAATAATGCTTTTTAGAAGTGTAGGCATGGAGTGAAAGGAAAGAAGAATCATCAGAGCAGTAACTTTTAGATAGCTTTTGTAACATTGCCAGATTAAAAAGCAGAATTGAAATTTAAGCAAGGGTGCAACATCAAAATGATGACAGCTTAGTTATTCTCAGAAAATTGATGCAACTTCAAAGGCCTGAAATGTGAGAATGAGAAAATTAAATCCCAGAGAAATCCCAGGCAAACCAGACTGTTGATAAAGCTAATCTTTTCAAATTATGAATTCAGTATGAGGGAATAGTCTTGAAATTATAGCTATCAAAGTGTGGAGGACAGAAACCATTGCTGGGATGTGAGGATCACTAGCAAAGCCAGCATTTATTCCTTGTTCCTGATCACCCTTGAGCTAAGTGACCTACTAGATGATTTTAGAGGACAGTCTGCAGACAGCCATATTGCTGCAAGTCTGAAGTCACATGTTGGCCAGAGCCAGCCCAGGTAAAGATGACACATTTTCCTCACTAAAAGGGCAACAATTTATGATAGTTTCATGCCACATTATAGCTTTCAATTTTAGATTTGCTTCACTATTTTTAAATTTCACCATCTGTCATGATGGGAATTGAATCCACATCCCCTGAACATTGGCCATAACAGCTGAATTACTTGTCTAGAGGTGTTACCTCTACACCACTACTTTCCCATAAATGCCATCATCTCGTCATATTGGCCTCATACTAATTTGGCAGATGCCTGAGAGCTACAGATTCCATTTATCATCTATTCAAAGTAGTTGGGAAGACAGTTGGAAATCAACTGGAAAATGATAACGATTTTGACATCAGGACATTCTCACAGTTCAAAATTGCATTGATTATTGAAGGGATGCCTCATAAAGCAAAGCCTTACCTTATGCTGTTTTCTGGATCCCCCTTCAAACTGCACTCACTCATACTGTCATGACCATGGGTGAGACCCCCAAAGGATTATGAATAATTTTAACGTCATTTCAAACAATGTTTTTAAAAATAGATTTGATACAGCCAAAAATAGCTGCAGATGTAAATTAAATGACTGGGGAGAAACAGACCCAAAGAATGTCACAACTGGAGATGCAAATAAAACTTCCAACAACAGCCCTTCAAAGGGAGGAAGAGGCAAATCAAAATAGGTTGGGCTGTGATTTCTTGTGACTACAAAAATTATGAGAGGCTGATGACCCCTCTCAACAGCAAGCCACTGTCTGCAAATTATGTCCCAGACTATGAACACATCTTGTGTTTTCTCTTTGAACAACACACAAGGACAGGAGTTTAACAGCCAGTTTTAACTCTATTGGAGTATGCTAGTCAGACTGACTGTTCTCAGGTGTATTAGTCTGGGTTCAAGCATTAGCAGACAGTGAAGATCACTGTTGAACAACTGTCCCTTGTCATCCCTGTGTTGCAGGTAGAGTGAACTTACATACTTAGAGTGCTGCTAATCAATTATAAAAAAAGGACAGGACAATAAAAGACTCTCCCTCAACCTGATTGCTAGAATTCAATCACAATCAAAATAAATCTCAACTACAAATTTTCAGCCAATCTGCAAAACTAAAAATTGTGAAACTGTTTAATATCAACATCAACAGTACCAGCATCCTTCACTGTAACAGCCACAACATTTAAATATCTGCTGTTTGCAAACAATTCAGAGACTTATTGGGATAATTTTTAACTTCTATCTTTTTGGACTCAGCTGTTATTTCTAATTGGTGTATGTACGTTGTGTTATCATATTTTTTTCATGTGTAGTAATTAATAAAGTCAATCTTTTTTACAATTTAAGAAATTCTGGTTAAGCTGGCTCTTTTAAAAATACAAGTTCACTTGCGTTTGAGAAAACCATGTCCGCAAGAGAAGGGAAACTTTTAAAATTAACCTGTTATCATCAACTGAGGGAATCAGGTGAATAAAGCAGGTGAGTCAGTTCATTTCTCCTCAACCCTACAGGAGCCTAACAGTCTGGGATATCCCGTCTGGATCGCTAACAAATTCGGGAAGTTTGCCCAGGTTCTAGGCATAAAATACACAAGCACATCTGACCAGCAGCAGCATAACAGTCCTGCACATCCATTGGAAGTGCATTTAAAAAATTCATCCAGGAATCACGTGGACGCACGTTTGTTTATCTTTGTGCAGGAGATTCTAAATGATTGAAGAGGCTGAATCAATGCGCAATGTCACACACACCTTTTGTGATGCAGGACAACATCTCAAACGAAAAGGATCAGGAGAGTAAGAAACAAATGAGTCACAGTCATACATCAGAGAAGAGGCCCTTCAGCCATCAAATCTGCACCAACCTATCTATATGAATCCTACTTCCAGCACTTGTCACTCAGCTTTGAATGCTATGATATTTCAGGTGCTCATCTAGGTATCTTTAAAAGTTCTGAGGTTTCCTGCCTCTACTGTCCTCCCAGGCAGTGCATTCCAGATTCCCATCACCCTCTGGGTGAAAAAGGTTTTCCTCAAATCCCTTCGAAAAGTCCTGACCTTCACCTTAAAATTATGGCTCCTTGTTATTGACCCTTGAACTAAGGGGAACAGCTGTTTCCTAGCCACTCTATCCTTGCCCCTCATAAACTTATACACTTCAATCAGCTCACCGCTCAACATTCCCTTTCCAAACAAAACAAGCCTATGGAACGTTTCTTCGTAGCTAAAGTACTCTGACCCAGACAACATCCTGATGAATCTCCTATGCAACCCTTCAAATGCAGACATATAGAAATAACAGCTCTATGGAAATCTCAGCCTTCCATGTAAGTGTGCTGGCGAAATTCAATTTGTTGATACAAGTTATCATATTCTCATGTTGTCGCACAGGCCCAGATTTTCTTCTGTGGCAATATTCCCATAGGAACTCCAGAATCGAAAATGTTGTCCCCAATCACTCAACCAGCCTGAGAGAATTTTCTGAGGTTAACTCCATTATCATTTTCCAGTGAGTTTCCAATTATACTTACACCTGTGTGAGATAAATGGTATGAAGGAAATATGTGATCTGTTACGTCTCTATTATTACCAACTACTTGGAAAGTACTGTCATCTTTTAGGGAAATATAACACACTCTGCCACTTCCAGTACAAAATGGTGACTGGTGACAGCAGTGGTTTTATTACTTGACTGATTCTTCATCCAGTCCTGTCTCTAATCTATCCCAGAGAAGAAAATAAAAACAGAAAAGATGAGTAAGATGTAGAAATGAAAATACTGGTCATACCAGAAGTCTATGTTGTAGCATTCAAGACCAACCAGAGCAGTATGTGTCATTCGCACATTTTTAATGCTTTTTGCCTTGTAATGAGCTTCTAAGCATTTATTATTATTGTAACTGTTTTAGGATATCATGGTCCCATTTGTGGCAAGATATTATAATGGTCTAGAATTTCCATGAGCCTCAGGATCAGGTGTCAGGTTTGAAAGGGGACCCTGACCCTGACTTTACAGAAAGGGAAAGCAGTGCTGCAATCTTTATGGTTACCTCCACATGCACTGTTCAGTTCTGGTCAGCAGGAGGAGTCACATTGCCGCCAGTTCAGAGGGCCTGGAGTTGACAGCCCCACTGGGAAAGCTGGGCACCGATGGGCAGTTCAGAGATTGGGATAGTAAGAACTGCCGATGAGGCTGCCTCAACTTGGAGGCTCCATCACAGGTGCAGACAGCGGTAACCAAGTAACTGAAATACAGACAAATAATTTCATCAGGCTAAGTGGAAAACCTTTCTGTTGGATTAGTCTCAGTTGCACCTGAAGGTTTTACGTTATACATTCCCCACTTTGCAGCATGGAGCTTCTGGTTCCAATCACCCTTGAGTCTGCGAGAGAGAGGCTATTTCCAAGGAGCCACTACCTTGCACAAAGTCAGATGCCACTCCATCACGGGTAACAGTGACATGACTAAATTTCCCCTAATTAGTGCTTTATCCATTGTAAATCCCTGGACCAGGCCAAGCTCACTGTCAGGAATGCATCAGACCTTGGTCCACATTGCATCCCCCTCCTAGATTTTCTGCTTCCTTTTTAACACATCTGAGTTAGAAATTTAGCTCATCATGTCTCTATTTGCTGCAGGATACCATGTCCACACTTGTAATCGTGTTTCTACTTGAAATCGGGTATGTGTTCCACTTCAAGACACAGTACCCCGTTTGTACTATCAGGTTTCTGTGTGTGCCAAGATACATGTCGTTAATCATTCGAGGGGACAGCAATTCTGCTCATGCTCAGATATTCCGCACTTTATTATGGCAAAATATAACATTCTTAATTGTTGAAGAATATTATGTTCCAGTTGCTATCAATGTACTGTATTGTTTGTGACTGTCAAGTTTGGTCATCCTCATGGCAGGATATGTTATCTGTGTTTGTGAAATTGAACCATTTTCATTGCTTTGCCATCTTGGGCTATCATTGCTATCATTGCTTTCAACATGACAGACTTAATAAATTGCAAAATGTTATACCATATTTAAATTAGCAGCTCCTTAAAACTCTGAACTATTCCTAGGTATTAATGTTTAACATATGACTTACAGTAAATATTTGGTGCAATCGGTTCACTTTCATTCATACTGATTGGGTTCTTCACCACACATGTGTAATTGCTAAGGTCGTCTTTTAAAACGGGAGAAATGAATAACATCTTGTTTTCTGAGGAAAAGGTATGACGAGAGCTTGGCAATAAGGGTTTTCCATCCTTTAGCCACTGATAAATGACCTTTGTGCCTTTATTCACAGTGCAGGTGAGTGTTGCATTGTCCACATACTCCACTGCTCCCCACGCCGGATCACTACGCACGATTGGTTTAGAAACAGGAACTGCAAAATAAAAGGATGTTCCACAGTCAAAATGTCACTGCTGATAACCTGAACAAAGCTAAAGCTAACTGCAAACTTTGCGTATTATTCTATTTTTTAGCCTCAGAGCAAATTATGAAGTAGATTTTACAATTTCTTCCTCCAAGTGCAGCACTCTCCCTGACTGGAAAACAGTTGAGTGTGGCTCTCTCCAGGTTTATGTGACTTGTGCTTTAGTAAAATGAATCACAAAAATAAAAATCTGAACATAACTGCATGTTAATTCATTCAGGTGCTACATATAAACTACCTTCAGTGACAATAATTGGCATCTTCATTTGCATCATATTTTAAACAATTCTTGAGCAGAGAAATCAAAGATTTGCTCCAGGTGAACAAGGACCATTGTTGCAGGTGTGTAAGGACTGTGTGCTTGTTTTTGTTATTGCATCCTCATTTTGAAACAGAGGTTGAGAAAAGGGAGAACTCAGAGGAAAAGCATTTCTGCCATTTGACTTATGACCCAGCAATTTTGACAGAATCAGGAATTCCACAAAGCAATTGAAAATTCAGTTCCTTAAAATGTTATCAAAATATTTATATTAGAGCCCAGTATGAATCAACAACATTGTGTGAGAAAACCAGAAAGTGGAGCAAACTCTCACAATATCTAATGAAGCTTACACTATGGCTACTTTACTTTCTATAGATGACTTTTGATAATTAGTCCATACAGATTGTTATAATTTCCAAACCTGTTGCAGAGCTGGAATCTGCCTCAATCTTTTGAAATGCTTAATCAACAATGGATTAATTGTGTTTTTGTGTCACCAGGGTCACCAGTAGAAATGGTAGCTCAGTGGTTATGCCAATGGATGAGTAATCCAGGTGTAAGGGTTTAAACTCCAGTGACATGAGTTGCTAAATTCCTTAACGCATCTGGGAAACTTAACTAGAAATAATTAAAGGAATCTCAAAGGGAAAACTCAACAATGGTGACAATGAAACTAGTATTGTCCAAAAAAACCAGTCTGGTTTATTCATGCTCTTCGGGGAACAAAATCAGCCATCGCTACCCTAGCTGCCTATAGTGACTTTAGACTAACCACATCAACCAATGCGGTTAACTCTAACTGCTACTTTTTGATCCAGGCTGTTCCTGGCCCTCCTATTCTGTGAGTCTCAATTTTGTTAACTAGTCTTTGATGTGGTACATTGTCAAAGTTTTTCTAAAATCCATACAGACAATATCTACTGCATTCCCTTCATAAACCTCACTGTTAATTCATCAAAAAGAAAATTCAAGTAATTGAGCCAAACATAATCTGTCTTTCATAAATCCCATGTTGGCTTTCCTTAATTAATTCAAACTCCTCTATGTCTCTATTAATTTTTTCCTTGACTATTGTTTCTAAAATTTTACCTAATTCTGATGTTCAACTGATTCACCTGTACTGAAGAAAAATATCCTCACACCTTTTCTTAAATAGGGATGTCAGATTTACCCCTTTCTGATCCTCTAATATTATTCCCAAAACTATGGAAGATTGGAATACTATGGCAAGTTCTTCTGCGAATACCATTCATAACTATCTTCACAACTTGGGTTGCAAGCCATTCAGGCAACTCAACCTATGCACTCTCAGCAAAACCAATCTTTCCACGAAACTCTGCCTATCAATTTTCACTCTTATGCATTACTCCTACCATCTCCACTTCTCCCGATACTTTGTCAGCATTTTCTTCCTCACTATAAACTGCTGCCCCTGAGTTTAGTATCTGTAAGATACGTTGCAAGAAGTCACCAAAGCTCCTTAGGAGCATTTTCCAAACCTACAACAACTTCCATTTTGAAGGACAAGGGCAGCAGATACAGGGGAAGAGCACCACCTGCAACTTCCCCTTCAAGTCACTCACCATCCTGACTTGGAAATTTATCCCTGTTCCTTCAGTGTCCCTGGGTCAAAATTCTAGAACACCCTCCCTAATGGCATTGTGAGTTTACTTACAGCAGATGGAGTTCAAGAAGGCAACACACCACTACCATCTCAAGAGCAATGAGAGACAGGCAATAAATGTTGGCCCAGACAGTGATGCCCACATACCATATATGAATTTTAGAAAACCCTGTCCATAAAAAGTGGGACAAATCCAATCCAGTCAACTGTCACCCCATTATTCTGCTCTCAATCATTAGCATTGTCATAGAAAGTGCAACAGGTAATTAAGAAGGCAAATAGAATTTTCCCTTCATTGCGAGAGGGATTGAGTTTAAAAGCAGGGAGATTATGTTACAGCTGTATAGGGTACTGGTGAGGTCACACCTGGAGTACTGTGTGCATTTTTGGTCTCCTTACTTGAGAAGGGATATACTGGCACTGGAAGGGGTGCAGAGGAGATTCACTAGGTTGATTCCAGAGTTGAAAGGGTTGGCTCATGAGGAGAGGCTGAATAGACTATGATTATACTCATTGGAAGTTAGATGAATGAGGAGGGATCTTATAGAAGCAAATAAAATTATGAAGGGAATAGATAAGATAGAAGCAGTGTGGTTGTTTCCAGTGGCAGCTGAAACTAGAACAAGAGGGCATAGCCTCAAAATTAGGGGGACCAGATCTAGGACTGAATTGAGGAAGAACTTCTTCACTCAAAGGGTTGTGAATCTATAGAATTCTTCGCCCAGTGAAGTAGTTGAGGCTTCCTCACTGAATGTTTTTAAAGCTAAAATAGATAATTTTTTGAATAGTAAAGGGATTAAAGGTTATGGTGAGAGGGCAGATAAGTGAAATTGAGGCCATTGAAAAGATCAGCCATGATCTTATTGAATGGTGGAGCAGGCTCAAAGGGCAAGATGGCCTACTCCTGTTCCTGGTCCATAAGTTCTTATTATGTTCTAAATTTTAAATGGAATGGAGCATCAAGGAGTGCTAAAAAATTGAAGTCAACTTGAAATAGGAAGAATTATTTCCTCTGGTTGGAGTCATACCTGGCATAAAGGAAAATGGTTTTGGTCATTTGGTCGACATTGATGCACAAGTTATTTGGGTAGCATCTTTACCTGCTTCATCAATGATCTTCCCTCCATTATACAGACAGAACTAGGGATGTTCATTGTGCAATCATTAATGTTCGGTTTCACTAATACCTTTCCAGATAATTGAGCAGTCTGAGCCCACATGCAGCAAAGTTGGACAATATTCAGGCTTTCATATGTGGCAAGAAATATTCATATTGTACAAATACCAGACAATGGCCATCCCCAGTAAAAGAGAACCTAACCACATTCAACGGCATCACCATTCCTGAATCGCCCACTGTCAAGATCCTGAGGGTTCACACTGACCAAAAACTAAACTGTAGTACTGTGACCATTAGAACAGGTCAGAGGTTGGAAATTCTCCAACAATTGACTCACTGGCTAATTCTACAAATATTTTCTGCTATGGAAGACATGAAAGGAGTGGGATGGAATACTCTTCGCTTCCTGGATTAGTGCAGTTCCAACCGCACTCAAGAATCTTGACTCTCTGTGGAACAAAGAAATTTTATAAATCTGCAGCCAATCCACTGCTTGAAGTATTTTCTCCTTCCACCACTGATTCACATGACTGCAGAATGTTGATACACTGCAGCAACTCACCAAGCTTTCTTTTAAAGCTCTCCCAAACTCATGACCACAATCATATTATTGAACAAGAACATCAGGCACGGATGGAATGACTGTCATGTCTAAGTTTACCTCTAATTATACACGATCCTGACTTGGAAATGTATCTCCATTCGTACATCATTGCTGGATCAAAATCCTGGAACTCCATACTTAACAGTACTATGAGATTACCTTCATCACATGAACTGAAGTGTTTAAAGAAGGTTAGTCATGACCACCTTCTCAAGCTCAATTACTGACAGGCAACTGCCACCCATGTCCACATTATAATCTGGAATACAATGGATGATCCTGTTAAATATGTCTGAGGCAGAGAGTCGTTCTTATAGCCGAATACACTGACGAACATTGTGATCTGCCACCACTGCATATTTCTACCTAACTCCCATTGTATGCTGGTCACACCCTCACCAACATGGCTTATACACAACCCATAACAGAAATGTGCACACACACTGTCAACACTATTTTGGATATCAAAGAGCAATCACACAATCTTAAAAAAAGGGCACTTCCAATTTTAACTTTACAGCAAAATATTGGATTCGATGATGTACAGAGAAAGATGGAAACAGAAAGAAGAAACAAGTAAGCAAACAATGACAGATTTTACAAAGCTTGTGAAAACAGAATGCTGGAAGCGAATATTATGGATTCGCCAAATGTGAATAGTCAAAGAAATTATTTTCTGCACAACTTGGCTTGTTGAACATATGACTAAAGGGTGAAAACTTTGTTGTGTCTCAGCAGCCCACAAGACAAATGCTTGGTGGTGGTGAACTAAAAGTGAACTAAACTAAAGCCATAATATATAGGAGCAGAATTAGGCCATTCAGCCCATCAAGTTTGCTCTGCTACTCAATCATAGAATCCCTACAATATGGAAAGATGCCATTCAGCCCATCGAGTCTACATCCACCCTCCAAAGAGCATCTCACCCAGATGCAGACCCAGTCCCCCACCCTATCCCCATAACCCACTTACCCTGTACATAGCTAAATACTACAGGGCAATTTACTATGGCCAATCCACCTAACCTGCACATTTTTGGACTGTGGGAGGAAACTGGAGTACCTGGATGAAACCCACCCTGGCACAGGGAGAATGTGCAAACTTCACAAACGTCACTGAAGACCAGAATCGAACCTGGGTCCCTGGCGCTGTGAGGAAGCAGTGCTAATCACTGAGCCACTGTGCCACCCTTAAATTTTTGCAACGCAAGTCAATGCAGTCACCTGTTTGACTCATGCCTGGCTGCAAATGAGGAAGTGGTTTGCCAGCATCGGGAACAGAATGAATGTGAGGATGTAACCAACCTTCTGCACATTTCCCTGTGAGACTGTCAGGCATTGAACAAAACTAATTTGAAAGTCCTTCCAGCTTCCAGAGAGTTTAAGTCAAAGAATGGTGCACAAACATTGCCATTTTACACACATGAATATATGGAGAAGGGCTGGACATTCGACTTTTAAAGTGACGCACTTGGCAACTTTTGAACAATAAACTAACAGGTAGTAATTTTTATCTTTCATGTTTGCCTCGTGTAAATCTGAAGGAATCAATCATTCACATAAACCCTCATGTAAATTGGAAAAAGCAGAGCAGGTCTCTTCTGATAGTCTCAAGATGTGTGAAGGTATAAATAAGCACTGTCAGCAAGAGTTTCGTTCTGCCTAGACTGCCTCCAGTATCAAGCATTTGTTATCTGATCATGAATCCCTACTCTTCCATTAAAACATTCAACGTAATCAGAACCTCCAACCGAATGTTCAAACTGCTTTGCCTGCTGGATTTTGTTTTCAGTGTTAAATTGAGGCAAATTAAATACAAAGGTAAAAATTATGGATTATCTCAGCAAACCAAACAATGGACTATGAAAATTATGATTGAAAGCACAGAAAAGGAGTACATTTATCACCAGAGATAGTAAGAACTGCCAATGCTGGAATCAGACACAACACAGTGTGAGATAACAAGGTGTAGAGCTGGATGAACACAGCAGGCC
>NC_063333.1:69491027-69546210 GCF_021869965.1 Rhincodon typus | reverse complement strand
ACCTTGTTATCTAAAACAGGGTGTTGTCGGTATTTTGAACCATCAGTTGGTATGACATTATAATAACGGCTGTATTCCATTTATTATGGAAAGTTCCTTCTAGGATACACTAATCTACTTAAAAGAAAACATGGAGGGTTTCTTTGTGTTCTGTTTAGTTCAATGAAAATGTTTTCCAATGTCCAATTGACTTTGTTCGAGTATAATGCAGATCAGTCAACATGCAAGTGAAAATTCAGCCCAAGCACAGTAGTCTGTGCGCTGGAGTGAGTGATATGTTTGCAATAATTAAAATATAATGGATTTGACTAAGAAAATATGGCT
This sequence comes from Rhincodon typus, assembly GCF_021869965.1. Classification (NCBI taxonomy): domain Eukaryota; kingdom Metazoa; phylum Chordata; class Chondrichthyes; order Orectolobiformes; family Rhincodontidae; genus Rhincodon; species Rhincodon typus. The sequence continues at coordinate 69,545,886 of NC_063333.1, read as the reverse complement.
TGTTTTGGAAAATACTGACTACTTGTTTAGGAATGTGTCCAAAATAAATTGAGTTGGACCTTTTTTGCTGGCTTATCATTTTAATATAAAATTGCAAATGAAATGAATAAGGTTAGAAGATGACACAGTTCAAAGCTGCATTCACTGGAATTCCTGACTGTTACCATTTTTAATTTTCTTCTTTCTATTCTTGTTGAAAATGTCATTCTGATGTATGTTGTATGACTTGCTAGCACTGCTGTCATGGCCAGCAGGCTGTCATGAAACAGTCAGTCCTATCCAGCTGAGACTTATTACTGCTATCAATTATTTTGGGGCTTGTGTCTTTTAAGGTAAATGGACTAATTGTAGTTTCTATCTGTTGTCAGTGCACAATCCAAAGAATGGGAATATTAAATAGCTGAACTGTCCTTTATAATTTGAACAGTGCTGCCAGCCTGTAATCTAATTGAATTATTGAAATTCCTCCAAATTTCACTGGTAAATCTCTATCTTTAATGCATAAAATACATTAGTGTAACCATCTTTTCATTACAGGCAAATGAAAGGTAACATGACTGACAAGGTTAGGGCAATCTTTTGCTTTTTCTGTCAGAGGAAAATTGAGGCAAATGTGCTCATGGGGAGAAATAGTGACCAATCCTTTATTGACATGTAAATTGGACTGGTTGGTGGGTAAACAAACTGACTGTAACTAAAGAAAAGGACTAAAAAAAGGACATTAAGAAGGAGAAACAAGCAGTGGTAGAAACTTGCAATATCGCTGCAGTTTTACTTCATCAAATGAAGAAAATGTTCGGCAAACCATCAAGTTGGGAGGATTTTACCATCTTAAATCTGCCTTATTATTTCATATTTGCCATTAAATGTATAATCTCTCTCTCTCTCAGTTTTAACTTAGAGTTTCAAACAACTGTAAACATACTGCTATTTGAAATGTGTATGGTTTATGTAATATTAAATCACATTTGAAAAGATATCACAATGTTTGCATTTATTGCTTAATTCTGGAGAAATTATAAAGATTTATTGCTGAAGTTCAGTAACATGTGTGCCTATTTGAAATAATATGACTTCACTGAATCACTGAAGTGAAATGCCATCTTCATGGCAGAATTGTAGGGAGAGGGTGGATAGGCTGGGACTTTTTTAACTGGTAGGTCAGAGGTTGAGGGGTGACCTTACAGCAGTTCATAAAAATCACAAGGGGTATAGATAGGTGAATGGCAGTTGTCTTTTCCCTATGGTGAGGAACTAGGGAGCAAATTTTTAAAGTGAGGGGAGAAAGATTTAAAAAGGACATGAGGGGCAACTTTCTTACATAGACAGTGGTTCATGTGTAGAATAAACTTCCAGAGACATTTGCATAAGTACATGAATAGGAAGGGTTTGGAGGGATATGGGCCAGGAGCAAGCAGGTGGGAATAGTTTAGCTTAGGATTATGTTTGGCATGGACTGGTTGGACCAGGGGGTCTGTTTCCATGATGTATGACTCTATGGTTACAAATGGAGCAGATTTCTCAACTATGGTTGAGGCCACCCAAGTTTTATTCCAAATTATTGGGTTGAAAATTGAGTGTGCTGACATTCAATAGATGACCTGCTTTCCCAGGTTACTACCTCGGGTAATAAAGCCAAAATACATCTGAAGTTGAAAAGTTCCAAAACGTATTACACTTGGAGAGGATTTTTTGGATTACGAATTGGAATGGGGAGAGGAAGTGGGCTGGAACCAGGGGTGATGGGAAAGCTACCGTGTTGCAACAGTTTGCCAATGGCAGGTTGCCAAGCCACAAAGGGGCATATTTGGCATGCTCATTACTTCTCAGCCGGAATAATCTGACTAAAGTATTTAGCTGGATTTCAAGTTATCACACTGGATCCCCTGCCCCATTCCTCAAGTTTCCTTAAGTTGCCACCATAGTTCCCTAACTATCTGGCTAACTGGGATGCTCCCTGCCCCACACTCCACAAGCAGGCTTCACATATGACAGCACACATACCATCAGCACTGTCCCTGGATGGGATCCAACTGAGAGATGTACTCCTGATGTGTTTTTCCTGTCACTGCACTGCTGACCATGTTTTGGAAAGTGCTGAGACTCAACCCAACAGAACAGTCAAAATCTTTGATCAAAGGCTCCAACCTATCATATCCTGATGCCAACTCAACTTCTTGCCTTTTGGAGTCTATAGATTGTTTATGGCTCACAATCAATTACCACTTCTTGTCTTTGATGGCTCAAATCCTTGTGTAACTTCCAATATCCAAGATTTCAAACCCACATTTATGTCTTCTGATTTTGACTTCCTTGTTTACGTGCCACCTCTTTCACTCATTTTGAGCTTGATGTTCCCTTGTACTTTGGGCCTTGCCCATTCCCCTTGGTTTCTCAGCAACAAAATAAATGAACAGAACCCTCCAATCACTCTCTTCATCACTGTAATGGTAATGAAATAGCATTTCAGAACATTTGTTTATTTTTAGATTTTCACTTTATGTCAGGACCAGGTAAAATAGCATTTAACAATTCTGCAACTATGTTGCAGTTTTATTTCAAGTTGCCACTTTGCAAATAGCATTAATTAATTGGAGCTGACAGGTTTACCTATCAATAATTTCCTTGATACTTATGTTCCATTCCATAGATCACAGCTTTTAATTGCAGACTAATTTATCTGGTATCAACTGTGGCAAAGGTGACATAAACATTAAAATATAAGCATGAAATATATGTTGTGAATAAAAATCATGCAAAAATTATGTCATAAAAGGTATTTGGAATTTATAATATCGTAAAAGTAGTCTACTCCAGCTGAGTGAGTGTAAAGAAACCTGATGGGCTCTGCACTTTCCCTTTATTTTCCAGAACATTTCCGGGAAGATTAAGATCTTTTCGCTAAAAGGTAGGGGAATGGAGTTTTACAGATCACCCACTAGAAATAAGATCCACTTCCTAAATTTAGACTGAATCTTCTCATGGACAGAGCCACAAACATGCCCACAAGTCCACAATTTTCACAGCTTATTCTCACTTTTATTCCGCCACTTGACTTACTGTGTAAGTAACCAGAAGCAGAATGATCTCTGGAAAACAAAATAATTCCAGTGAGACTCTGTAAAAGGTACCATTTCGACCCAAAGACCTGATCATCTTCATTCGCTTTGTTCGACCTTCAGCCGAGAGTAAACGGTTCAGAAATAGATTCGAATCGATTGAACGTAGTTCTATCTAAAAGCTTCAGGTAAGACAAACAGTGGATCCGCCCTGTGCATCCCCGAGACAAATGCATGAGCGCAGTCGCTACAGTTCACCAAAATCATGGAGGGCTCAGGCTGTGGTGGATGTTTCCAGTAGTCTCGGTGCTACAACATTTTGTTGAACCAGGCTTGGTTACTCAACAGAAGCAGAAATAATCTCCGTTTTAACCAAACGCCATGGGTTTGTGACCTGTTCCAGTCACGAAATCCTTGCTATTCCTATAGACTGCCCTAATGCAAGGCAATTCCCCAGTATTGATTACCCCCAGCAGATGATTTTGTTGCAACTCCTATTTAAAAGCAACTGAACATATATTCAAAGGTTTCAAGGAACAGTATGCAATTGGTCAATTAACGTTGGATTCAGCCTTTTGCAGCAATCCTAGACCCCGAACGGTCGCTTAAATTATTTAACTAAGTTCAAAACTTTTTTGATAACCAAACACAAGTATTTTTCTTACCTATTGCCAGGATGCATATCTCATACAGCAGAAAATGAGTTTTGCTACTGAAGGGATCCATGAAAGCATCGTGTCCCATAGAGAGCCTGCGTGACTGAATACGGTTTCTGTTCGGGTGCAACTGGTCCCAGCTTCGTTTGACAGTGAAATGAGTCAACTCCCGGCTTTGGCTCCGGGTTCTCAGCACACACGGAAAGAGAGAGAGAGAGATAACACATATAAACACACAGTGCACCTATCCATCAGTTTAACATCTCCTATTTTCACAGCACTGACATGCTATAGAAATACTAATATTGGAAAATCATATGTCATTGTGAATAAATCACCATCGTGCGCACACGAGCATGGATCACCAGAACATTGATAATCGCACTATTAGGTTTTATCTGTTTAAAACTCGGACCCTTGTTGAACAGAAACACGAACGCATCCTCTTTCTGTGAAATTTCAGGTGCGTACCAAACAACAAAGTTGAGGGGGAACTTTTGATGATAACTTTGGGGAACTGTTTACGATTTGATCATGAACTGAAAACAATTCATATCAGAATAAAGGGATCTTGAAACACATAAAGTACGTCCTGTTTATTATTTTGACAATGAAATAATTTATTTCAACCAACACTGGGGAATTGCCTTGCATTACGGCAGTCTATAGGAATAGCAAAAATTTCGTGACACTAACAGGTCACAAACGCATGGCGTTTGGTTAAAACCAGGAGATTGTTTCTGCTTCTGTTGAGTAACCAGCCTGGTTTAACAAAATGACACGGCACCAAGATTACCAGCAATGTGCACCACAGCCTGAGTCCTCAGTGATTTTGGTGAACAGAGCAGGAGCTCTAGCGACCGCGCTTATGTATTTGTCTCGGGGATGCACAGGGTGGATCCACTGTTTGTCTCACCTGAAGCTTTTAGATAGAACTACGTTCAATGCATTCGGATCTACTTCTGAACAGTTTACTCTCGGCTAAAGGTCGAACAAAGCGAATGATCAGGTCTTTAGACAGAAATGATACCTTTTACCCTATGTTGACACTGCAGATAAGTGTCTCATTGGAACTATTATTTTTCCAGATGAAATCATTTATTTCAATTTTTGAAAACAGAAACATTGTGAACAGTGAAAACTGGTATATCTGTTTTAACGGAACAAACAACTATACAGCTTTGTGGGTGCATTGACATTCAAATAGAACAACATCCACCCAAGTAGCAGAAAAAAAATGCAATTGAAAGTGAAGCAATGCAGAACCCAGCATTATAGAATCGCACTTCAAAATGCTAGTGTACATCATTTGCTTTAATGAAATTAATGCGCATCTCTACAATTAACAAATATAGATTATAGAATCTCTACAGTGTGGAAACAGGCCCTTTAACCCAACGAGTCCACACGGACCCTCGGGGCATCCCACCCAGACCCATCCCCCTATAACCCATCAAATCTACGGGCAATTTAGCATGTCCAATCTACCTAGCCTGCACATCTTTGGACTTTGGGAGGAAACCTGAGCATCCGGAAGAAACCCATGCTGACATGGGGAGAATGTGCAAACTCCACACAGACAGTTGACCGAGGGTGGAACCCGGGTCCCTGGCACTGTGAGGCAGCAGTTCTAACCACTGTGCCACCGTGCCGCCCAGATGTTGGACAACATTAATGACCAGTTATAAAGAAATATGTCAATCATGTCATAGTTTGCAGATTCCATGTGTGACTGGAGGAAACAAACAATGAATTGTCTGTGAAATAGTGGTGTCCTTCCTGCCCGGTGATTCAGAAAGTAGCAGATTTGTCCTCATTAAGTACTCATGTGTGGAGTAGGATTTCACTGGATTAAAAATACTTAACATTTTCAAAGGAGGGGCAACAAATGCAACAACATTCAAATAAAAACAAACATTGTGAATGCTAGAAATCTGAAACAAAAACAGGGAGAGCTGGAGAAACTTGCACAGGTCTCAGAGCATTTGTGGTGACAGAAACAGAGTTAATGTTTCCAGTTCAGTATGACTCCTTCTTCAGAACATAACGACAGCAACTTGCAATTATGCATTTTATAAAACAACTGTAGTGAAATTCTAAGGGATATTATTTGCACAAGCCTGTCAGTGGCCAACAGGCTTCGAAGGTGTAATTCCCCGAACCAGGCCAAGGTGAGGCCAAAAGCACAAAAACTGCCTGCTTCCCTTTCTAGTGATTCAAAAGTCTCTTTTGTGCTTCTGGTTGCACTTCAGTCCCACGCTCCTGGCTTTGAAGCATCTGGATACGGGCAAATCAGAGGACCTCCTCATGGGGCTGCTTCTGGGCCTGGCCAAGTTGGCCATTAATAGGTCCAGGCAGCAGGCTGTGGAGGGGATCCTAGTTGCTGATTGACTGCACTTCTTCCACATTTGTTCCTGGGTGCCCTTGGAAAAGGAGCTTCTGGTGTACACTGATATTCTTGATGTTTTTAGATAAAGTAGGAGGGTATGGAGTGCTTTATCTCCCCCTTAATTCCATTTTGATTTAATCCCCTACCTTTCTCCCTGCCTTTGGTAATATTGCATCACCCTTAACATGTTATGTGTAGCCACTAATCAATTGGAATGTGGGTGATTTACTGGTGGCAGTTAATAGATGAAAAAAACCACAGGTGATTTGGTCTTGGGTAAAAAACTGATTGGTTGTGTGTGATAATAGTTCCAATATATAAAACAAAACATGCTAATCACTATAATTGTGGGCTGAGCCCAACATTAAAGATGTAACTGATTGGCTGCACACTCAGCAGTTGGTTTTGGTTCATGTAAGGCTACTTTGGATCCAAGCTAGCCCACACTTCTTAAAACAAACCTGCATATCTTAAAAGGGAATTGGATCCAGGTATAATAGATAAGGAGTGTGGCTGGGAAAGACTTTTGAGCAAGAAGAATGTTGAGAAATAGAGCAGTAGACCTGCGAGAGTTCCCAGGTTCTTTGATGTAATGCTGAAGGCCTTAGAGTGGAAGATAGAAAGAAGGAGAGAATTGGTTTTCACACATGACTTCATGAGGCATCCAGTCAACACTTCAAGGTGGAGACAACAAGAACTGCCAATGCTGGAGTCAGAGACAACACAGTGAGGAGCTGGAGGAACACAGCAGGTCAGGCAGCATCAGAGGAGCAGCAAAGTTGATGTTTTGGGTCTGGGACCCTTGTTCAGAAATGGGGAGGGGGAAGGAAGCTTGGAAATAAATAAAGGGAGGAGGGGTAGGGCTGGAGAAATGTCGGTGGGATGGTGATAGGTGGATGCAGATAGGGAGTAATGGGGATCGGTCAGTGAGATGGACGCAGCAGATAGGTGGGGAAGAAGTGGACAGGTTGTGTCAGGTCAAAGAGGCAGGGATGAGAGGGAGGATTGGATGTGGGATAAGGCCAGAAGTGGGGAAATTTTAAAACTGGTGAATTCTATGTTAAGGCCATTGGGCTCCCGAAGCAGAATATGAGGTGTTGCTCCTCCAGTTTGCGGGTGGTGTCATTGTGGCACTGGAGGAGGCTGAGGATGGACATGTCACCCAGGGAGTTGGAAGGGGCTTTAAATTGGTTGGCGACCAAAAGGTGTTGTCATTTGTCACGTATAGAGCACAGATGCACCACGAAATGGTTCTTGAGTCTGTGCTTGGTCTCACCGATGTAGAGGAGGCCACATTGGCCGCAACGGATACAGTAGACCAGATGGAGGGATTTTGAGGGCAGAAGTGTGGGAAATGCGAGGGATTGTGGGGCCGGATTGTAGGACCTACACCTCTGCCCTCAAACCCCTTTCACCCCCCAAAAAAAAAGACAGAATTCCCTGGTCCTCACATACCACCTGACCAATCTCCACATCCAGCATATCATTCTCCGCTACTTCCGCCACCTACAGTTCGACTCCATGACCAAAGAGATATTTCCCTCCCTACCCCTATCTGCCTTTCATAGGCACCGCTCACTCCATAACTGTTTCATCTGCTCCACACTCCCCACCAACCCCACAACATCTAGCACCTTTCCCTGCAACCACAGGAAGTGCTACACCTGCCCCTACACCTGCCCCCTCACCTCCATCCAAGGCCGAAGGCAAATTTTTTATATCCAACAAGGGTTCACCTGTACATCCTCCAACTTGGTCTATTGTATCCGTTGCTCCCGATGTGGTCTCCTCTACATTGGTGAGACCAAGTGCAGACTCGGGGACTGTTTCGTGGAGCATCTGCACTCTGTACATGACAAATGACAACACCTTCTGGTCACCAACCATTTTAACTCCCCCTCCCAATCCCTGGGTGACATGTCCCTCCTGAGCCTCCTCCAGTACCACAATGAAGCCACACACAAACTGGAGGAGCAACACCTCATATTCCACCTTGGGAGCGTACAGCCCAATGGCCTAAACATAGAGTTCACCAGTTTTAAGATTTCCCCACCCCCGGCCTCATCCCATGTCCAAACCTCCCTCTCATCCCCACCTCCTTGACTGACACAACCTGTCTATCGTCTTACCCACCTATCCGCACTATCCTTCCCACCGACCAATTCCCGACCAATCAACCTCTCACCATCCCACCTACCTTTCCCCATCCCCACCATCCTCCCTCCCACTTCCTTGACCTGACAAAACCTGTCCATTTTCTCTCCCACCTATCCTTCCCATCGACCAATCCCCACTACCCCCTACCTGCATCCACCTATCACCAGCCCAACTACCTTTCCCCTTCTCCCTCTATTTCTCAGCTCCCTCCCCACTCACCATTTCTGAAGAATGGCCCTGACCCGAAGTGTGAACTTTCCTTCTCCTCTGATGCTGCCTGACTTGCTGTGTTCCTTGAGCTCCAGACTGTGTTGTCTCTAACACTTCAAAGGCTACATGAGCAAACAGCCATGAAGCTCAATGTAGAGCATTTGTCCCTGATGACTAGCTACAAGGCTGGAAAAAGTCTGTTACCTCACTGGAATGACCACAGTCAGTGAATTCATCTTCAAAGGATATCCCTCCTCACAGCACCTCCAATCATACCCTCTGCTCTCACTCAAATCTCTCACTCATTAGTAAACAGGACTTATGTCTCACGTTCATAACAGATCTACTCAGTATTACACATTTCCCACTGGTGCAGACTTCATACTTAAATCTTGCAGATCCACATAATTCCAGCAATATAGATATGACAGGCACAGCACATAAACATACTGCAAACTCAATCACTGATAGTCTTCCCTCACTTATGCAGGACAAGTTGGCAAATAACAGGTTGGAGCAGAGAACTCACTGGGGACAGACATGACAAATGTCTGCTTGGGGAAACATTGATCTAATACCTAAGGTTTTAGAATAGGTTTTAGCTTGGGTTGTGGATGCTGTGGTTGGTTAGCTCGCCGAGCTGGCTCGTTGTTCCACAGACGTTTCATTACCCTGCTGGGTAACATCATCAGTGCAGCTTCCAATGAAGCGCTGTTGTGTTTTCTAACCTGAAGGGTCTAGGCCCGAAACATCAGCCTCTCTGCTCCTATGATGCTGCTTGACCTGCTGTGTTCATCCAGCCCCGCACCTTGTTGTCTCATATAAACGCTGGTGTCCATTGCGGTGGATTGCCTTACTTCCAGTTTTCCTTCGCAGTGGAGTATATATAGGGTCTAGCTCTAAGTGTTTGTTGATGGCTTTCTTTGTGGAGAACCAGGCCTCTAGGAATTCCCGTGCTTGTCTCTGCTTCGCCTGTCCCAGGATCCTGGTGTTGTCCCAATCGAACAATGAAGTTGCATCAGAACAATATTTAAGCAAGCAACAACACACTGCAGCAACACAGAACTACTCCAAAAAGAAGAGTACCTCTTCCAAGTATTCAAAGACAATGGATACCCAAAAAACAGGATCAGAAGATGCCTATTACGCGAATAACACACTTATCACGCTACCTTACATCTTGAACACGTCTTAACTGACCACAAGACTCCTACGATCACCGGGCATCAGAGTAGCGCACAAACCCACATCAACCCTACGCCAACAGCTAACCCGAACCAAAGACCCGCTACCCACTATGGACACGACCAATGTCATCTACAAGATTCCCTGCAAAGACTGCGACAAACATTACATTGGACAGACAGAAGGAAATTAACCACTAGAGTACACAAACATCAACTAGCAACAAAATGACACGACTAATACTCACTCATCTCCATCCACATGGATAAGGAAAACCACCAGTTCGATTGGGACAACACCAGGATCCTGGGACAGGTGAAGCAATGGCAAGTACGGGAATTCCTGGAAGCCTGGTTCTCCACTAAGAAAGCCATCAATCAACACATAGAGCTAGACCCATATAGACTCCATTGCAAAGGGAAACCGGAAGTGAGGTAATCCAGCTCAACGGACACCGGAGTTTAAACATCGGGCGGGAAAACACAACAGCACTTCATTGGAGGCTGCACTGATGATGTTACCCAGCAGGGTAATGAAACATCTGTGGAACAACGAACCAGCTCGGCGAGCCAAACAACCACAACATTGACCGAAAATATTATGCAGCTGTCACTAAAGGTGTTATAACCTGTCATTGAAACTATCCAGGATGGGAATCTACAGTTTCCCCATTCCTACTTCAGCCTCAGCCTGCAATCTGGCTTAAACTACAATTTGTAGATGCACCTACTGTTTTCCACCCAAACAACCCAGACTTCGCTCACCCCATACCCTGCTTTCAGATTTATGATTTTAAACACCAAACCCTTACTACCTGGTCAGCCAGTGCAGCCCGGCAATGGAGGTTCAGAACAAAAGCACAGATCTGATGGAGAAACACCATCAATCCATCTGACATGTTCAGTCATCAGCTCATATATTGGCACAACATGAATCTTACAGGGTGATACAGAAGCAGGATCTGCAAATAGTCAGTCATCAACATGAATGGTTTCTTTTCAATTCATTTGTGGGATGTGGGCATTGCTGGCTGACCAGGATTTATTACTCGGCCCTAGTTGCCCTTGAGAAGGTGGTGGTGAGCTGACAGTGAAGAACAGCAATATATTTCCAAGTCAGGATGGTGAGCGGCTTGGAGGGGAACTTGAAGGTAGTGGTGTTCCCATATATCTTCTGCCCTTGTCCTTCCAGGTGGAAGTGGTCATGGGTTTGGAAGGTGTTATCTGAGAATCTTTGGTGAATTTCTGCAGTGTATCTTGTAGATAGTACACACTGCTGCTACTGAATGTCGGTGTTGGAGGGAGTGGATGCTTGTGGACGTAATGCCAATCAAGCGGGCTGCTTTGTCCTGGATGGTGTCAAGCTTCTTGAGTGTTGTTGGGGCTGCACTCATTCAGGCAAGTGGGGAGTATTCCATCACACTCCTGACTTGTGCCTTGTGGATGGCAGAAAGACTTTAAGGAGTCAGGAGGTGAGTTACTCGCAGCAGTATTCCTAGTTTCAGACCTGCTCTTGTACCCATTGTGTTTATGTTGTGAGTCCAGTTGTGTTTCTGGTCAATAATAACCTTCATGATGCTGATAGTGGAGGATTCCGCAATGGTAACACCGTTGAATGCCAAGGGACGGTGGTTAGATTGTCTCTTATTGGTGATGGTCAAAGCCTGGCATTTGTGTGGCACAAATATTACTTGCCACCTGTTAGCCCAAGCCTGGATATTGTCCAGATCTTGTTGCATTTGAACATGGACTGCGAATGGTACTGATCATTGTGCAATCATCAGTGACCATTCTTCACTTCTGATCTTATGATGGAGGGGAGATCATTGATGAAGGAGCTGAAGATGGTTGGGCTGAGGACACTAGCCTGAAGAACTCCTGCGGAGATGTCATGGAGCTGCAGTTCCTCAGCGTGGCAACAAGGTAACAAATGTACCAGGACATCTCCCTGTGTTGGGGAAGTGGTGGTCACAGATAGGATCAGCTATAGAAGACTCAGTCGACAACATCCACAGGACAGCATACAGGAAGAAAAAGCTGAAGTGCATGCATACTGGATTAAAAACAGAATTGTTGGAAAATCTCAGCAGGTCTTGTTGTATCTGTGGAGAGAAATCAGAGTTAATATTTCAGGTCCGGTAATCCTTCTTCAGAACTGTTCTCTGCTGAAAATTAATGGTTTTCAAGGCTACAGCTCCTAGAGTAATAGGGATAGGAATACCAGGACTTGGCAAGGACTGGCAAGGAACAAGATAGACACTTAGAAAAGGCACAATGGTGAAGATTTGCATATTGCATCTACTATTGGAAGTGTTGTTGCATAAAATTGTAATGGAATGTCAACATTGTTAGCAACTTTTATTTTAGGATCATGGCCAAAAGACATTGTGATTGTCCAGAGAGAGGTTTTGCAAAGTGTGGAACTTGGATCAACAGCAATCTATGGATGTTTGTCATAGGATCTGAGGTCTAATGGGAAGTTCAAGGAAAGCTAGTTTTGAAAGCCAATGTCCCAGACACCTCTACCTATTTTGCCTTATCCTTTTCTTGCTTCTGCTCCTCTTTGACTTCCTTAGTAGACATCTTATCTTCTGGAACAATGGAAACAGGAGGTGTAGCCTCCAGAATGGGTCCCAACAGCAGATAAACATCAATAGTGACATGCAGGAAAATCAATTGATTATTGAACAGTTGCTGTTAGGATTCATAAGGGAATTTAACAGGGAAAATGCTGAGAGGATGTTTCCCGCATGGAAAAGTCGAGGACCAAAGCGCATAGTCTCATAATAAAGGGATATCAATTTAAGAGAGAAATAAGGAAGAATTTTTTCACATAGAGCGATAGAGTTATAGAGTCATACAGCATAGAAACAGGCCCTTCAGTCCACCATGTCTATGCTGACCAACAAATGCCAAACTACATTAATATCATTTACCTGCACTTGGTCCATCGTCTACTATGCCCTAGAATTTTAAGTGTTCATCCAGATACTTGCTAAATATTAGAAGGGTACCTGCCTCCACCACCATTTCAGGCCGTGCATTTCATATTTCTACCACCCTCTGGGTTAAAAATGTTTTCTTCATATCTTCTCTAAACCACTTACTCCTCACCTTAAACTTTGTGCCCTCTGATCTTAGACACCTCTGCCTTGGGATCCCTTATCAACACTTGCCTTTCTGAATGATTAATCCTGTCTCTCACAATATTTTGCAATAACTCCCCTACTACTGACATCAGACTAACAGGTCTATAATTAGCTGGCCTATCCCTGCTGTCCTTCTTGAGCAAAGGAATCACACTAGCTGTTCTCCAGTCATCTGGCACTTAATCTGTGGCCAGAAAAGTATCTCCAACAGGGCCCAAGCAATCCTCCTCCCTTGCCTCCCATTGCTGCCTGGGATACATGGGGGAGGCAATGGCCTAATGGCATTATCACTGGACTCTTAATTCAGAGACCCAGATAATGATCTGGGTCCTGGCTTCAAATCCCACAGATGGTGGAATTAAGAGTCTAATGATGACCATGCATCCATTGTCAATTGTTGGAAAAACTCACCTGGTTCACTAATGTCCTTTAGGGAAGGAAACTGTCATCCTTACCTGGCCTGGCCTACATGTGACTCCAGATCCACAGCAATGTGGTTGACTCTTAACTGCCCTCTGGGCAATTAGGGATGGGCAAAAAATGCTGCCTAGCCAGCAATACCCTCATCCCATAAACAAGTAAAGAAAAAAAAAATCTCATTAGGTCCTGCAGAGTTGTGTATCTTTATGCCCATTAAAACATATAATACCCCCTCCTTATTAATCTTAACAAGTTTTAGAACCTTACCATCCCAACTGAAATCCCCAACAACAATATCTTTTTCATCTGTGAATACAGGTGGGAAATAACAATTTAAGAACTCATCCACATAACTGTTTGGTTTTCAATAGATCCCACTCTTTCCAAGGTAATCCTCATACTCCTAACATATTTATAAAATACCTCCAGATTTTCCTTAATTCTATCTGTGAAAGATATTTCATGCCCCTCTTTGCCTTGCTAATTTCTATTTTTTAAGCACTCCTCCATACACTCTCTACACTTTTGAAGGGCGTCCCCTGTTTTTAATGCACTGTACCCAGCATATGCTTCCTTCTTTTTCTTGATCAAATTCTTGACATCCCTTGACATCCAGGGTTCTCTGGACTTGCTGCTCTTGCCCATCATTCTTTGAGGAAGATGCAAGCCCTGAATTATCACTATATTACTTTTAAACTTTCCAAATGTAGTTTCATCTTCAAGTAGTTTCTCCAAGTCTATGTTTGTCAGATCCCATCTAATGATATTATAATTGGCCTTCCACCAATTTAGACACTTGACTTCTGCATTATCCTTGTCCTTTTCTACTACGCCCAAAATATTCACCCAATAAAACTTCAACCACTTGATTGCCTTCATTCCGTAGGAATAGATCGAGCACTGCCCCATCTCTCACAGGACTATTTATGTACTGCCATAAAATGCTCTCCTGGATGCAGGAATTTACAAATGCCACCGTGTCTAATCTTTTCACATTAAGATGATCCCAGTTACTATATGCAAAGTTGAAATCCCCTACACTACAACCCTATCACCCCACACCCTTCTGTGATTTGCTGACATATTTGCTCCCTTTATTTCCCTCCTGTAGTATAATCCCAGCAAATTAATTGCTCTTTTTTTATTTCTAACCTGTATCCAGATGGCCTCATTTGAAAAGCCTTCTAGGACATCCTCCCTCATTACTGCAGTGGTATTTCATTTACCAATAATGCAACGCTCCCACCTCTTTTATATCTCCCCCTACCCATCCCATTTGAAATGTCTATACCCTTGAACATTGAGCTGTCAGTACTGCCCTTCTTTCAACCATGTCTCATTAGGTTGTGCGTTTGGGACTTCTTATCACAGAGAGCTGTGGCAGTAGAAGCGTTGTTAATTTTCAAGACTGAGATAGATAGATTCTTGATCAGTGGGGGAATAAGTGGTCACGGGGAAAAGACAGGAAGGTGGATGTGAGGAATGTCTGATCAGCTATGATCCTTTTAATTGGGGATGAAGGCTCGAGGCGGTGAATGGCCTACTCCCGTTTCTGTTTCTATTTATGTTTCTTATGGTTTTATGGTCTTACATTACGAACTGTGTTTCACCTCCAGTAATTTTGAAACACCGAAATTTCTAAACAAACACAGTAAAAGTAAGCATTAATAGCAGTCAGAGAGGCAGCAGAATTGTAAGCAAAAGAGTGAGGATTCAGTTTATGTTAAACAATACAAAAGAAAGCTTAAAGTAAGCTCAAGATATTGCAGGGTAGGACAGCCTAGTGGAAAGCTCATTCTGTGGCATGTGGGGAATCATGGACACTATACTTGACCCAGAAGAACTCACATACAGGAAGTGCCACTGGCTGCATGACCTTCAGCTATGGATTTCAGAACTTGAATGATGGCTGGAGTTACTGAATTGCATCTGTGAGGCAGGGAATTACATGGATAGCACATTCAGAGAGGTGGCCACCCCATAAGTTAGGGTCAAGCAGGCAGATAAGGAAATGACCACCAGGCAGTCCAAGAGAAGCAGGTAGCTAATTCAGGGATCTCCAGAGGTCCCGCTCACCAACTGATTTGCCATTGTGGATACTGGTGAGGGTGATTCTTCCTCAAAGCAGTACAACAAAAGCCAAGAGTATGGCACCATGGATGGCTCAGCTATACAGGATCAAAGGAAGGTGAGAGGAAAGTAATAGTGATAGGAGACGGTAGTCAGCTTTCAGGATTCTATTGATCCTGGAACAGTTACTGTGGATTGGAGGATAGTTAATGCAACCCCACTATTTAATAAAAGGCACAAAAAGAGAACAGGGAAATATAGATCAGTCAGTCTGAAATTGGTATACGAGAAAATGTTAGACTTCACAATTAAAGATTTAACAGCAGAGCACTTGAAGAACAGTGATGGGATCAGATTGAATCAGCATGGATTCAAGAAAGGGAAATCATGCTTGACAAACCTATTGGAATTTTTTGAGGATGTAACTAATAGAGTTGATAGGGAGTAATGATTGGAAATGGTTTACTTGGACTTTTAGAAGGTTTTTGAAAAGGTTCCACATAAGAGATTAGCATGTATTAATTGTAGTGCATGGGATTGGGGTCATAGAAACAGAGAAACATAGAAGATAGGAGCAGGAAGAGGCCATTTGGCCCGTAAAGCCTACTCCACCATTCTTCACAATTGTGGCTGATTGTCCACCTCGACAGCCTAATCCTGCTTTCTCCCGGTAACCTTTGATCCCATTCGCCCCAAGTGCCATATCTAAGTCAACACACACTGAGGAAGGGTCACCGGACACAAAATGTTAACTCTGTTTTCTCCTTCACAGATGCTGCCAGACCTGCTGAGTTTTACCAGCAACTTTGTTTTTGTTCCTGATTTACAGCATCCGCAGTTCTTTTGGTTTTTATGCCATATTTAAGTGCCGCCTCTTGGATACATTCAATGTTTTGGCATCAACTACTTCCTGTGGTAATGAATTCCACAGGCTCACCACTCTTTGGGTGAAGAAATGTCTCCTCATCTCCGTCCTAAATGACCTATCCCGAATTCTCAGACTGTGACTCTTGGGTCTAGACACACCCGCCGTCAGGAAAATCCTCCCTGTCGGTCCTGTTAGAATTTTATAAGTCCCCATGAGATCCCCCCCTCATTCGTCTGAACTCCAGCAAAAACAATCCTAACCTAGTCAAGATCTCCTCATACGTCAGTCCCTCCATTCCCAAAATCAGCCTGGTAAACCTTCGCTGCACTCCCTTGAGAGCAAGAGCATCTTTCTGCAGAAAAGGGGACCAAAACTGCATATAATATTCTAGGTGTGGCCTCACCAAGGCCCTGTATAACTGCAACAACACATCCCTGCTCCTGTACTCAAAACCTCTCGCCATGAAGGCCAACATTCTATTTGCCTTCCTTACTGCCTGCTGCACCTGTATGCTTACCTTCAGCGACTGGTGCACAAGGACACCCAGGTCCCGCTGCCCACTCCCCTCTCCCAATTTACAGCCATTCAGGTAATAATCTGCCTTATTGTTTTTGCTTCCAAAGTGAATAACCTCACATTTATCCAAATTATACTGCATCTGCCTTTGATTTGCCTACTCACCCAACCTGTCGAGATCATGCTGAAGGATCTTTGCATCCTCGTCACAGTTTACTATCCCACCCAACTTGCTATCAACTGCAAGCTTTGAGATCTTACATTTTGTTCCCGCATCCAAATCATTAATATATATTGTGAATAGCTGGGGTCCCAGAACCAATCCCTGTGGCACCTCATTAGTCAGAGCCTGCCAATTTGAAAAGGACACACTAATTCCTACTCTTTGTTTCTTCTCTGCCAACCAGTATTCTATTCATCTCAGTACACATTCCCCAATCTTGAACTTTAATCTTGAACAATAATCTCTTATGCAGGACTTTGTCAAACGCTTTCTGAAAGTCCAAATATATCACATCGTCGGCTACCTCTTGTCAACTCTACCAGTTACATCTTCATAGAATTCCAACAGATTTATTAAGCATGATTTCCCCTTCATAAATTCATGCTGACTCTGTCTGATCTTGCCACTGCTTTCTAAATGCTCCAACGTAAAGTTCTTGATAATAGATTTGAGAATTTTCCCCACTACCAATGTTAGGCTTACTGGTTTATAATTCCCCGTTTTCTCTCTACCTCCCTTTTTGAATATTGGAATGACATTAGCCACCCTGTAATCCAGAGGGACTGTTCCAGAATCTATAGAATCCTGGAAGATGACCACCAATGCATCCACTATTTCTAGAGCCACTTCCTGAAGTGCTCTGAGATGTAGATTATCAGACCCTGAGGATTTATCCACGTTCAATCCCATCAATTTTCCCAGCACCATTTCTGTACCAAAATTGATCTCCCTCAAATCTTCCCTCTCACTAAATCTTGCACTCTCCAACATTTCTGGTATTTGATTTGTGTCCTGTTTTGTGAAGACAGAACCAAAGTATGTATTCAGTTCCTCAGCCATTTCTTTGTCCCCTATTATACATTCTATCATTTCTGTTTGTAGGGGACCGACCTTTGTCTTCACCAATCTCTTTGTCTTCATGTAGCTATAGAAACTCTTAATGTCAGTCTTTACGTTCCTTCAAGCTAACTTTCGTACTGTATTTTCCCCTTCTTAATCAATTCCTTAGTCCTTCTTTGCTGAATTCTAAACTGCTCCCAATCCTCAGTCATATTATTTTTCTTAGCCAATCTGCATGCTTCTTCCTTGGATCGGATACTATCTCTAATTTCCTTTGAAAGCCATGAATTGGCCCTCTTACCCATTTTGCTTTTGTGCCAGACAGGAATAAACAGTTGTTGCAGTTTCTCCATGCATTTCCTTGAATGTTTGCCATTACCTAAGCACTGCCATCCCTTTAAGTAAATCTATCAAGGCCACCTCATTCCTCATATCTTCATAGTTCCCTTTATTAACACTCAGCACCCAAGTCTCCGAATCAACTACCTCACTCTCCATCTTGATAAAAAAAATTCTATCATGTTATGGTCATTCATCTCCAAGGGGTCTCACACAGCTAGATTGGCAATGATTCCCTTCTCGTTACACAGTACACAGTCTAAGATGGCCTGCTCTCTATTTGGTTCCTCCACATATTGGTCAAGAAAACTATCCCATATACACTCCAGGAATTCCTCCTCTACAGCATTGCGATTAATTTGATTTGCCCAATCTATGTGCAGATTAAAATCACCCATGATCACCAATATTCCCTTATCACATGCAAATCTAATTTCCTGTTTAATGCCATTCCCAACATCACTACTGCAGTTTGGGGGTCTATTTATGATACCCACAAATGTTTCTTGCCCCTTGGTATTTCTCAGCTCTATCCATACGGACTCCACATTAGCAGAGCGAATATCCTTTTTCATTATTGTGTTAATTTCCTCTTTAACCAGCAATGCCACCTTTTTGCCTGTCCTTCCTAAATACCGAATACTGTAGGACATTCAGTTCCCATCCCTGGTCACCATACAGCCATGTGTCCGTAATCCCATTTATATTGTACCCGTTTACATCTGCACAATTAGTGCATCCACTTTATTGCAAATGCTCCACGCATTAAGGCACAAAGCCTTTAAGCTTGTCTTTTTAACATTGTTTTTCTCACTGTTATTTTTCTCAATAGCCCTGTTTGAATTTTGTCCTAGGTTTCTCTGCCTATCACTTTTCTTATTCCCTTTCCTATCTTTTGTTTTTGTCCTTGCTCCCTTTTTCTCTGACTCCTTACAGAGGTTCCCATCCCCCTGGCATATAAATGTAAACCCTCCCCAAACACTCTCGCAAGCACTCCCCCTTGGACATCAGTCCCAGTCCTGCCCAGGTGTAACCTGTCCAATTTGTACAGGTCCCACCTCCCCCAAACCGGTCAAAATACCCCAGGAATCTGAAACCCTCCCCCAACACCATCTTTTCAGCCAGGTATTCATCTGATATATCCTGTCATTTCTACTCTGACTAGCATGTAGGACCAGTAGTAATCCCTTTGAGATCCGATTTTTTAACTTGCTTCCTAGTTCCCTGTTTTCTGCTTTTAGGATCTCATCCCTTTTTTTTAACCTATGTCGTTTGTACCTATGTGTACCATGACCACTGGCTGTTTATCCTCCCCCTCCACAATGTCCTATACCTGCTCCGAGACATCCTTGACCCTAGCACCAGAGAGGCAACATATCATCCTGGATTCTCGTTTGCGGCCACAGAAACACCTGTATATTCCCCTTACAATTGAATCTCCTATAACTAATGCAGTGGCACAATTTTTACCCCTCCCCTCTGCAGCAGCACCAACCATGGCACAACGAGTTTAGCTGCTGCTGCTTTTCCCTGAGAGGTTATTCCACTCAACAATATCCAAAACGGTACATCTGTTTTGCAGGGAAATCACCACATGATATTCCTGCACTACATTTCTTGCTGTGTCTGGTGGTCACCCATTCCCTTCCTGCCTGCAGAGTCTGAGCCTGCAGTGTGACCATCTCTTGAGAAGTGCTATCCACGATTCTCTCTGCCTCGCGGATGCCCCACAGTGTCTCTAGCCGCTGCTCCAGGTCTGAAACTTGAGCTCCCAGGAGCTGTAGCTGGAGACACGTCCTGCACCCATGTCGACCTCAGGGCTGAAACTGACCCTCGTCTGCCACATGGAGCAAGAGGAGCAAACCAAGACTTTGAGCTCTCCTGCCATGGCTTACCTCTTTAAATTGAACTTTGGAGTGTCCTTTATATTAGATTAAATCAAATATAGTTATCTATGGCCCTTCTTTCCTGGTCCGTGTACTACCCTCACAGATTAGAAGCCAAAAAAAGTACTATAAGCAATAGAAGTTGTAAGGACTTACCTGCCTTACCTGCTACTCACCAATCAGCTCTCTCCTTTATAGTTACCTGAAGCACAGAAAGACCACTCACTTTCCCTTGCTTGTGGTCCTCTCAGTGACTTTTTTTTTTGGTTAGAGGAGGAGAGAGAGACAGAAACACTAAAGTTGTGCTTCAGGTTTGACTGTCCCTTGACTACATTCCCTCCACAAACCACTGTTTGGCAGTGGTGATTGCCAATCAGCATCATCAGAACCCTTGGCTGGATGGTCATTTTCACTTGAACTCGGAGGGTGTCTCGCTGAGGTCCTCCTTCTGGTAGTGGTGACTGCACCAATGCAAATCTTCACCCTGACCATCAATCAGTGTCATGAGAGTGAGATGAGAGTGGAAATAGGATGAAGGTTTGCACACGAGTTGCCAAGGAGTCAGTGTTGGGAAGCTTGCATCTTTTGATATATGAAAATGATCTAGATCTTGGTGTGGCGGACGCAATTTCAAAAGTTTGCAAATTTTAGAAAACTTGAAAGAACTATAAATTGTGAGGAGGACAGTGTGGAACTGTAAAAGGACTTGACAAGTCAATGAAATGGGTGGAAGAGTTGCAGACGACAATTCATCTGGAGAAGTATGAGGTCATGCATTTTGATACAGTGATGCTACAGAGACAGTGTAAAATATAGGGTATTATGCTAAAAGGAGTGCATAATGTATGTGTGCATAAGTAATTAAAGGTGATAGGACACATAGAGAGATTTGTTAATAAAGCACACAATTCCCTAGCCTTCATTAATAGGGGTTTAGAATACAACAGCTGAGAAGTTATGCTGAATTATGTAGGGCACTTATTGAGCCTTAGCTGGAGTACAAATAAAACAGCTCTGGGTACCACAATTTGGAAAGGACCTGATCACATTGGAGAAAGTGCACAAAAGAATGCTACCAGGAATAAGAAACTTCAGTTCTGCAAATAGAAGGAGAAATTGTGTCTGTTTTCCTTGGCAAGGAGAAGCCTAAGAAGAGAACTGATAGAAGTTTTCAAAATCATGAGAGGTCTGTGCAGATCAGATAGAGAAAAACTGTTCCCGTTCACAGGAAAAATTTGAACCAGACAGCACAGATTTAAAGTGTTTCGCAAAAGAAAGAGATGTGAGATGAGAATTTTTTTGCACGCAGCAAGCAGTATAAGTCTGGAATGCACTACCTTCAGGTTCAATTCAAGCAGATATTAGATGGTTATTTAATTAGGAATAACTTGCAGGATTACAGGGAAAGGCAAGAGATTAGTAAAAAGCAAGATTCTCAGAGAGCCAGTGCAGACACCATGGACTGATTGGCCTCCTTCAGCACCATAACAGTTCTGTGGTTCCTTCTGAGAGGACTGATGGAGGCTTAGTTGAAAAGATTAAGCTCTTTTGATGTCCAGGTTAAATCACAACATCTTTATTAATTGCTCAAGGTGTGTGGACATCAATGGCTGGGCTAGCATTCCTGTCCATTTTAAATGCCCTTGAGAAGGAGTTGGTGAATTACCTGCTTGGACAGTTACAGTCCGTACAATATAGGTACAATCACGGAGCTGTGTGGAAGGATTTCGATCCCATCATAGTGAGAAACAGCAATATTGTTTCACTATTCCTTTCTTCAAAGATGTTAAGCAACTCACAGTTAGTATACAGAGGATTGATAGGAGTTAAAGATTTTGTCCTTTTTTAGCCAGCCTTCCTCTGTGTAAAATCATAACCATAGGCAGAACCCCTAAAGTATTGTGAACATTTTAACTTGGAATTCCGAAATATATTTTTCAGCAGACAGCTGATACAACCAAAAATGACTGCAGTTGTAAATTAAGTAACTGAAGAGACAGAGAGCTTCACACCTACAGATGCAAATGGAATTTCAAACAACAGTGCTGTTCAAAAAGGGAAAGAAACAAGTCCAAACAGACTGGATTGTGATCTCTTGTGACTACAAAGGTGAGGGGGACTGATGACCTCCTGCTCAGTATCATGTCCCTTCTGCAGATTATGCCCCAAACTGCAGACATCTATCCTATTTTTCATTTTACACTATACAAGAACTGGGGTTAAAAAGCAAGTTTCAACTCTTTGTGGAATACACTACTATGACTGAAGCATATTGTATATAACAGCCTGGATTCAAGCACAAGCATACTGTGAAGGTCAGTCTCAAAGGACTATCCTCTCGTTACCTCTGTGTTGCAGGTAAAAGCACATCCTCACTCCCAGTGCTGCATACCAAGTAAAAAGGATAACAGAAGGACTTGCATTGTCCAGAATGTTGGAATTCAATTATGCTCAAAAGTAAACATAACTATAGAATCTAAACCAATTGGCAAAATTAAGGATTGTGTAATGAACAGCCACAACTATCAACATTACCAGTAACTTCCCTGCAATGTCAGCAACATTCAACCATCCACTCTTTGTAAATAATTCAGAGAGTGATTTGTATAGATTTTTAAAATAGTGTTTACCTTTTTGGACTCACCTCTTATTACTAATCTTTGTGAATGTATGTTGCATGAGTATTTCTAATTGTGCTTAGCAAAACCTGTGTTAACTCAAGAAAAAATGGTTAAATTAGTTCTTTTCAACATATGAGTCAACATGGTCTGGGAGCTAGGTATCCATTAGGGAAGGAACCCCTTTGAAATTAACCTTTTTGCAAACAGTTAAGGGTGAGTGAATGAAGAGGAATCAGGTCATTACTTCTCACCTGAAAATTTAACAGTTTCAGGTATCCCATATGGAATTGTAATAAATTGGGGAAACTTGCCCAGGGTCTAGTTGTAACAAATTGAGAGCCTTGCCCTGAACCCAAAGATGAGGCAAAACGATAAGAGTGGGTAAATTGTCACTTTATAAATTTTAAAGGAAAAACTGCAAGAGGCTTGCTTGAATTTGCATCATGACAGTATAGAAATTTCTGCATTTGATGCCAGAGTATACCAAACAAATTTAGGGGAGGTTATTTTTGAGGATTTAGAAGTTCTGTGTCTCAAACAGTGAAAGGTTTAGTGAGGCACCTAGAATTAAAATTTTACTAGTAAGCCAGAAAACCCAAAATTTTAAAAAATGATGGCCAAAGGTTTATAAGTGGGAACTGAGGACAATGAACTAGATAGAGTTGCAACAGAAAGATTACAATTGCAGCAATAAGACCACTCAGTATTATGAGTGGACTGTGTGGGACCCCTGTCCAAAAAAACTTATCCTTACTGTCATGGATATGACTTCCAGTTTTCCAAAGGCTCAGCTGTTGAGAACCATATCATTAAAACAGTGGAGTGAGGCAATTGACACAATTCTTTATCAAGTATGGTCTTCCCATCAAGATCCAGTTGCTCCAAGACTCAAATTTCATGTCCGAAATATTCCAAGAAGTCACAGGTAATCTAAACATGATTCAGTGAAAGTCTTCGGTGTATCATTAGGTGGTGGCCTCGTGGTACTATCGCTAGACAATTAATCCAGAAACTCAGCTAATGTTCTGGGGACAAGGGTTTGAATCCCACCTTGGCAGATGGTGGAATTTGAATTCAATAAAAAATATGAAATCGTTGCCAACTGTCAGAAAAACCCATCTGGTTCACCATACCTTTCAGGGAAGGAAATCTGCCATCCTCACCTGGTCTGGCTTACATGTGACTCCTCAGCAATGTGGTTGACTCTCAACTGCCTTCTGAAATGGTCTAACAAGCCACTCAGTTGTTTCAATTGCTACAAAGTCTCAACAAAGAAATGAAACCAGACGGACCACCATCGAACTAGGCACTGGAAAGGGCAATGACAGGACAGCCCTGTTGAATCTGCAAAGTCCTCTTCACTAACATCTGGGGGCTAGTGCTATAATTGGGAGCTGTCTCACAGACTGGTAACATAGTAATACTCATGGAATCATTGCTGACAATGTCTCAGACACCACCATCACCATCCCTGGATAAGTCCCACAGGCATGACAGACCCAGCAGAGATGATGGTATTTAGTTTAGATGGAGCTGCCTTGGGAGTCTGAACATTGACCCCGAACCTCAAGAAGTCTCATTGCTTCAGGTTAAACATGGGCAAGAAACCTCCTGCTGACTATCATGTAATGTCCTCCCTCAGCTGATGAATCAGTACTTCTCCATGTTGAACAAACACTTGGAGGAAGTACTGAGGACACAAAATATACTCTAGGTTTTAATGACCACCATCAACAGTGCTTGGTATCAGCACGACTGATTAAGCTGGTCAGATCCAAAAGGACATGACTGCTAGACGGAAGAACATACTTGACCTCATCCTTACCAATCTGCAGAATTGTACTCCAGCACAATCTGTAACTTCAAGGTCCGGCATTTCCCTCACTCAACCATTAGCACCAAGGCAAGGAATTAACCTTGTAGGAGGGCATGCCAGGAGCAGCAGCTGGCATATTTAAAAATGAGATGTGAACCTGGTAAAATGAGCTAACAGGACTACTGGCATTCCAAACAGCATAAGCAACAAGTAAAAGTCAGAGGAAAGTGATCCCACAACCAACAGATCAGATTTAAGATGTGCAGTCCTGTCACATCCACACATGATTAATGGTGGACAATTATGTAACTCAGTGGAGGAGGAGTCTCCACAAATGTCCCCATCCTCAATGATGGAAGGGTTCAGCATATCAGTGGAAAAGATAACGCTGAAGCATCTGCAGATTTACTGAAGCATTTGTCGATGATCCATCTTGGCCTCCTTCAGTGGTCCCAAGCAGCACAGATACCAGTTTTCAGTAAATTCAATTCACTCCATGTGATATCAAGAAATGGTAGGGAGCCCTGGAGTCTGAAAAGACTATGGGCCCTGACAACATTGTGGCAATAGTACTAAAGACATGTACGCCAGAATTTGCCATTCTCTTCCAGTACAGTTACAACACTGCTCCCATATCTGACAAAGTGGAAAATTGCCCAGGTATACTGGCAAAAGGACTAAATTTTCTTCTGTTCGCCAGTAGGGACTCACACAATGAATCCATTGACTTGGTGCATGCGGACCAAGTGCATGGGCCTCTGAAACTAATGGAGGAGAGGATTTTTGAACAAAAAGCGTCAGTCTCCATGCTAGACTGTGTAGCTGAGTTCTGAGAACAACTATCATGAGGCTGTGATGTCACCCGAGACAGTGATGAAATGAAAAGCAGAGACATTCCCCCATATCAGAAAGCTTTCTTTATATTTTTTTCTTTATTCATTCACAGGATGAGGGCATCGCTGGTTAGGCAGCATTTATTGCCCATCCCCAATTGCCCAGAGGGCAGGTAAGAGTGAATCACATTGCTGTGGGTCTGGAGTCACATGCAGGCCAAACCAGGTAATGATGGCAAATTCCTTACCTAAAGGACATTAGTGAATCAGAAGGGTTTTTCCAACAATCGACAATGGATTCATAGTCATTATTAGATTCTTAATTCCAGATATTTATTGAATTCAAATTCCACCATCTGCCATAGCGGGATTTGAACCCGGGTCCCCAGAACATTATCTGGATCTCTGGATTAACAGTCCAGCTCAATAGGGCTTCTCAAAAAACATCACACACACACATACACACATACACAAGATATGCACGCACATACACACACATACATGCAAACAGACAGACAAATATAAACATAAAACATCCATTTATAGTAGATTAATTCAGTTGAATCTCGGAGAAAGGTGTCCCTCGGGGAGGGATCCTTTCTACATTGACCGTGCCACATCCAACTGAAGGGGTTGGTGAATAAAGGCAGGGAGGCAGTACATCTGTTCTCACATGGGAACTTAAAATGGTTTTAAGAATCCTGTATGGAAATATAATCAGTTGGGGAACCTTGGCTGTGGTTTGGTTGTAACAGTGATTCAAAGATCAAGTGACTACAGCTTTCACAACATTCACATCCGTCAGAAAGAAGCTATGCATCTTCTTTAACAAAATAATAATGCTGGTTAACAGGATAAATAGTGCATTCTGGACTAACCCAGCTCTGCCAACAGAAATTCTGAGAAATAGAAGGAACTAGTAGAAGGCATGAAGCAAGATTGACAAAGATCCATCAGATATCCGTCATAGTAGGTGACTTAAAGTTCCTGTGAGAGCTCCTTTTGGAACTATGTGGCAAGACATCAATGATCAGAAGGGCATTGGAGACCATCACAAAAAAAACATCAAAATTACTCTATGAATACAGGCTATTTGGCTCAATGAGTCCATTTCATCAGCAAAATGATAGACAGGGTTGTCGACAGTGCTATCAAGCAGCACTTGCTCAGTGATAACTCTTATCACTGATGCTTGGTTTTGGTTCTATCAGGGCCACTCAGTTCTTGGCCACATTGCAGCCTTGTTCCAATCATGGGCAAAAGAGCTGAACTCCGGAAGTCCAGAGTATTTGCCCTTCATATCAAGCCAGCATTTGAGTGAGGTATCAAGAGGTCTTAATAAAATAGGAATCAGGAGGAAAACTCTCCCCTGGTTGGAATAATATCTAACACAAAGAAAGATGATTGTGGTTATTAGAGGCCATTCATTTTAGTGCCAGGCATCACTGCAGGAGTTCCTAGTCCCCAAGGCCCAGCATCTCCAGGTGCTTCATTAATAACCTTCCCTCATCACAAAGTGAGAAGTAAGTATGCTCGACAATGATTGTGTAATGTGCAGCACCATTTGCAACTCTTCAAATACTGAAGTTGCCTGTGTCCCATCTGCCCCTTGCCACTCAATGACATTAGTATCATTGAATCCCTGCTATTCACAGTCTGAGTATTACCATTCATCAGACTGAACCAGACAAGCCATACAAATATTGTCGCTACAAGAGTAGGTCAGAAGTGAGGAATTCTGTAGCGAGCAGCTCACTTCCTGTCCTCTCAGTGATTGCCCATCATCTACACAGCACAAGTCAGGAATACTCTCTGCTTTCTTGGCTGGGGTGCAGCTTCGATGATTCTCAAGAAGCTCAACACCATTCAAGACAAAGAGTCTGCTTGATTAGCACCTTGTTCATCATCTTTAACAATCACTGTCTTCACCAGCAACACATAATTGCAGCAATGAGTACCATCCATCAGATGCACTGCAGCAACTCACCCGGGCTCTTCAAATGCACCTTCTAATCTCAAGACCACTTAGAAGGACAAAGGCATAGATGGCATTAGAAGGATGAATGGGACACCACTCATAAATAGGGAAGTTGTGACAAAGTGAAATTGTCACTGGACCAGTAACCCAGAGGCCAAGGGTAATGTTCTAGAGACATGAATTTAATTCCCAACACGGCAAATGATGAAGTTGGAATTCAATAAAATTTGGAATTAAAAGTCTAATCTGGAATTAAAATCTAGTCTAATGGTGACCCTGTAACCACTGTCCTAAAAACATTTTGGTTCACAAAGGCATTGTAGGGAATTAAATCTGCTGTTCATGCCTGGTCTGATTAACATGTGACGGCTGAGCAGTGCGATTGACACTTTCTGAAATGGCATAAAAAGTCACTACGTGCAAATACAACAGAGATTGGCAATAAATGCCATCCTTGCTAGTGACACACACATCCTGTACAAGGACTTAGAACATCCCTGCAAGATTCTCTCCAAGCCATATACCATTCTGTCTTTGAAATATATCACCGTTCCTTCATTAACTGTAGGTCAGAATTCTTTCTAACAATCTCCCAGGGCTGGCAGACTTCAAGAAGGCATCTTATTACCAACATCTCAATGGCAAATAGGGATGGTCAATAAATGACAGTCGAGCTTGTGAATCCTCTATCATAAACAAATCTTAAAAGAATGCGATTTTTTCATATATGAGCAATCATCCCAAAGCCATGTATTCAGCTTGTTCTCATAACATCCTTTCCTCCAGCCATATATTAAGTGTATTTTTAAAAGTTGATATTGTCTCTACTTCAATAGCTAGCTAGATCATGCTTCACCAAATGCCAGTGAAGCAGTTACTTAAACAGTCTATTTCTTTAACCTTTTTCTGCATAATATTAAATATTGCTGAACAGTATTGATGTACAGAGGGATCTTGGGGTTCCAGTCCATAGCTCCCTGAAAGCGGCCACGCAAGTAGGTAGGGTGGTAAAGAAGGCATATGGCATGCTTGCCTTTATTGGTCGGAGAACTGAGTACAAGAGCTAGGATGTTATGTTGCAGTTTTATAAGACTTTGGTTAGGCCACATTTAGAGTACTGTGTTCAATTCTGGTCACCACATTATAGAAAGAATGTGAAGGCTTTAGGGAGGATGCAGAAGGGGTTTACCAAGATGCTGCATGGATTAGAGGGCATGAGCTATACAGAGAGGCTAGAAAACCTCGGGTTGTTTTCTCAGGAGCAGTGGAGGCTGAGGGGAGACTTAATAGAAATTTGTAAAATTATGAGATGCATAGACAGAGTTAACAGTCAGAATCTTTTTCCTAGAGTTGAAATGTCTAATACTAGGGGACATGCATTTAAGGTGAGAGGAGAAAGGTTCAAAGGAGATGTGAAGGGCAAGTTTTTTTTTACACAGCGAGTAGTAGGAGTCTGGAACACTGTGCCAGGGGTGGTGGTGAACGCAGATACGATAGGGGCATTTACGGGACTTTTAGATAAGTACATGAATATGCAAGGAATGGAGGCATATGGTCCATGGGCAGACAGAAGAGATTAGTTTAATGTGGCGTCATGTTTGGCACAACATCATTCTTTATTTTATTGCTATCAAATCACCACATAAACCCCTCCATTCTCAATTTACTAGTGAACCGATGATGTATTCATACTAGTGCCTGAACAACTTTCGTATAACATGGGGCTTGCTATTCCACCATCTTATAAATCTTCAGTTGCTACTCCCTTTGATCCTTAGAATTATTTGGTATCATGTATATTTAAATATTGCTCTATTTGATGTTATATTGAAATTACTGATGTCCATGGTTGACAGAAGTAGTCTGACAACAGAATTCCATGGTAAACAATTGATTACTTCCAACCATTCACAGATACTGCTTTAAACTCCAACTGTTTTTGTTCTATCCTTTAGCAAGCTTTAATTTAATTTGTCATCAAATTCCTCATTCCATATCACTAGATCTTCTCCAATAGTTTCAGAGGCTTTCTAAAAGTCTACGTACAGTACATCCAAAGCATTTCTCCCACCCAGCATATCTTTAATTTTCTCACAGAACTCAATCAGGTTTGCCAAGTACAATACAATCCCCATTTTGTCATCTAATTTTTATTGCAGATTACAAGCACATCTTTTCACGATAATGCATATACAGGTTTGACACTGGATTGAGTAGTTACTATTCGGGATTATTGTTTGGTAAAGTGTATGGAGCCCAAACTTAACTTTTAGACAGGGTCTCATAAAGTAAAACATTGCTTGCCAAACGGATGGTTAAAAGCAATTAACCTCATCACAGCAATAAGGATCATCACCACAAACAAACACACGGAACCAAAAACTCAGCTGATCTGGCAGTATCTGTGTGGAGAGAAACAGTTAACGTTTCCATTCTGGTATGACTTCTTCAGAACTGTCAGCTATGGGAAAACAGGGTCTTTTCAGTTTGTGCTTTTATAAACTCGGTAACGCACACTGCAAATTAGTTTGGAAGAGGAAACACATTGACATTTCTGTTACGAAAAGGACACAGGTGGTATCTGAAAAGTCATTGATTGTTGCTGTGTGTGGGTCTATTGTTTCATAATTCTTAACACACAAGGACAATTTTGAAAGAAAGGATACTTCATGAACATTGTGCACTGATGAGACATATGGGTAACGACTGTCATTTGCCTTCTTGATCATGATGCAAATTGGGTTAGCTAAGCTAGATTTTAGATTCGAGTATTCACTTCCACATTGTGGGAAAACAAGAGTTGATTACAGCCTGCAGCTGCAGTGGCAGCAATTTGTTGGACATATTTGCAAAATCAAATGTGGTAGTACTAGTCACCCTGGAAACAGTTTCTTTGCACGATACTATTGCTAAACATCGCAAAGCCTTGGGCCTATTAGTGTCACCTTACAGTGAAACTTTGAATTTTAACTGGTCAGAAGAACATGATAATTTATAAACAGGTTTTGATGCACTTGCTTTGTTCTATGAAGGAAAATTAATAAGAAAAATTGTGTTCAACATCAGTGGTAACAAAATATTGTTGAACGAATTAATGTAGTTACGTGATGGCTGTTACCATTCCATTCCATGAAATTAACAATTGAATCACACTAGTATGTGTCACCATTAGATGGCAGACTAAGCATAGCAATTGAATTGAAACTAAATAGTGTTAAAGAGAGCAGTTAGATTGTCATTGAGTATCTCGGGCAAACAGCATACGCTTTGCAATGACAGAAGAAAGGGTCCCAAACAAAAGCAATTCCAGACTGTAATATTGTAATGCATACTTTTTAAGCACTTCGGTTGGTACACATGCTGGTTAATTCCTACGCACAATAAGGTGTGACTTAAAAATCACAACGCACTCACATGCACATGAACTATTATTGGGCTAAGAATTTAATATGGAGCCAGACAGTGCAAACAAATTACTGGCTTTAATCTATTGGTAATAATTGAGCTATCATCTTAAATTCAGGTATACAGCTAATGTGTAATGCATTTAAAATCAGTAGCTTTCTGAATTAATTGTCTGTCAGCTAAAAACATTGATGCTCAAAAGGAACTTGAGCACTTTATTTACAAAGTATTTTTCCTTTTCCTTTCTCCATGGTCATCTTGTGCAAAGAACTCCAAAACACGTTCTGCTTTATAAATGGCTTCAACAGCATGAGGAAAGTTGATGATATGTTATTATTGTTTGAGAGTATAGGTTCTAATATGGATGAAAAATACATTTAAATTTTCAGTTCTGTGAAGATTCAGCTTTATGATATCAAAAGAGCGATCTAAAGATATGTGATTTCAGTTAAATGACTAGCAAGGCCTCTCCCACCCCCACAGATAATTGTTAATATGTTTTCTGACTTGAGGTTTGCAACCCCAGAGGGAGGAAGGTTCACCCAGATAGAAATACATTAATTTACAGGGAATTCCTTAACAGTGAGGTGCAGATATTAGTCTCCAAAACAGGCCTGGGGAAGAAAATTTTGAGTTGCTTAAAAAAAAAGTTCTAGAGCCAGAAAGGTGTTAAGGTGTCAGGGAGGAAGCCATCCTAAAAAGATGTTGAAAACATGACATTAAGAGATTCGTATTAGGTAGTAAGTAAGCAGCTTGTTTAAAGGTCTTATGAAAAGGCATTAACTAAAGAAGAAAGCATCAAGCAAATGAAAAAATTTACTGAACAAAATATCGATTACAAGCATGCCAGCTGAACAAGGTGTTTTAGCATGGAGATGGGATTACGCTTCACTGAGGTTTGAATGGCTTTCCGGTTTTGTGGGGATGAAAGGGTTGAATCTTTCTTTCTGATCCTTATAGAAAGACCATTTCAAGTCGTTCTTGTATCATGAGACATAGCTTTTTCTTATGAGTAATACCTTTAACGTTTTTTTTCAAATAAAAGTATATCGACAGCTTTTTTGGGAATATGTTCATTGACTGACCACCACAATAAACAAAAAGAAAAAAAGAAGTAAAAACTACAGGCTATCAATTCAGGTTTCATTCTGGGATGCAACTTGTCCAGTATTACCCTTAGCAGGGGCCTTAACAATAAGGAGCAGTCTACTTTTTATAATATGATAAATCCTGCTCTGGTTGCTGCACTGATCTTACCAACCAGATTTCAAGCCAAGCTTATTAACATATGCCAAAATGTAAAATTGTTGTAAACAAGCAGTGATCAGCGTAAACATACAGGGATGGAGAAAGTGTGGAACATATATCATATGCCATTTTCAAGGATCCTCTTTATGTACAAAATTTACACTTATTTCACCACATCATTCAAGAGGCATTGGATGATTATTTCAATAAAAGTATTGTGCAAGAAATGGAGAAAAAGCAGGAGATTGACATTATTTAACAAGCTGAGGCAGGCACGATGGGCCAAATAGCTTGTGTGCCTGAACACTTCTGTGGTTCTGTGATCATCACTTATGCTCATTAGGGATGGCATCTGGAAATGTAATAATATTTTTCATTTGCTAGTGACACTGAAGACATAGAAAATGCAATTCTAAGGTGTAGAAAATACAGTGTAGGGTCTCATAGAGACAAATATTGAACATCACTTGAACAATTTCAAATTGAACAATAGAAAAATTATATTTGACTTCTATTGTGCTAAAACATAGGGTGCAGGTTTACAGCTCATTGGGGACTTTAATAAATAGAAAAAAATGAGCATTGTCTGATCTTTAGAAAGAGATACAAAGCCATGTCAATGAACAGCACAGTGTTTAGTCAGAGCTTTTGCTGAATTATAATGAAAAGCTGGTGGAACTTATTTCTGCACAAATTTCCTCAATCTTTCACACTTTACTTTGGCATTTCATTGGCATTATTTTATTGCACGTTCAGAGGGACCTTCGGCCACATAGATACTATTCATAATTTTAGGTTTTGCTGAAGTATTTTCTAAATGTGGTATATTAAAAATGACATTTGTGAAGGAACCCTCTTTTTGCAAAGTGGAGTTTCACATTACATCTTCAATATATGGTGATGAAATAGATTGAACTCTTTACAGAACATGACAAGCTTTTGTTGGATTTACAAACACTAATTTTTGTTAATTCCTTCAGAAAATCCCATGTTCACAATTCACTCAGCAAATCCTGAAGTAATCATCACATGAGAACTTAGATTTGTACTCATATTGATTTGTGAACATACAACATTTAGATACTTTGTATCGGCAGACAATTTGGTGTTAGATTTCTAATGGCAATTTTCCACATAACAAATATAATAGATTGGATTATACGAGGAATGTCAATCACACTCAGATTGCCACGCCATTCCTACTTTTTCACATTAAGAAAGAACTCTGCATTTCTGGCAGGAGATTCTGATTCCAGCTCCTTCAAAAATGTGAGATGTGTCTTAAATCCAGTAAATATCTTGTAGCACAGGATGGTCAGAGAAAGTCAAACTTCACGCCCTTTTTCATGGAAGTATTCATTGTTATCTGTTATTTAAATGTCCACCAGCACAGACAGCCACTTTCACAGTTCTTGTGAATGGGTAAATATGCAAGGTAAGTGTGAGGGTAGGATGTCAGGTGGATAGGGTGCCAGTTGGGTACCAGGTATGTAGGGAGTCAGGTGGGTAGAGTAATGGGTGCTAGGTAAGTAGGGACAATCAGAGAAAAATAGAATCCCTACAGTGTGGAAGCAGGTCATTTAGCACATCGAGTCCACACTGCCACTCTGAAGAGCATCTCACCCATACCCTTTGCCCCACCCTTTAACCCTGCATTTCCTGTGGCTAATCCACCTAACCTACACATTTCTGGACTGTGGGAGGAAACCGGAGCCCCCACAGGAAACCACAGAGAGAACATGCAAACTACGTGCAGTCACCCAAAGCTGGAATCAAACCCGGGTCTCTGGCACTGTAAGGCAGCAGTGCTAACCACGGAACCACTGTGCTACCCCAAGGTGGGTAAGGTGCCTGGCTGCCAATTAAGTTGGGTGTCACGTGGGAAGGAGCCAGCATGCAGGGTGTGAAGGAAGCCAAGTGAGTGATGGTATGTTTAGAGTAAGTAGCTCAGAGTGAATAGGGGTATCGGGTATTAGGCCCGGTAGGGAGAAGGCAAGTTGTCATTCCTGGCAAAGGGGACGGTGTGAAGGTGATTCATTCAGTGACTGGGGTGGTGTCTGGTCCAGCAGTGGCAAGGTGGTTGAGTACGGTGGCACAGGAGGGTGGTGTCAGGCACCAGCAGGGGAAATGGGGGTATTGAATCTGTGAGCATGGGAAGGGGATTGGCAGGAGAGAGGTTGAGTCTCCAGTGGGAGAAGAGTTGGGTGTTGGAGGGAGGGGAGGGTGTTTATCTGGTCGCGGGGAAAGGAGTTGTTACATCTGGTGGCAGGGGGCTGTTGCATCCTGGAAGTAGAGGGGTTATCAGATCCTGGGGAGACAGGGTGTTGGCTAAGGGACCAGATTGTGCAAGGGGTCTGCGGGAACTATTATTGGGGATATGTGCAATAAGTTGGGAGTGGGGTGTCAGTTTAATAATTATGCAGGAATTAGACCAGATTTTTACTTATCTAACTTTTTCCATTCCTGTTAACTTAACTGCAATGAAACCCTTTGAACTTTCTTTTCTAAGTGGATATAGAAGGTTCCAAGTGCAGAGGAATTGACAATCAGAATCTTCAATTCCTTGGGAAAATTTTTAGGAGCCTGTTACACTGGGGACTCTGCAAGGCCCTAACATGCAACTCTCATAAAGCAGCAAAAATGACTATCCGACAGTCCTAGTTGTCAACAACCAAGCAGATACATATACCAGACTTACAAGGCCTAATTTGGTGAATAATTGCCTAATGAAAGCACCACAGGATCTTCCTGGCACTGGGTATTCATGTGAAGGTGATTAATATCACACACTAACTGGACATTTGTAGAATAAAAGCCTTTCCTATTCATTAATTGAAGGTGCTTTCATTTGGACTTTTTATGAATTTTATCCATTGCTTTTTGTTTGGAATCCTGTCAGGCTGTAGAACTGAATAGGAGCAGGAAGATGAAAGAGAAGCGCACAAGAGAACATGGCATCAAAGAAGAAAACCAATTATCAGATAGTTTGTGTCAAAATCAGCTGATCATGCCTCAGAAGACAGTTGGTGAAAGAGGAATAAAGGACATAATCCATGTCTCTGAGTAACTCAGGAGGGTGGGTTTTGCTACTGCACTATAAATATGAGCTTGGTAGTAGGTTTGAGGTCCTAGTCTTGAAACATTGTTTTTTAGGTAGCCAAAGGCACAGAGGTACACAGGAAGCAATATTGAATCTCATCATAAATATCTGTCCTTGTTGATAATGGGCTTCAAAGGCACAGAAAGTGGTCCATGCTGTCTAATGCCTTGTCATTTATTATGATAACTGGCGAAATGGGTAGCAGGTGACTGACAATGCAGTGCAACAGAGATGAGGTTTTAGAGGAACTTTGTCTTGCAAATGTTTAATGCTTGATCCCTCTCTTGTATTCCTCTGGGCAGGAATTGATGATCGCTTCGAGCTCAGTCTCCATATGATACTGCAGAGAGGAGAGACTTATATTGGGCATGAGGAAGCAAATGAAAAGACCTGAGAGCAAAATTGTAGCTGCACAAAGCAGCAGAATTGCCTCCTGATGGTGGTTATGTGTGTACGTTTTAGACATTATTCACTCTTTTTATGTGAGCCATAAGGAATAAGAAGATCATGGGAGGAGACAGAGTCCTTTAAATTGCTGGCTGTGACTGACTTCCTGTGCACAGAATTACCCGTCCCACTCCTAATGCCTTGACCTACGCTCTTGACTAAGTGAGTTTGCCCTTACTACTAATTGGCCACCTTCCAACGGAGTGTCTGTTCATTGGCTGTTTACCACTTGGTTCACTGTGCTAAGAAGGTAGAGATGGGACTGAGCTGACTACCCACTTTCCATTTTGCCTCCTTCAACCCATGAAAAATGTAAAATCCAACACAAATCCTTCACTCATGGTTGCCTGGATTCTTTCGTTAATCACACTGCAGATAACAGTGCATACCACCTGCCTGCACAAGTGGTCTCCAGATCTTTGGACACCACTTGCACCATGACTATTGTAATTGTATGTAAAAATGCAATTAAAATTTTTTGATCATGAGCCAATTCAATACTATACTGTCAGCTGCTATGAGACTTGCCAGATATTAAATTATGATGATGTTCAGGCAATTGGAGCAACTTCTCTTAAATTGTAAAATTATACTAAACAAAATAATGTTGAACACAAATAGAAAATGAAATAGGCTGTGCTAGAGTTAGATAAAAACTAAACTGAGTCACTGATGGCTGTACAGATTGAATAATGTGTAGGTTGACAGTAAATTACAGTGTACAGAAACTTGTTACATTTTTCAAGGATAGATACTGTAAACAAAAATATAGCAGAAAATTTCATAGGATAACTGAATCAATCATAATTGCTTCACCACATAATTGGCTTGGTAAATTGTGGAATCCTTAGATCAATTTAACAGCAAATTATGCTGTTCCTAGATTTGTGCCAATTTTATTTAGTTTAATATGAATGCTGGAAATAACCTATGGGTTTTTTATAACAGCAGCAGAAAACTAATGAATTTGTTTAAAAAAGTGGTCAGAAAGCTGAAGATTTGATAAAGCTTTAACCTTATCCTGAGCTGGTGGAGCACACCAATTGGCAACTCAATAGGACAGCAGTCTGTGACTACAAAATTAATACATAAGTGACTAAATGGCAAAGAATTTTTGAAGAATAGTAGTCTGGTC
Organism: Rhincodon typus; assembly: GCF_021869965.1. Classification (NCBI taxonomy): domain Eukaryota; kingdom Metazoa; phylum Chordata; class Chondrichthyes; order Orectolobiformes; family Rhincodontidae; genus Rhincodon; species Rhincodon typus. Next base: position 69,509,337 of record NC_063333.1, on the reverse strand, counting down.
AAAAGACTCTTGTGCAAGAAGAGTGGCCTACTCTGAGACCGAGCTATTAAGGCTGTGAACATCCAAACATACAAATAAGAAGCAGGAGTAGGCCTTTCAGCCCCTCTTTGCCTGAACAGCCATTCAATACGGCCATGGCTGATCTGTTTGTGGTCACAATATCACTTTCCCATCTAACCTTGAAAAACATTTACCTCCTATGGGAGTAAATAAACAACCTAAAGCAACTCACTTGCTGCTACAAAATCATGCGGCTGAGCCAGAATTTAAGCAGGAAGGTGGAAGGTTTATTGTTGGGGCAGTCTGGTCTGGGTTAGGGGCAGCTTGCTTGGCAGCAGATTAGGTTGGTTAATGGAAGGCAAAACTGTGACTAGTAAGTAGTTGTGTTACAAAAGGTGAAAAATGTTTTAGCACCATATGTTGTCATCATTACGGCTGACCAATTCTGCGGCCAAAGAAAGATGGTGGAGGCCATATTGGTGTCAGGAATGGCCTATCATTTTCAGTTTTCTATTGCCATGGTACCAACATATGAAAGGCTTAAAAAATTTCCCCCAGAATTTCTCTCGATGAATTTAAGGAAACTGATTTAAATGTAGTGTTCTTGATTTTCATGACTGAGAGCAAGCTGTGACAAAAATAAGAAAAATTAATTATTAAGTGGCAAAGAATTTTTGTAGGAAAATGGCCCAGTCAAAAAATTGTTGTGCGGGAGTAGACACTGGCATGTCTCAAGTTGTATCAGCATCAAAAATGTAAAGAATTCCTTTGAATTAACTTTGAAAATGAAACAAAAGATAGCATAAAATATCTGCTGAACATAAAGATACTATTTTCGCATTAAATGATTTTACTTTTCAGTATTCATTCTGGCTTATGATTGTGTGAGATTGTGATGTTTGCAAAATGTGTTTCATGGTTTGAAAGTCAGCAGGTGTTCATAAATAGCTCTATCATTGATTAACAAAAATGCACTGTTGCATAACCTATGTTTAATACCCTTATTGCTTGATTGTTCTGACAGAAAAGTATGCTCAGTATTCTGTGCTGAATCTGAAAATGGTTGATGAATAACTCTTAATTCTATAATAGATTCAGAAGTGGCACAACCAAAAGGCTTGCAGCGCAACTATTACAAATGGTGTGTCTATGTAGCTTCGAAAAACAGCATACAAAAACAGCACTTACAGCAGAGGTAGAGGTCACATGAATATAGCATGCAATGCACAACACTAAGTACAATTACATTTCCACAAACATCTCCTTTTCATAGAAAACAAAAAAAAAATTGCATTATAATTTGCAGTTGCAAGTGACACAAGGTACCCAGCATACACAGTCAAAGAAAGTATCATTCAATAACATTAGGGTGTGTCAACTCTGACCAGTTCTACTTTCTTCAGAGGCTACACATTTGCAAACATTGTCTTTATATCACTGAAGTCTCCTCAATCTATGTAATCATGTATAATCTTGTTCATTGTTTCTCTAGTATCTGTTCATTCTCAGGTGATAATCCCTCTCCTGGGAGTGTTGTTCCTGTGGTGAGTATGGTCACTGTGGTAACTGTCGTTGCTGTTTCATTTCTGTTTTTCTGAAATTGATGGTCATTCTGTACTCTGTACAAGTAATGGAGATCACTTCTTTCTGATCCAATGTCTGCTGTGAAGCTACCCCCTCTTGATTTGTACACATGTTTCTGCAATTGCAATGACTTATTTGATCATTCACATTCTGTGCATAATCTAGGTCCCAAGTCACCACATTGTGTTGAGAGTATTCAATATTTGCACTCTGACTGGTTCATCAATGCTCAGCTTTGGCAGTGATTTGGCAATTTCATTGAAGTGAAATTTGCCTTCTATTGTTTCACCTTGATTTTCTCACTTAGGTCTATTATTACTTCTGGTTTCATTAGGTTTTTCACTTCTGGAAAAGTAGTTTGGGTTCAGTGCGACATTAGTCTTTGGGCTGGACTACTTTTCATGCCCTCAGTGGGTATATTTTTCCACTCAAGGATTGTCTTGTATAAATTTACAAGTAAACAAGTTTACAAGTTTTGTACAAGATCATAATTTCTTTATGTTAAATTTCCCAATTTTCTATGAAGCAGCTGAATTCTTCTCTTGTGCACTGACTGCTATTGCTGCCTATCACAATATTTGGAATAACATGAAATGTGCTTTTAAGCATTTTATAATTCCCCAGGTAGTCATTGACATCAGCTGGTCTAACTAAAGTGTCAACAATGTCAAGATAATTAATCCTGGCAAAAATAGAGGTGATGAGCAAAAGTGGCTCTTCAGCTGATTTTGGGTGGTATTCAATACAGGTGCTACATAAATTGGTATGATCTTTAATTCCATTGTTCATGTTTGGCCAATGGAACATGTCCCCTGTCTTCTTCAGATTAGATTCAATTCTTGATGGCTTTAAAAAAAGTGTTTTAGCATCTTTTTGTCCCTTCCTTAGGAACAATCCTTTGTATAAGATGCCACCTTAGGCTATTACTTCACCTCTGTAGGCCTAACACTCTCTTCTTGCAATAGGTGAGTCCTTGATTATTTCAAGTGTCATCTTTCATCACTACCTCCTGCAATACTTGGTAAGTTGTATTTTGTGTAGTTTGCATGGTTTTGGCAAGGTGCTTGATTTTCAGCTTCAATAAATCTGCTGGCTGATAACTTCCAGAGCATGTCGAACAGTTGTTTTACATTGAGCCTGAAGATTTCACACACTGGCTAGGCATAAGGAGTGGTGGTCTTGACAGCAGGTCAGCAATATACATCTATTTCTCTTGATCACATTTCATATCCTGATGATATGTCTGCAAAGTAGCAATCTTTGCTGATGTTTTAGAGTAGATGTAAGTGGTTTGAGGAAGAAGCTTTGTTTTATGGTTGCATTCCACCATTAATTTGTCTCTTCAAAACAGCTATTGATCAAAATTATCATTAGCATAGACAATGGTCAGTACATATTCTGTATCTGAGCATAGCATCTTCCAATTTGCATTAATAGCATGAATGCGAAAGCAATTGGCTGTCCTTCCTACGTAACTGTTACACGAAGCCCTGTCTTGCTGGTACCACAGTGCAAGGTGACTTCATTATTGTCAGTTTAGTACCTCAGCACTGGTGCTGTAAACACTAACTGTTTTGTTCTCATGCAAACCACTTTTTGTTCTGTGCCAGAATACCATTGCATATCATTTGCTGAAAGCTTGAGTAAAAATTTACAATCTGATGACAACTCCTTGCTGGATAGTTTACAAATTTAAAAGTTGTTTCATTGCTTTCACACTTGATCATTGTTGCATCTCTGGTACAGCTCTAAGCAAGTCAGGATCCAGGCACAGTTGTTTTGCCGTCAGTTAGTGACATGTATTTGATTTCAGGTCCATCATTAATTGTATCTTGTTCTTATTCAGCTTCAAGTTCATCTGATGAATTCTTTCCAACTATTGCACTAGATTCTGACTGTTGTCTGTGATGTCATCTGCCACTGTGTCTCCAAACCCATAGATTAGCAGATTATCTACAATATCTTCCATTCATGGAAGATCACTGACTGCCTCGTGTGCTGTTGATATTATCTTGGAGCAGTGGAATTCCTGAATGGCATGCAGAACCATCTGTACTGTGTTCAGAATATAGTTAGAAAACTGTTACTTCTATCCAGCTTCACTTGCCAATAATAATCCTGTCTTTCAGGCTGCACTTGAGGACAGCTGGAAACTTCGTTTGTAGATGTTGTATTAGTCTCGCAATTTCATCCACTTTGAGACAATATTCATCATGAAGACATGCAATTCTTGCAAAAACACTTTCGTAATCTTCTAGGATCTGTTCAGCAGCTGGTAGTTTATTGGCTGGCAAAATGCAGCAGATCTCTTCTAGCATGTTTAGGATTAAAGTCCAATCTTTAGACTTGCTTCAGCTGTAGCAAGTGGATTTTGCATCATGATCATTAACTGGAACTCCAGATCTTCATTCTTCCCAATGCTCTGGGCTCTTGACTTAATTTCTCCTTCTGAGATGAGTGTCTTTCCATGACACTTACTTTAGAGAGCATCATTTCTGGGGCACCATCTTGAGCCACTTGGCACTGGTCTACGAAACTCATGATGTTCATGAAGCAATGTGTCTGTCTAACATTTCACATTCACTTGATGCTCTCGGAATGCAGTCTTCATTCTAACAGTCACTAACCATTTATCACCTTTAGGCCCAGTGCTATCAAATTTTATATGATGCAAAGTAATTCTTCAGAATCGATGAGTGACATCTCTCCAGCAGCAATCTTCACTTAAAAACCGAAAGAACTGCAGATGCTGGAAATTAGAAACAAAAACAGAAATTGCTAGAATTGCTCAGCAAGTCTGGCAGCATCGGTGGAGAGAAATCACAGTTAACATTTCAAGTCCAGTGACACTTCAGAACTTCATTTGTTAGTTTTGTTACTTTTTAGCTAAAAACTTCTGTGAAAAGTGATTCAACTCTTCCAGTTCCAGCAGTTTTCCAATGCTGGACATGTTTTCCTTGCTTTTGTCTAATATCTTTCACAATACTTACATCCTCTAGCCTTTCTCCTGGCTTGTCTGCGACTATTTCTTCAATTTTTTTCCAATATTCTTTCAGTCTGTGATGTCTGTCAGTGTGATGCAAAGCCTCAGGAGTTCTCCGATGAATAGGCTCTGTCTGAAGACTGCGTATCCAAGTACTTCAAAACATATCAATAGCTTCCTTGAGAGTAAGTTCCTTCTCTCTCAGCAAATATGCTGTCCCAGCAAGATCTCTTAAACCTAGGCTGATCCTGTCTCTGGTAAGAGAGTGCGGTGAAGTGAGTGATTGCCTTTGACATCATGGCACCATTACCTGTAGTGTGGCATCAAGGAACCCTAGCAAAACTGGAGTCAGAGGGAATCAGAGGGAAAACTCTCTTGTTGGTTTGAGCCATACCTAGCACAAAAGAAAATGGTTGTAATTGGTAGAGGTTAGTAATCTAAATTCCAGGACATCAGTGAAGGAATACCTCAAAATGGTGTCCTTGGCCCAACCATCTTCAGCTGCTTCATCAGTGACCTTCCCCATCCCTCCCCCTCCATCATAAGATCAGAAATGAGGATACTTGCTGATGATTGTACAACGTTCAGCATCATTTGCGACTTCTCAGATACTGAGCAGCTCATGTCTAAATACAGCTAGATCAGGACAATATCCGGGATTGGGCTGAAAATTGGCAAGTAATATTCATGCCGCCCAAGTGTCAGGTAATGACAACCTTCAACAGGAGAGAATCTAACCATGGCCCCTTGACATGCAATGGCAATATCATCTTTGATTTTTTTTTGTCTTTATTCATTCATGGGATGAGGGTGTCACTGGCTAAAGATCTTGCCCATCCCTAATTGCCCACAGGCCAGTTAAGCGTCAACCACACTGCTGTGGGTCTGGAGTCATATGTAGGCCAGACCAGGTAAGGATGGCAGTCTCCTTCCCTAAAGGACATTAGTGAACCAGATGGGTTTTCTGACAATCAGCAATGGATTCATGGTCATCATTAGCTTCTTCATTCCAGATATTTACTGAATTCAAATTCTACCATCTACCGTGGTGAGATTCGAACCCAGGTCCCCAGAACATTATCTGGGTCTCTGGATTAACAGTCCAACAATAATACCACTAGCCATCACCAATCTCCCACTGTCAAACATCCTGGACATTTCCATTGATCAGAAATTGAACTGAACTAGTCATATACGTCCTGTCGCTACAACAGCAAGTCAGTGGCTAGGAATCTTGATGTAAGTAACTCACCTCTTGACAGCCCAAACTCATTCACCATCTACAAGGCACAATTCAGAAGTGTGCTAGAATACTCCCCACTTGTCTGGATGAATGCAACTCCAATGACACTTAAGAAGCTTGACACTATCCAGACAAAGCAGCCTATTTGCTTGGCACCACATCCACAAACATTCACTCCCTTCACCACCAATACTTAGCACCAGCAGTGTGTACTGTTTACAAGATGCACTGCAGAAATTCACCAAGTCTCCTTCAACAGCACTTTCTAAAACCCACAACCACTACAATCTACAAGGACAAAGGCAGCAGTAGATGCATGGGAACACCATCACCTGCAGGTTTTCATTCAAGCCACTCACTATCTTAACTTGATTAACTTAACATTGTGGATCTACCTAAACAAATGTACTGCAGTGGTTCAGGAAGGCTGCTCAACACCACCTTCTCAAGGACAACTGGGGATGGGCAAAATACACTGGTCTAGCCAGCAAATATCCACATCCCATGAATCATTAAATAAAAGATAAACTCTTGTTGCCTTTGAATTTTTTGTTAGTTACCTTTAAATGTAAAGAAGGGTCACTGTATCAGAAACATTAACTCTGCTTTCTCTCCACAGATGCTGCCAGATCCGCTGAGTCTTTCCAGCAATTTCTGTTTTTGTTTCTGGCTTCCAGCAATCTTATTTCTTTGGTGGTTTTTCTACATTAAATCTGTGCCTGATCCTCCTTCAGCTGGGAAAGGTTTCTCCTCATTAATTCTTTCAAAACACCTGATGTTTTTCAACATTAATATTTAAAAACATAATCAATGAATAAAAAGGTCATACTTGATGTATCAGAGCAACCCAAAATAAGAAAGACTCCCTTCTCCCCAAGAGCTCTGAACTTGAAGACTGTTTTTAAGAAACATTGATATGGGGTTTAAAGTGCATTTTCAAATTCTTCAAAATCTCTTCAGTGCGATCTAGATTTCAATACACCTGGAAGTGCTCTTTCCCCAGAACTGCAAGCAGAGTTGCTACACTTACTTAACAATATTTTTCGGTCGTACAGGAGCTATTTCATAGCTTTGCCACTGAGGATGGAAAAATTCCACTACTGTTTAATTCTTCCTTTAATTTCTATGGCAGCAGGGAGTACCACGACCCAGCAGTTCCTGGTACCTTTTTTTTTAAAAGCAAAGTACTGCAGGTGTTGAAAATCTGAAATAAAAACAAAGCACGAGAGAAATTGAGCTGTTCTGACAGCGCCTATGGAGAGAGAAACAAGAGTCAACATTTCGAGTCTGATATTGTGAGTATATATCCTGCGTGTATGGATTGTACTATATTAGTTATCTCACCAACTCATTATTGCATAAGATTTTAGTGCTACAGCTGATGAAAATCACTGTGACAATTACTGCTAGCTACTTTTACTTCTAAACTCTTTGGAATATTCAGTCAAAGAACAACAGGGGAAATACAAGAAAAGGAAAGCTTTGGATTTATAAAGCAACCTTTTACTACTTAAGAGGTTCCAAAATGCTTCACAGGCAAACAAGTACTTTTTTAAGATATGTTTTAATATAGGTAATGTGGTAGCCAACTGATATGGAACAAACTTCCACAAAAACAAATATAATCATGACCAGATAATGTAGTGTTGGTTTAAGAATAAAGATTAACCAGGGTACCAGGTAACTCCCTGCTCTTAGAGCCATAGAGGCATACAGCATGGAAATAGACCCTTCAGTCCAACCCGTCCATGCCGACCAGATATCCCAAATAAATCTGGACCAATGTGCCAGCATTTGGTCCATATCCCTCTAAACCTATCCACATTCTTTAAAATAATGTGATGGAATTATTTATGATCACTTGAGAAAGCAGACAAAGCGTTGGCTCAACATCTTGTTCAAATGACAGCACTCCATTAGTACTGCATGAACATAGCAGTCAAGACTTTTGAGCTCAGGTTTTTGGAGTGGCACTTGTCCTTACAACTAACTGACTCAGAGGGAAGAATGCAATCACCTGAACCACAGCTGACACGTATCAGTGAACACATTGGAGTAATTATCACTCAGTGTTTACTTTCATCAGAGGATCATTCAGTGTTCAACTCTCAATTCTACCATATATAGTAATTAGCCCATTTTTCCTTTGGAAATTTCTGAAGAGCTTCTTTGAATCTCCCAATGCAACCTTGACAAAAGATCAGTGGAAAACTCAGGAAGAATGGTGTAAACAGTTGTTTTCATAATTTCTTCACTGATGACACCCCTTCCCCCCATCTTATGAAGAGAGATAAAAATAACCCACAGCAATTCTACTTGATTTTATTATAAACAATACAACTTATTGTAAACAATATAAGGTTCTGCTTCAATGCTCACTTGTCTGTACTCCTCTTTATAGCTCACAACAAAAAAGTTTCAAAAGGAAATGCTCAGTTTCTCTAATGGTTGCTCCATTGCTAACATAGGCATAAAATTATATTCAAATTAACAATGAGACAAGCTCAATGAAAAATTCAAGAGCTCAAAATTTGGCTGATGAGGGACAAGTCAATAAAACTGATTAAAGTAATCACATCCATTCAGATAGCAGTCAGATGTACAGGTATTATCCTGTGGAAATAGAAGAGAACCACATTATCATAATATTGCTAAAAGCATTACTTCAAATGCGTAAATTTCCATGTCAAACCCTTTGAAATATCAATTTGGTGCAGTAGGGAGGCAGCTGATTTCACAACAAATTTGGACAATGTAAGTAAGTCTTTTGAATTCACAGTACAATTGGTAGCACAGCACCAATTCTGCTTTTCTTGAGTTCCTTTCAGTATAGATATGCGACAGAAGATTCTGTCACTGCAATGTCTACACTATGGAAACTAATGTCAAAAGCAGACCTGAAGATTGATGGTGCTGTCAAAAATCCTTGTTTGCCAAATATTTTTAATCTCAATATATAAAAAAAATGTTTCAGAGATAGTAGGAACTGCAGATAATATAATTCTACTTATAAATAATAATCAGTCAGATATCTACAAAATATGTTTGATATCTTAATGCCTTTTCTGACTTTGGTTGTAGAATATACTAAGTTGTTATAAGCATGCCCAGAGCTTGATGTCATCATTAAACATGCAATTTGGTCATTGTGATTTCTGTTTCTCTTGACAAATTTCTCACAATTTGTAATAGATTTTGTTGACAAGAATGAGCTTAAAGCTCTAAAGCTGAATGAAAACATTTTCGTCAAAAATTTCACTGTGACACAAACAAAAGAGAATGGAACTTTAGGATAAATGAACACATTTATGTTCTGAACCTCACACCTCTTCCAAAGCAATTAGAGGGCACTAGACTAAACTTTGTTGGAGGTCCAGTAGCAGGTATAAAGTGAGAAGACCAGTGTGGCCAGTGCTCAAACTGCAGAAATATACCACATAAATGTGAAGGCAGGCTTAGAAAGCTTGGCTGTTACCAGCTCTGGTGGTAAAGGAAGTGAAGTTTCATGGTGTTGCTGCCAGCCAAGTGGGCTGCTTTGTACCTGGATAGTATAAAGTTTGAGTGTTGTTAGAGCTATGTGGTGAATTTTTATTACTTGTAAGGCACTACCTGTAAAGTACGGTGGAAGCATGATCAACGGAAACTTTAAAAACAGAATTTGCTAAGTATTTTAAGAAAGAAGATAATGGAATGCATGGGGTAAAAACAGTTCTGCAAATATAACCAATACACGCAAAAGGTCAATTGGTGTCCTTTTGTGCTTATCATTCTACTTGGGTGGGAGGATAAGTTCCTTTTTGATCACATGTGACAACAAATAGGATTTATTTTAAGTTTTCAAAAATGTTTGTATTTTCAAATAGTTTCAGGTACAAATTTGGCTGGTTGCCAGTCTGAAAACAGCTTCTCTGTACAGATGCTGCCAGATCTGCTCAGTATTTTCTGCTTTATTATCTAGTTTCCAGTATCCACTGTCCTGTGTAGCGTTTTATTTGCGAAAAAAATGAGCTTTATCATCCAACTGCCGATTTATACTTGATTGCATTTGAAATAAACCACAACTCATTGCTTTTACGTTAAATTCTTTGATTTGTGAGGATTGGCATGTTTACAATAAAGAAAACAAAACGCTCCGCATGTTCCAGAAACTCGGTAAGTTTGGCAACATCTGCGGAGAAGAAAACGTTGCAACGCGGTTCTTCGTCCAAACGGTGCAGAGGTGAAACCCAGGAACAAAAACACGAGTTGCTGGAAAAGCTCAGCAGGTCTGGCAGCATCTGTGAAGAAAAAAATCAGAGTTAACGTTTCAGGTCTGGTGACACTTCCTCAGAAGTGAGGAATTTCCTGAGTTTACATGCAGACGTTTTCCCAGCCACCATCAGTTCTGAGGAAGGGTCACCGGACCTGAAACGTTAACTCTGATTTTTTTTCTTCGCAGATGCTGACAGACCTGCTGAGTTCTTCCAGCAACTTCTGTTTTTGTTCCTGATTTATAGCATCCGCAGTTCTTATTTAGTATGAAACTCGGGAAGCTGTTACCGTTCTCAACGCTGCGCATTACATTGCAGTGTTTGTCAGGCCACAGCCTGTCGAACCCGAACAACTTGCTGGTGGGTATTGATGTGTAATTCTACCCTACCGTTGTGAGCCCGTTTCCGCGTCCTCTCCGTTTCGCTTTAACGGCGGACTTTTCCCATACTGGCTGCGTAACGTGAGGGGCGGGGAGGGTCAGAAGTGACGCACGGGACGAAGATGGCGCCGCCTGTGGAGACGGTCCACGTTGCCCGCTGTGCGAACCGCACTCCGCACGCGCTGTCTTGGGGTCGAGGGGGGTGTGTGGCGTTCGCCAGCTGCCGCTCGGTCGTGCTTTACGAGCCGGAGGTAAACGTTTTTGTTTAAATCGGAGCGGTTTAACTGTCAGCATTGGCGCGAGCCGCCGGCCTGGCTCTGCCCACCTCCCTCTTACCGGTCCTGCTCAGAGGGACGGTTTGTGGTCAGTCTGACCCCCAGTGCCGAGCAACGGAAACACTTTACGGAGTATTCAGTTTAAAATTCTGGAGAGTGAATTCTGGATGTGTCCCGAATGCGTACGATGTGCGCCTAAGGTTGGTAGTACTCTGCCTCCTTCATGACTCCATGGCTATGTCGCCCTCTCTGAACGCATTGCTGTTAGTTTCGATCCATAAGTGTCCTGCCCTTACCACACTGATGGCATGTTGTTTTTCCTCAGCATGCTAAATGCAACGTCAGTGCTCTCTTTCACACAACTTGTAATATCATGTGGACAAACAGGAGGCTGGAAAAACACAGCAAGCCAGGCAGTGTCTGGAGGAGAAGTCAACGTTTTGGGTAATACCCTCCTTCAGGACTGGGTGTATGCGTGTGTGTGTGTGTGTGGTGGGAGGGGGGATAGTGGAATGGTGGTGATAGATGGACACTGGTAGTAGGTATGAACTGGTTGGTCAATGGGAGAGATGGATCCTGTTGGTAGCTGGAATGGAAGGTAGAAGGTGATTCTTGACATCAGCAAGACCAAATGCAGACTAGGTGGCTGTTTTACCGAGCATCTTCACCTGGCCCGAGACGGCCAGCCTAGCCTTCTGGTCAATGCCCATTTCAATTCCAACCACCCCTGCCCCCTTCCCCCCACCTCCCTTGACATGTCCATCCTTGGCTTTCTCCAGTGTCAGAATACAAATTTGCAACAGAATACAACAGCAACTTATCTTCCGCCTGGGCACCCTATAGCATGGAGGACTTAACATTGAGTTCTCCGATTTAAAATAACCTTCCCACCCATCCCCCAGCTCCCCTTCCAGCCCCCACCTTCTCCCTTCCATTCCATCTACTGACCATCCCTTTCAGCTACCACCAGGATTCATCCCTTCCATTGACCAGCCAGTTCATACCTACTACTGGAGCCCACCTATTGCCACCATTCTGCTCCCACCCCCCCACCCTTTATCTGCAGCTCCCTGTACCCCCACATCCAGTCCTGAAGAAGGGTAATACGTGAAACGTTGACTTCTCCTCCTCCAGATGCTACCTGGCTTGCTGTGTTTTTCCATCCTCTTGTTTGCCTACCTTGGATTCCAGCATCTGCAGTTTTTTTTGTCTCTAACCTTGTAATGTTAAATCACAAAAACTGAAATTGGTGGAGAACTCAGCAGGTCTGGTAGCATCTGTGGGAAGAAAGCAGAGTTAACGTTTCAAGTTCAGTGACTCTCCATCAGTCTGTGAGAATTTCATAGAATCTCTACAGTGGGGAAGCAGGCCATTTGGCCCACTGAGTCCACACCAACCCTCCAAAGAGCATCCCACTCAGACTCACCCACCGTCTCCCATTCCTGTCATCCTGCATTTCCTATGGCTAGTCCACTCAGCCTATACAACCCTGGATATTACAGGCAATTTAGCATGGCCAATCCACCTAACCTGCAGATCTTTGGACTGTGGGAGGAAACCGGAGCACGCAGAGGAAACCCACACAGACGATGCGAACTCCATGTAAACAGTGGCCGCAGGCTGCCATCGAACCTGGATCCCTGGCACTGTGAGGCAGCAGTGCTAACTACTGAGCCACCGTGCTGCCCTATATTCAGCATCTGCAGTTCTTTATTCCATTGTAATGTCAAGTAGTTATTTATTCCCATTGCCAATATGTTTTTATAACAAATAAAGGACAAACCTCAAAATGACTAAATATTTTGAATGGCTCAATTTTTGTTTAAAATCCAGGGATGATGGACCAACATGGAAGATATTACTGCTTAATTTCTGAAAACTGATGTTTATCTTGGAGGGTTAGCAATAATCAATCGTATGCCTTCTATTCAGAAGCAGATCATCAGGCTCATTATCTGATTTTCAGCCTGAGCTGTTTTCTTTATAGGTTTTCGCAGTGGTTTGCTATTTCCTTACCCACTGCCTGGCTCCAGAGTAGCTTAATCTGGAATGGGAATTTGAACATACACTGTTGACATTACTTTGAACCAAATGCTAGCCATCTCACCAACTCAGCTAACCAGCCCCATAATGTTTGGCTTAAATGTAAAGAAATATAAGTGAAAAAATGAAGAAAACATTCAACAGGTCAGGCATTATCTGCTAGAGATACAGTTGATGTTTTAGGTAAATTATGAGAGATTGTAGTATAATGAGCATGTCATTTGAAATGTAACCTAGAGGCTGAGACTGTTCCTCAGGGGACATGTGTTCAATCCTGAATTTGAATTCAACTAATACATTTGAAATAATAAGCTAGGCTCTGTCATACACTAACGGTGAACATTATTGTAAAAGCTCAACAGGTTTGTTGATGTCCTTTGGATAAGGCAATCGGCTGGCCTTACTTGGTCTGGCATGCCTGTGACTCCAACCTACAGTATTGTGATTGACTTCGAACTGTCCTCAGTTCAAGGGGAATTAGAGATAACATAAAAATGTTGGCTTTACTTGCATGCTGTCCAGAGCCATAAATAACAGTGATAGAGCCTTTAATTTCCTTTGCCAGGCTGGCCAGGAATCTCTCTTATTTTTCGAAGCAAAAATTGATGTATGCTGGAAGGATTAGAGTTTTACAGATGTACAGCATGGAAACAGATCCTTTTGGTCCAACTCGTCCATGCCGACCAGATATCCTAAATAAATCTAGACCCATTTGCCAGCATTTAGCCCATATTGCTCTAAAACCTTCCTATTCATATACCCATCCAGATGTCTTTTAAAATTTGTAATCGTACCAGCCTCCACTACTTCTTCTGGCAGCTCATTCCATAACACGTCCACCCTCTGTGTGAAAACGTTGCCCCTTAGGTACCTTTTATATCTTTCCCCTCTCACGTTAAACCTATGCCCACTTGTTTTTGACTCCCCACCCCAGGGAAGAGACCTTATCTATTTCCCCTATCCATGCTGCTCATAATTTTATAAACTTCAAAAGATCACCCCTCAGCCGCTGATGCTCCATGGAAAATAGCCCCAGCCTATGCAGCCTCTAACCCTGGCAGCATCCTTGTAAATCTTTTCTGAATCCTTTCAAGTTTCACAACATCTTTCCTATATATTGAATGCAGTATTCCAAAAGTGGCCTAACCAATGTCCTGTACAGCTGCAATATTACTTCTTAACTCCTATACTCAATGTGCTGACCAACAAAGGCAAGCATACCAAACACCACCTTCACTATCATATCTTCCTGCGACTGTACTTTTAAGAAATTATGAACCTGCACTCCAAGGTCTCTTTATTCAGCAACACTCCCCAGGACCTTACTGTTAAGAGTATAAGTCCTGCCCTGATTTGCCTTTCCAAAATTCAGCACCTCACATTTATCTAAATTAAACACCATCTGTCACTCCTCGGCTAATTGGCCCCATCTGATCAAGATCCCGTTGTACGCTGAGGTAACTTTCTTCGCTGTCTACTCTACCTCCAATTTTGGTGTCACCTGCAAACTTACTAACCTAACCACCTATGTTCATGTCCAAATCATTTATATAAATGACGAAAAGCTGATTTTGAGGTAGATACTTAAATTATTTGGTTGCGTTACGACAACATCTTTCTTGGTCATTAAGTCCTGGCATGGGATGTGAGCTCAGAGCTTCTAGCTTGGAGGCAGGGGTGCTACCAGTGCAATACAATGAATACATTGTTGCTTCCTAAATGAAATTCTTCTTTCCCATTACGCCACATTTGGACCTTCTTAATCTGGTTTTTGTCAAGCCTTAATACTGAACCAGCCCTTATCAAAAACACAGATAACCTCATGTATGACTGTGATAAAACAAATTATGTCTCCTCATCGTTCTTAACCTATCTTCAGTCCTTGAAATAGCTTACCATGTTATCCACTTCTTAATAGTACTTATCTGTTCTCCATTCCTCCCTGCTTGTGTCTCTACCTTGATTAACTTGTGTGGATTTTCTTCATTCTCTTGCAGTATTACCTCCAGGACTTCCCAAAGGATATAATCTTGGCCCCGTCCTGTTAGCATTTAGTGACATCCTCCAAAACTACAGTGTGAGACTTGATACTTGTGTTGATGGCACCTAGCTGTACCTGCCAACATCTCTCCACCAATCTGTTGATTTGATTTGTCATGTCCCTTGTTCAACATCCATTACTGGATGGGAAGTTGATTCTTCTAATTAAATTTTGGGAAGCCATTGTGCTTGCTATTTTGTGACAAGCTGCATTGATCTTTCTGGTCACTGTCTCAGCTGTTTGCAATCTTGGCATCCTTTTGAAATGAATTGTTGATCCCATATTCACTTGATTGTTAGGTCTGCCTATTTACACTCGAGAGCATCTGCTATCTTTGTCAGTGCTTTATCTCATTGGCTGCTGACTTCCTCTTCTTTATTTTTGTTAAATGTGGATTTCAGTTTTCCTGTATTCTCATGACCTGTATCCCAGCTGCTATCCTCCATAAATGAGTTCACCCAAAACTCTGCTGCCAGTATCCTAACATACACTGAGTCCTGCACATTAGTCAGTTTTATGCTTCCTGATGTACATTGGCCCCTGGTTTGATGGCTTCTTGATGCCGAAATTCAAGTTTTCAAATTCCTCCAAGGCTTTCTTCCTCTCTACCTTTGTAGCTTCCTCCAGTCGTGTGATCATCTGAGATATCTACATTCCTCCAATTCTGGCCTCTTGTACATCTCTCATTTTCATCAGCCTGCCATGGTAGCCATACCTTCAGCTGTCCTAAGGTCTGGAATTCCGTTCTAAAAACTGAATTGTTTGTCCATCTTTTTCTGTTCTTTTGAGAGCTCCTGAAATCTGTGACCATGCTTTAGAGTCATAGAGATCCGCAGCACAGAGAAAGGCCCTTAGGCCCATTGAGTCTGTGCCAGTCACAAACTAACACTTAACTATTCTAATCCTATTTTCCAGCACATGGCCAACTGCCTGTATACTTTGGTGTCGCATCTGTACATTGAAATAGTTCTTAAATGTTATGAGGGTTTCTGCCTCTACCATCCTTTCGCCAGTGAGTTTCAGATTCCTACCACCCTGTGGGTGAAACATTTTTTTCTCAGCTTCCCCTGAACCTCCTGCCCCTCAAATCTATACACCATTGTCATTGATCCCTCCACCAAGGAGAAAAGTTTATTTCTGCCTACCCTGTCTATGCCCCTCATAATTTTATGCGTCTCAATCAAGACACCCCTCAGTCTCTTCTGCTCCATGGAAACAATCCCAGTCTATCTAATCTCTCTTCTGCAATGATACTTTGGCTTTAAGATGTGTATTTTGTCCTTTTTTTTTAATGCCATTAAAGTAAACAGCTTGTAAGGCCTTAGGTTTTTATTTTAAGTTGGCACAATAGAAGCAGCCTGAATGGATGAAGTCAAGCTCCCACAAAACCAGGATTTTTAGTTTAGCTTTCAGTAGCTGTTGATGTTGTGAGAGCTGCTACATCTCTTTCTCAGAGATAGTAGGAACTGCAGATGCTGGAGAATCCGAGACAGCAAGGTGCAGGGCTGGATGAACACAGCAGGCCAAGCAGCATCATAGGAGCAGAGAGGCTGACGTTTCGGGCCTAGACCCTTCATCAGAAAAGGGGGAGGGGAAGGGGGTTCTGAAATAAATAGGGAGAGAGTGGGAGGCGGATAGAGGAGAGGATAGGTGGAGAGGAAACAAACAGGTCGAAGAGGCGGGGATGGAGCCAGTAAAGGTGAGTGTAGGTAGGGAGTTAGGAAGGGAATAGGTCAGTCCAGGGAGGACGGACAGGTCAAGGGGGCGGGATGAGGTTGGTCAGTAGGAGATGGAGGTGGGAGGAGGGGATAGGTGGGAGGAAGAACAGGTTAGGGAGGCAGGGACGAGCTGGACCGGTTTTGGGATGCGGTAGGGGGAGGGGAGGTTTTGAAGCTTGTGAAATCCACATTGATACCATTGGGCTGCAGGGTTCCCAAGCGGAATATGAGTTGCTGTTCCTGCAACCTTCGGGTGGCATCGTTGTGGCACTGCAGGAGGCCCAGGATGGACATGTCGTGTGAGGAATGGGAGGGGGAGTTGAAATAGTTGGCGACTGGGAGGTGCAGTTGTTTATTGCGAACCGAGCGTAGGTCTTTCTCACTTTGTTGCAACTAAAGGCGTGGGTTTTCTTCCTGTTGCTCGAATTGCATGTGAGACAATCTATTTTATTGACTTTGCCTTTGCCTTTGCCAAGGATGCGCTTATGGGATGTTACTATATTGGAATAGTTAATGAGTAATTTATTATTTTGTTAAATGTTTCAATGTTCAATACTATTTTGTCTGTATTTTAACTATAGTGTATGAATAAAGTGTGTTTTGCTTCAAGCCTGGTAGTTTGACAAATCAAAATTGCATCTAGCTCATAATGCCAGGTACTTTCTTTAAAATAAGAAAACATTAGGGTCTAGTCTATCTCCTTGACATGTTTTGAGGGGGTTTGGTCTGGTCCATAACACTTAACAACTAAATCTCTCTAGCCCAGGCAATATCCTAGTAATTCTGATCTTCAGGTTCTGAAGAAAGGTGACTAGACCTGAAACCTTCACTCTGATGTCTGTCAACAGGTGCTGCCAGACCTGTTGAGGTTTTGCCAGCAATTTGCATCGGATGATTAAGGCATGTAAGCCAAATGCATTCTTGACTACTTTATCTAGCTGTCCCAATACTAAGGGCCTGATGAATGTGCACACTAAGGTTCCTCTGATCCTTGGTGCTTCCCAGGGTCCTACCTTTCATCATGTATTCCCTTGCCTTGTTTGTCCTGCCCAAGTGTATCACCTCTCACTTATGTGGATTGAATTCAATTTGCTACTGATCAGTCATCTATATCATCTTGTAATCTAAGGCTACCCCCCTAGCTTTTTACGACCCACCAATTTCATATAATCCGCAAACTTACAAATCAATCCTCCAACATTCAAGTTTAATTCAATTAAATATACTACCAGCAGTAGGGTCCCCAGCACTGATCCCTGTGGAGCCCCACTGGACACAGGCTGCCAGGCACAAATACTCCCTGCTTCTTACCAGTCAGCTAATTCTGCCACCAATTTGTCAAGTTTCCTTGGATCCTTTGGGCTCTTACCTAAGCAATCAGTCTCCCTTGCAGGATTTTATCAAAAGCTTCACTGACGTTTAAGTAGATTGCATCCAGTGCATTTTCCTCATCTACACATCTGGTTACCTCTTCGAAAAAATTTAATCAAGTTGGTCAGACGTGAGCTCACCTTGACAAAACCATGCTGACTGTTCTTGATTAATCCCTGCCTCTCCAAATACAGATTAATTCTGTCCCTCAGAATTGCTTCCAATAATTTCTCGACTACTAAAATTGGACTGACTGGCCTGTAATTTCCTGATTTACTGTTGTTCCCACATTGGTACCACATTGGATGCCCTTCAGTCCTTTGGCACCTCTCCTGTGGCCAGGGAGGAGTTGAAAATTATTGCCAACGCCACTGCTACTTCCTCCCTTGCCTCTCTCAACAATCTGAGATATGTTTCTTCCA
>NC_063333.1:69480230-69490527 GCF_021869965.1 Rhincodon typus | reverse complement strand
GTTACAATTATTAGTTACTTAGAATAGATGTTCATCAAATCACATGATGATTGCTGAAAAAAGCCACGTTTTGTCAATGTTTCTCTTCTTGCACTTATTAGGACAATTTAAAGGAAGTATCAAAATAAAGGAGAAACAACATTCATACTGTATGGGAGTACTGATTGGTTGACAATTGAACTCTAATTAGTGGAGGTGTTGCACTGGAGAATGTGCCAGTTAACATTAACTGAAGAGAGGTCACTGGATCAGAAGAGTTAACACTACTATCTCTGCACAGATGCTGCCAGACCTGCTGAGTTTTTCAACAATTTCTGTTTTTGCATCTGATTTCCAGAATCTGCAGTTTTTTTGGCTTTTTTTGTTTTTACTTGGCTCTCAAGCTTTGTTAGATTTGAAACCAGGCTAATTGACTCAAATTAGTCAAGAAGTTGCCCTTTGTTGAGCAGCAACCAGTACATGTGCTGTGATGTAGTGTGTAATATATGTATATCAATATCATTTTCTGAAATATGCTATGCTTCTCATTTACTAAGAAGGGTACTGGTTGGATGTCATGACACAACATCTCACTCTCTGGAACAGAAGGCCCAGGTTCAAGATCCACTTGCCCCAGGTAACATTACATTTCTGAACAGGTTGATTACTTGTTAGAGAAAGGGAAGGAAGTAGTGCATTGAAAGTAGTGTATTATGCATTTTGTCCACTTATGGCTACCATACACATATACCAATAGAGTCTAGGAGAAGAATAAAGGTACCCATACAAATGCAGTTGATTCTGAATGCTTCTTACTGAATCTTAGTGCTTCTTCCCCAGAATTTCACACACACTAAGACTGCAAAGAGAAAACAAGTTATTTTACAGTCATTCCTCTGTATCTGTGACGGTTCCGTTCCTGAGAACCCTGCAAATGTTGAAATTCGCAATTGCGGAACTTGTATAAAAATGGATTAAAAATTGCCAATATGTGATTTTTGCCTACGGATGTTGATTTTTCTTGTAAATTATTTTTTGGCACAGGTAGATGTTTTTACGATTCATGATTTTGCAAATACAAAAGATTTACTGTATAGTGCATGTCATGTTCTCAAAATACATTTCCACCAATGAAGAACTTTTGAAGTGGTCACATTGAAATATAGGTAAACATTACTCCAGTTTTTAGACAGCAAGGTCCTAAAATTGGCAAGAGAAAAATGGGCACATGATATGGCTTTATGTTACTGATTGAGGGATAAATATTGACCAGAATTACAAATAGCTGCCAGGAAGCCCTGGTAAAGAATGCACAGCGAAAGGCAACTGCATGAGAAGTCAAGGGAGAGAAATTGTAATTGGGGGTAAAGGCTGGGTGGGGTTTACCCAGTTGCTCTTCAAGGAGCACTCAGCGAATTCAACCAGTGCACATAAAAAATGGTTAATCTGATGCTAGTTTTCTACAAAATCCAAAATTGAGATTCAGTCCCATTGCTGGCATTGTGGTTTTCTGAGCACATTTTCCAATATTCTTCTCTGTATTATCTGCCAATTTGGTTAGAAATCCTCCAACTGAGCACATTACATTATATAACACATATTCTATGCAGTAACCTTCCTTAATTCTACCCCTCTAAGTTCTCTTCATATTAACATGGTGCACTGTTGGCGCCATGTACCAACTCAAATAGAGAGCGCCAAAATACAGACAAAGGCGAAGAGAACACATCTTGAAGAAGTCCTTTGGTTGTTGGAAATTAAGCATTTTCAGGCAATGGTCACTGGCTCGTATAGGTTCCATGGCTTTTCATTTTGTACATGTGGGAAAATAACTCAGATTTATACTAACAGCAAATTCTACCAAGTGTACATTTGGGATGTTTTAAACTACATTCATTCAGTAATTAAGTTCTTGTCTGCTCGAAGTCCCTTCTCATTCTGTACTCTTGCAAACATTTTATGTTGTTCTAATTTGAATACATACAACTTAATAATAGACACATACAATTGTTGGCTGCATAGGCATTCATGTTGCACTGTTAATGACATGCTAAACATTTATTCAAATAAAACTCAGCTAATTCAAACAAGAGCAGACAATGAATTTTGTTGGGTTCCACTGCCAGTGTAAAGATGTTACAACCAAACGACACGTATGTGTCCTTCTACCTTCCCTGGGTTGATCTTGTTTTATTGAAGGTGGATTGAATAGAAATAACTGTTAAATGTTTGGAGCAGAGCTTGGTTTTGCCACAACTATGTGTATGTGCATTCTTATAATATATATTTATACATGTATATTTGAAAGTTGGAGTAAAATGATCTGAACAGACAAAGTTTCACAAGTCAATGTGCACATTTATTAAAGCAATTAAGCTAGAAATCAATAAGTACTGATTAAACACCCTTGGAATATGGTAGAGACAAATTGACTGCTTCAGTTCAATCAGTTATGCTATGAGTATTGTTGGAATTGATGACCATGCTCTAGGCTTGGGAAAGGTGAAATTGCCCAGCTGTCCCTATGGAAAGTCAGCATGTACAAACAATATGAATTCCTCCAGGGTTAGATTGCTGCTATTCATGGCGAGGTGTTGCACATGAATAAATGTTACTCAGACAACCATCACCCGTTGAAATGTATCCTTTAGAGAGTCTATTGAAATAACTTGTACATTCTGCACGTATTTTCTTTTGGTGCAGATTAATAGATCATTGTTAACTAATCTAATTGATTAATATCATTCATCTTTGTGCTTATATTTCCCAGCAATAAAAATTATCTCTCACAACCCAAGGTGAATAACTAATGCAAGCGATTACGATAGGAAATAATAAAGGGAAATGACAGCATCTTTTCAAAGTGAACAGATCACCAAACTTTCTCTAAATTAGCACAGATATTTTCATGAGTGTTGAATTTTCCACTGGCAGCTTACACATGTACATATTTATCTATAAATCCATCAGCACCACTGACACTGAGCATGTGTTGTCTAGTTTATTGCACATATATCTTGAGTAAAGGAACATACCTCAGAGAATCGCTGCACATCCTGTGTCAACGTTCCTACCCGGCGCCAATGAAAATGTTTGAGGAACTTGACAACTGCAGGATTGACTGCATTATCCGATGGGACTGTCCGGAAGAAATTGGGATATTTCTTCTTATCAGCCAGGACTGGGGTAGTTGCAGCAAATGAAAGCTGTAAGAAACATTAAGATATTGTGAATAATTCAATAAGAGCTACTTTTGCATTGAATGAATCTTACTGTTAGAACCTCAGATCCTGTTTCTATAAACAAATCTCATTATTATTATATTATATAGGCGTACAAAATGATCAGAGGTAGAGAGTAGACAGCCAGAGACTTTTTCCTAGGGTGAAGGTAGCTATTACGAGGGGGCATAGTTTTAAAGTGAGTGGAGGTAGATATAGGGGAGACGTCAGAGGTAGGTTCTTTACTCAGAGAGTGGTAGGGGTGTGGAATGCATTGCCGGAGAGGGTAGTGGAGTCGGCCTCATTCGGGGCATTTAAGCGGCTATTAGATAGGCATATGGATGATAGTATAAGTTAGGGGTGGAGGTTAGATAGACCTTAGGATTAGTGTAAAAATTCAGCACAACATCGTGGGCCGAAGGGCCTGTACTGTGCTGTACTGTTCTATGTTCTATGTTCGATATCTGTGTGTAGCCATTGAACAGCAACATCCAAAAGGAATAATTTAAATTCAATGAACACTGAACAATTTCAATGCCTTTCAGTTTATAGACCAATCTCATAAAGTGTCTTTATGAAACAAAAACTAAGTGAAGTAGTATGACTTTGATTGTTAGGAAAATCCATGAATAGGTTTCCTCAATTTTTTTCTTTTAGAGTCACAGATTGATACAACATGAAAACAGGCCCTTCGGCCCAAGCTGGTCCATGCTGACCATGGTGCCCACTCAGCTAGTTCCAATTACCTGCATTTGGTCCATATCTCTCTAAACCCTTCTCATCCATTTACCTATCCAAATGTTTTTTAAATGTTGCTATTGTACCTGCCTCAACCATTTTCTCTGGCAGTCCATTCCATATAAGCACCACTCTCCGCATGCAGAAGTTGTCCCTCAGGTCCTTCTTAAATCTTCCCCCTCTCACCTTAAATCTATGCCCTCTAGTTTTAAATTCCTCATCCCTGGGAAAAAGACTGTATGCATTCATCCTATCTATGTCCCTCACGATTTTATACACCTATAGAAGGTTACCTTTCAGTCTCCTACATTCCAAGGAATAAAGTCTCATCCCAGCCAACCTCTCCCTATAACTCAGGTCTACTAGTCCTGGCAACGTCCTCATAAATCTTCTTTACACACTTTCCAGTTTAACTATGTCTTTCCTATAACAGGGTGACCAAACCTCCACACAATTCTCTGAGTGCGGCCTCACCAATGATTTATACAACTGTAACATAACAGTGACAAATACTGTTAATGTACAGTGGGGTGGCACAGTGGCTCAGTGGTTAGCAATGCTGCCTCACAGCACCAGGGACCCAGTTTCAATTCCACCCTCGGGTGACTGTGTGTGTGGAGTTTGCACATTCTCCCCGTATCTGCGTGGGTTTGCTCCAGTTTCCTCCCACAGTTCACAGATGTGCAGGCTAGGTGGATTGGCCATGCTAAATTGCCCATAGTGTTCAGGGATGTGTAGATTAAGTGGGTTATAGGGGTATAGGTCAGGGTGGGATGCTGTGAGGGCCGGTGTGGAAAAGCCTGTTTCCACACTGTAGGTGATTCTATTCTATCCCAACTCCTATGCTCAATGACTCGACTGATGAAGGCCAGCATGCTAAAAGCCTTCTTCACCACCTTGTCCACTTGTGATGCCACTTTAAATGAACTATGTACTTGTACTCCTAGGTCCCTCTGTTCCACAACACTCCTCAGGACCTTACGATCTACTGTACAAGTCCTACCTTGGTTTGGCTTTCCAAAATGCAACACCTCACATTTATCTCTTGAATTGCATTTGCCAATCTTCAGCTTACTTCCGCATCTGATCAAGGTCCCTCTGTAATTTTTGATAACCTTCTTTGCTAACAACATTACCTCCTAATTTTGAATCATCCGCAAATTTACTAATCATGCCTTGTACATTCACATCCGGATCATTTATATAAATAATAAATAACAAAGGTGCCAGCACCGAACCTGTGGCAACCATTAGTAACAGGCCTCCAGTCCAAGAAACAACCTTCAAACATCACCCTCTGCTTCCTACCATCGGGCCAATTTTGAACCCAATTAGCCAGCTTTCCCTGGATCCTATGCGACCTAACTTTCATGGCTAGTCTGCTCTTGGTCCCTATAGTTCAGCTACTTATTGACTAAACTTGCTGAATTATTTGTACATGCACTATACTTTTTACTTTACTGAAAGGCTTCCTTCTGCACTGGTTGTGTTTTGTTTTGTTTTACTCATTTGTGGAATGTGGGCATTACTGGCTAAGTCAATATTTATTGGCTGTAAAGAGTTAAACACATTTCTTTGGGTCTGGAGTCACATGTGGGCTAGAGCAGGTAAGGAAGGCAGATTTCCTTCCTGGAAGATTATTAGTAAAACAATGGAGCTCATAACAGTTGACAGTGGTTACAATTAGGCTAGTTTTTTTATTCCAATTTTTTTCACTGAAATTAAATTCCACCGTTTGTCATGGTGGGATTCAAACTCATGACCTCAGAACATTAATAGTCCAGTGATTTTACCGCTACCTCCTCCAAATCTCTCCTTATGAAAATTACTTCCCAATTGGAAAGGAACCCAAATGAATCAGAATGAAAGATAAGTAATCTCATACAAATGAAGAATTTTACAAAAGATTGGCTTGAGGAAGAAAGAAACAAAATTCTTATTAGTTGCCATAGAAATCCTAATTAGAACTGTTCTGGGTCATTTCTTCAAATCAGATTCATAACAGGTTAATGCAATCACACGTAAAAATATATTGTATCTCCCCCCTCTGCACTGGAACAGGAAGTTGGTGCACTGATGTCTTTGCTGTGCATTTAACATTGCTGTCACCCAGTCTCCACCTCATTCTCCATTTCACTTGCTGGTTACATTCATCACCGCGCTTGCTCTTTCACACACTGCCTCTCTTGCTGCCTAGTTTTTTTTTACACCTCTCACTGTCCCACTCACTGCTTACTCATTGTACCCTTTCTCCCTCAATGCCTTTTCCCCTTTACAACATCACTTGCTGCCTCGTTCTTCTCACTGCCTGATTTGCTGCTCCATGCACTGTATGAGGTAATGAGTAAGGCTGTTGATGAAGCTGAGAGAGCTCTAGGGTTGGGAGCACGGCATCAAAAGGATTAACAAGAGGAGCAATGAATAGAAGATGTGTAAGCTGATGTGCAGCAATTGACAGGCGTCCAAAACATTGCTCTTTGATGCAAGAAGCTATCTGTGCCATTGCTGGCAGTGATGTCACACTATGCATGTACAGTTGCAATGGCAGCAAAAAGTGAAACAAAAATATTATGATCTGTGACACCAATTATAAACAAACTGAGTACTTTAGGGAAATTATATAACTGGTACGAAAATAGATTAACTGCAGCACAATGTCCCATTCTCGCAAGATAGAAATAGTAAGGTTCCTTTGCTCTATTAAATCATTATAATCAACAATCTGAAAAGACCCATTAGTATGTTTTCCTCACACAAATAAACTGTTGGAGAAACTCAGCAGGTTGGGCAGCATCAGTGAAGAGAAGCAGAGTTTCAGGTCCAGTGACCCTTCTTCAGAACAGGGAGTACAAAACCAGATGGCATAGGCTTGAAGTGAGAGGGGAAATATTTAAAAGAGACCTAATGGATAATTTTTTCACGTACAGGGTGGTGCATGTATGGAATGAACTATCAGAGAAAGTGGTGGAGGTTCGTACAATTACCGCATTTAAAAGGCATCTGGATGGGTATATGAAATAGGAAGGGTTTAGAGGGATATGGGCCAAGTGCTTGCAAATGGGACTGGATTAATTTAGGATATCTGGCTGGCATGGACAAGTTGGACCGAAGGATCTGTTTCTATGATGTACATCTTTATGACTCTATGACTCTGTGTTAGGCAAAGTACCCTTAACACCTTTGCTGAAGAGCCATTTACATTCATGTTTATAGTGAACGTGCATCTTTGTTGTGTCCTCTTGCTCTTTGTTTTCAGAAAATATAACCCAGGTGTTTACCCAGATATGCAGTTTCAATGTTGTCATAGACATACTGTCATACAGCACAGAAGAGGCTCTTTGGCCATCAAGTCTGTGCCTATCTACATTGATCCTATTTTCCTGCACTTTCCCACAGCCTTGAATGTTTTGACATTTCAAATACCCACCTATGTACATTTTAAACTCGTGAAGTTTCCCACTCTACTACCCTCTAGGCAGGTCATTCCAGATTCCCACTACCCTCTGGAAGAAAAATGTTTTCCTCAATCCCCTCTAAACTTCCTGCCCTTCATCTTTAAATTATGCACCATTGTTATTGACTCTTCAACTTATGGGGACACTGTTTCCTATCACACTGTTACTGTCCCTCATAATTATATACACCTCAATAGGTTCCCCCTTCAGCCTTCTCTGCTCTAAAGAAAATAATCAGAGCCTATCCGACCTCTCTTCATAGCTAAACTGCTCCATCCCAGGCAACATTATGGTGAATCTCCTCTGCACCTGCTCCAGTGCAATTACATTCTTCCTATAGTGTAGCAACCAGGACTGCAAACAGTACTCCAGCTGACCAAAATTTTGTACACCTCCAACATAACCTCCATGCTGATTTGAGCATTACCTCCCTGTATTGATTAAACTGCAAGTATAGAACTAAGAGCTAAAAATTTGAAAGTACCACTTTCTAATGCAACAATCATGATCTGTTACCCATCCATGCTTGTCTTCAGAGGCCAGCAATCTAGAAACTTTGGCTGCTCACTTCTATGATCTCTGGGTCCTCAGTAGGATCCTTGTGACAATGTGTGAGGTTAGGACATATTTCACCTCCCAAATGCTGTCTTTCCTTTTAAAGAGAAATCACCTTGATGAAAGAGGCTTTTGCTGACTGTCATTGATGCAGATTGAAAGAATAGGAATTGCAGAACCAGGGTAGAGATAGGACTCTCTTTAGCCATGAAGGCAAATCCTGAAAATGCTCACCAAGCTAATGAGTATCTTCAAGAAAAGATGGTTCATCATCTTGAGAAGATTCAGTTATCTTACTGCTATGCTGATCAACTTGCTGTGAAGTTTCAAGCTTTTCATTTGTTATAATATTAATAAATGGCAGGAATGAACAAACAGCAGACCTCCACAAACTGAGACAACTACTCTAATGTGCACTGGACAGTACTGAAGTGTTCCTTCAGCCAGCTACTGATCTTGTTCTACGATGCAGTTTCACAGTGTCAGGCATTAATGGGCCCGGGTAAATGAGTGGTAACATCTACGTGCCAAGGAATAAGCCTTTGTTTTTGAGTAACTGGATAGTCACAGTCTGGTTCTTCCTGATGGTGTGAAAAGGGCAGGAATAGCAGACAAGCTCAGAACGAAGGTATCATTGGGACTGCATCATGGGCATTTGCCAATACAATGTGCTGAGTGTGGTCACACATTAACTGCACAACAATTGAATGGAAACCCTTGTGGTTCCTGTACCTCTCCCGAGTGAGATAGGAGACCTGCAAAGCCAGGCATATACAGTCAATGCTGAACTGCTCCTGGCAAAGCCTAATACTGTTTCACTCTGATTCTCTCTTGTCAGAGATAATGATGTATTCTCCCTTCGCGGTCTGATACAGCCTCTGTCACTTCGCAAATACATTGATGGATGGCATGATGGGAGACTTTAAATATGGCACTCACTCCCACTTGCAATTTAGATGCATGGAAGTTCAATTTTATTGTGTGTATATCACTGCCTGGTGTGAGGCTCCACGTCACATTGAAAGTGATCATACTGTTCTATGACCACCTACTTAGTGAACCTGTGTTGCTTCAGGCACTACTCCTGGGTCACGTGCAGGTAAGAAAAATGTTCTTGTTAAAAAATACTCTTGTTTATGGGGAGGCGGTGGCATCTTGGTAACATTACAAAACTAGTAATGTAGAACCACAGGCCAATGTTCTAGGGATATGGATTTGAATGCCACCATGGCAGATGGTAAGATTTGGATTTTAGGATAAGAAAACAAAAGAGAAAGCTTGAATTAAAAGCTAACTACTGTTCATTGTCATAAAAGTGCACCTGGTTCACTCAGGTGCTTCAAGGAAGGGAATCTGTCATCTTTACCTGTCTACACGTGATTTCAATTGACTTTTAACTGCCCTGTGAAGTAGTCAGAACACCCATGTCCCATGAATGAATAAAACAAACTTCTGGTGTGTAGGCCTTCCGTATACACTCAATATTCTTCTCCCTCTGTGCGGACCTTCTCTTTTTTCAGTTCTGCTACATTCCTCGATCGTATTGCTGATCCAATGTCACTGAAACAACAGCCTCATACCGCCTCCAGTGTTAAGTCACCACACCCTCTGGCCTCTTTGAACGTATGCAACAGTCACCAATAGAATGTCTAAAAACAAGCCACCACAATCTACCAAGCTCCTTCACAGCAGAAATAACCCAAAACCCCACCTCTTTAAATAATGTAATGTTGATGAGTTCTTCATGCTGCTGAACACATGTTCAACTGAGTGTCATTAGCACAAGCATTCATTTCACAAGCGTCTTTAAACTGTGTGTCAAATTACCTAGAATGCTGACTCAAGCACAATAGGACATTCCTTCATGTTTGAAGCACATGCTTGGCATATCCACACGAGTGCCCTTCCCAGCGACGATCATCATGTGAGCCTTAGAGTGCCCAGGAGTGTGGCCCTCACTTGGGCCAATACCAATGGCTCTACAAAAAAAGTCTAAAACCTGGAAACCTGGTTTCATAGTTCAGAAATGCTAAAGAATTTGTGTTTCTCCAAAAATGGCCAAACAATGAAATGGCATCCAATATACTTTGCGCCTGCACTAATATGTATGACACCATTTTGTAACTCTATGCACATTTGCAGCATCCAGAAAATTTCATCAATAAGTTTCATTTCTTGCATGTGTTTTTATACAGTAACTTTTATTGTAAGACAACAAGGTGCAGGGCTGGATGAACACAGCAGGCCAAGCAGCATCATAGGAGCAGAGAGGCTGACGTTTCGGGCCGAGACCCTTCATCAGAAAACGGGGAGGGGAAGGGGGTTTTGAAATAAATAGGGAGAGAGTGG
>NC_063333.1:69407199-69479730 GCF_021869965.1 Rhincodon typus | reverse complement strand
TCTGTCATCGCTTGCATTCTCCTACACCTCCCCCCTCCCCAATCCAAATTGAACCATCTCTCCCTCTCATTGTAAAGAGCTGCCTGGCCGAACAGTTTGTGACTGCTGCTACTGCTGCTGGAGCTTTACTGCAGCCTCCTGAAATTTTGCCTCAGTAGGGTCATCTGCACATGAGCAGCCCAAATGGTGTTATTACACGCAGATTGTAGTGCCATCAGCCATGTATATGTAAATTCATTCTGTTTAGACACATTTGTCACCATTTTGATTGTCACGTGTGCTAATTGCAGCATTTAGATCTCAAAGTTTCTGTGTCTGTTAGATGTTAACACTGCAGTTTCAGTGTTCATTGGTTAACCCCACAAGTATTTGTCTAAATGTTTACTAAATCATATGCTTTGTTTGCAATATTGTATTTAGGTCACTTTTCCAAATGACTTTGACTTCTTAAAAAATGACCTTCACAAATCTGAAATCAGAATCCGTCTACTTCTATTTTAAAAATTCAAATACCTAAAATGATAATAATGTATTATACACCTTTATCACAAGAGGTTTATTCTTTTAAAATTTCAATGTGTTGGTCAGAACGTTCTCCATGGAAGGATGGAGAAAAGCTCATAATATTCTGCCCAGGGGCGGAATGATGTGCTGTCTGTGTAAAATAGTTGACAGCTGTATATTGACTATGTTGTATATTTGAATATACTGGGATAATTGATCAGTGGTGTAGTGCAAAAATTATTTGTTGCAGTTTCAGAAAATTCTTAGCCTTATGGGCCATGAAGACTGGATTCGAGGAGTTGAATGGGCTCTATGTGGTAAGCTCAGTAGTTGTACAATATACTGAAACTTGTTATTTCGAAAACTTATGAATCACAGCAACTGTCACACAGTTTGTTCTTAATAGAATGTGAATTTGCATTAATTTGATGTTACTGAGGTAAAACATCTTTAAGTTGTTACATACTTAATTCAAAGTATGAAGGGTAATTTTTCTTAGTGTAACATGAAAGTTCTTTCTCTTTTGAGCTCTTGAAATTCAATCAGTAATTATGAACCATTTTTATTTTGTACTCCAATAGATGGAAATCTTTTATTAGCAAGCTGTTCACAAGACTGCTTGATACGCATATGGCGAATATTTATAATGACAGAATCTACTTCCAAGCTTTGCGATGGAGACATAATTAAATTGAAGGAGGACATATTTCATGTTCAGAGTGATAGTAAGTCTTAAAAGCTGGTGCAAATTTGAAAATAATGTTTTTCCAGAATAAGAACATGAAGTTGTTTGTCAGAATTTCAGATGTGTCTGAACATTACCTAAACTGATTACATTTCACTCTAATTTATATAAGTTAACTTCTTTATCCAGTGGATGTCAGCACAGTTTCTCTAAAGCTAATGGGAATGAATTGCAGAAAGTTTTGAGCTGAGGTGAAGTAGTTGTCTGTTTTGGAAAAGCTTTGAACAGTTACTACTTCTTTCTTCTCATCAAGAAAGAGATATAGTTGCATATTGGGGTTGTAAGATTCTTCAAACATTATTTCATAGCATTTGTTTTAGTGCTATCTGTGATGGCAGCAACTCTTCCAAGCAATTTTCCCTGGTGTGAATGAAATATCTAATCTTTGGAGCTTCAGTTACTGGAATACTGGTACCAAGTATTGAATGGCAAGCTGAGATTCAATTTGCATTGATTACTGCTCATTATTACACTCATTATACCAAATTTCACCTCATTAGTATGCAGTTCTCATTCTGTCACCTGCTAGATAGAAATTAGACACTGAGAATTCCTGACATGAAAATCAGAGTGGTTCCCAGACAACTTCTGGCTGTTGTTCTCTTCATCTCGATCTTGGACACCTGGCAACGGCATTTCCAGGCACACTGCTTGACCGCACGCATCCTACGTCCATGGACATTGGCATCCAACATGAACATGCTTCTGCTCTTCATTGCTGTACTTTGGAGCATACTGTCACCTCTCATTGCATTGCTGCTGCCAGAACACTGCACATAAAGATGGGCACTCACATCAAGGCTGCTCACTTGCTTTCATAGTACTTGCACACTTTGTGCTTGCTGCGATGCTCATGGCATCCTTGCCTTGACTTTTTCCATGTTGCCTTTCAAACAGAGCTAATAGGCCCTCAGTACTTCTGTCTTGCCTGTCCTTTTAATGCAAAGCCAAGCAGATTGTCATTTTTATCAGCAGTAATTAGTCAAGGATATGGGCCTTTAGCTGTCCAGCACTGAACTACATCAGTCTCACACCTGCAATGTGTGCTAGCCATGGATGTGCCACATGCATTACATGTGTTTTAGCCAAAAGGCCATGCCTTAAAGTCTAAGAGGAGCCAGTCCTCAACCAAGTCAAAGGAGACACCCTTCAAGCAGGAGTCCTGGCACAGTAAGTGACAGGCAGCCTCCTTTTTCAGTCTACAGACTTGAATATAGTCATTCAGCTGTTTGGGGCACTTAGGGTAAGTATCTTTTTCTTGTAGGGAGAGTGAGGAATCAAATGTTGGGCATCTCGACACCCATCTTGGCTCTTCCTTCCCCAATGTTGAGCTAGTTTGTCCTGGAATGAGACAAAGGGAGGGATTGAGTGCCATTAAAGTTGCTGGCACAGCAGTTTATGCTGGTGCAGGTGAGGGAAAGGTGGTGAGGTGTCCTGCATAAGTGAGTGAGTAAGAGGTGTAGAGGCCATGTAGGCTTAGTTGTCTGGAGGAATTAGGTGGGTGAGAGTGACTGAGGTGAGATGTTGCATGCGACAGTGAGAGTGAAAGAGCATGAGCCATGGTAGGATGTGGATGCAGTCATAGGCATAGAATATGAGGTAGCAGAGAGATGATGCCGCTTACCATGGTAAAGCAGAAAAAGATCATTGACTATCTTCTGACGTTGCTGGGTGTTTTCTCCACACACTTGAGACCACACTGATCTGGCTGGCAACCTCAAACCAGGCTGCCAGAATCTGCCAGTGTTGGGTGGAAGAGGATGACTGAACTCTACACCATCCTGTCCACCTGGCCCGAAAGTGGGATGCCAATTGCCCTTTATATATCATGTATAGGGCAAATTACATGATCCATGCTGTGCGACTCTGGACAACCAGTGCTTGACGTGTGCATAGCTGCCTTTTAAAGATGGCGCAGTCACCAGGAATCTGGGAATGCCTCGGCAGTGGAAGGTATTAGGGTACTAAATCAAATGAGACAATCACCTAGTATCGGATGAACGGGGTGCTACAGAGATGTGGTACTTCATGAAAGAAATGAGTTTGGGATGATAGCGGGAGAAAGTGTGCAGGTCTTCACAGACAGAAACAGTCTATGAAACTCGGCGGAATGACCCTTCGCTGATTTCTGGTAAGATTTAGGCTGATGTCTGATTTCTGTGTTTGTCTTAGAAGTATTTGCTGACACATTATTCCTAAATTAACAGTTCAACTTACTACATACAAAAAATTTTAAACTTCTCATTAATTTAACGTGTTTGTTTAAAATTCAATTCATGTTTAATTTTGTAATTTACACTACCTGCTTACTTTGTTAATATGCAGTAAGTGATCTTGTACTGTTTCTCTGGACACTTTTTGAAGTATGTATTTTGTTCTTGCTGTGATGATCTGCCACTTTCCTGGTACTGGCTGAACAAAGTACAGGGCAGAGCGCTGCGACGTACTGTAAGACAGTTCTCTATTATAATGAAGCAAGGTCTTTCATCCAAATTTCAGCAGATTTTCTAAACATTAAGAGAGACTAGGTCAGCAGTGTAGCTGATGTATTCAGCATAATCAATGCAATCATTGATTTTGCAATTATATTTTTGTGTATGAATAAAAACCTTTTCAAAAAGTAGTTGTAAACGTCTTATCAGTGCAGACTGCACATGCAAAAGGCAAATGTTTAAAATGGAAAATATTTTACATTTATTCTGATTGTTAATTTTATGCAGATATCTACAAATCAAATGCTAGTGCACCAATGTACTTGTTCCCTTGAACTAAATAATTAACATGTTTGACACCACAGTTTTTTTTTCTTTTGTCTTAGAGGGATTGGTGACATATGCGGTAACATTGGAAACTGTGTTAGCTGGTCACGAGAACTGGGTGTATGGAGTGCATTGGCAGCCCCCTTTTCAGAAAGGTAACATGTTGTGAATGAATGAGAGCAATTTTAGAATTTAGAGTCCCAATTTTGGGATTAAAATGCCAAACAACTCGAGCAATCACCTTTCCACATCTGTGATCAACGCTTCCAGGCTTCAACTCTCAGACCTGGATATCTCTGGCTCCCTGCCTTAAATCACTCCTTGTTCTTTAAAAATATAAGAACAACACCTCAACCCTCAGTACACTGAATTCATCAAATATCAAGGAGGTGATGACGTAATAGTATTATCACTGGACTATTAATCCAAAAACCTAGGTAATGTTCTGAAGACCCAGGTTCAAATTCCAGCATGGCAGATGGTGAAATTTGAATTTAATAAAAATCTAGAATTAAGAAACTACCGTTGATTGTTAGAAAAAAACCCACCTGGTTCACTAATGTCCGTTAAGGAGAAAACTGTTGTCCTTAGTTGGTCTGGCTGATATGTGACTGCAGAATCTCAGCAATGTCGTTGACTCTTAACAGCACACTGGGCAATTAGAAATGGCCAATAAATACTGTCCTAACCAGTGATGCCCACACCCCAGCACTGAATTTTAAAAATCTCTACTATTAAACACTTCGCTTTGAAATCCTTTTTCAACCTGGGCTTTAATGCTTGCTTTGCTTTTGTTATGCCTTTATTAGCATGCATTGCTACTTCTAGTGATTTGCACATTTGTACTGCTCAGATATCTTCGCTTCCCTACCTGATTTAAATTTTTATTTTCAGATCATATATGAACTTACTTGTTCAAAATGGAGTACTTCACAATTATGCATGTTACAATTCAGTTGTACACCCATTTTTCAAGTATAATAATGTTGTCACGATATCTGTTGCATTATTCCTTTGTTTTGTGCCAAGTAAGCTTAGAACTTTTTAAATTCCAAGTCTAAATTGTTAAAGTAAATTGTCAACAGCAAAGATTGAAACAATAATCCCTGTGCAACTCTGAAAAGTGATGCTTTACCTCTAATCTAGATGAGTTCCTAGCTATCCTTTCTGCAGATGTTCCCAGGATTCCACATGCTCTCATTATATGCGTTGAATCCCTTTTGGAAATATAAATATATTAAATCTACAGAATTCCCCTTGAATACACTGTGAGTTAGTACTTAATCGAAGTTGGAAAAGTGAGACTTTTTCTTTTGCAATCCATGTTAATTATTTTATATCTTCTTTCTGGATCTTATTCTGTTTCCCCTTTGATAGTTTGAAAAATAACTAAATTCCTGTAAATGTTAAACTGACAGGTCACTTGGGCCTCACCAAATTCTATTTCCGTTTCTTAAATCTAGATGTAATGGGTGTCCATCTGTTAGTCCTGTGGCACTCTATCAAGGACAGAATCACTGCCATCTACTTCTGCGTAGTTAAACGTAAAAATCCAAACATTGCTGTCTGAGATACACTATTGCCCCATGTGGTGCATTGTTCCAGTACTTGCTAGTAGACTCTGCAACAAAATAAGTTCAGTGACATGCCTCCTTTCTAAACCTTAGAAACAGCTGGAAAAAAATTAGAACTGAGCAAATGAGTTTTTAATACTATAGGTGATCATTATTGGGGAACTCCTTGATCCTGACAAATTAACCTTTCAACGTTTTCCCTTCAAAATATATTTAGCATTTGATACTTTTAAATAAAAAACTTCTTTTTTATCTTTGCCCTTTAATCCTATTTTAGTTCTGAATCCTTATTTGACTTCTGCATATGTTTCATTTCTAATTTATAACGTCCAGTTTAGGCTTTGCATAGGTTGATGAGAAATCTTCGATCTGATTGTTTCATCAGCCTCACTGATTCCAGGACTGCCTGCAGAACCAAATGTCTCCTGTGAAGGGCATTTTGCTGGTTCAGGCAATAGATTAGAGCAAGAACAAAAACAGATCAAAAGAGAAGTACAGTGCAGGAACAGGCCCTTTGGCCCCCCAAGCCTGTGCTGAGCATCATGCCCTAACTAAGCTAAAAAACAAACCTTCTGCCCTTATTCAGTCCATATCCCTCAATTCCCTCCCTATTCACGCAACCATCCAGATGCCCTCGCACATCTCCCTTAAACTGTACCCCTTGTAATTGAAACTTCAACCCAAGAAAAAGCCTCTGATTATCCACCCTATCTATGCCTGTCATAATTTTGTAGATGTCTGTCAGGTCTCCTCTCAGCCACCATCTTTTCAGTGAAAACAGTCCCAGTTTTTTTAGTCTTTCCTCATAGCTAATGCCCTCGAGACTGGGCAACCTTCTCTGTGCTCTGTCCAAAGCTTCCACGTCCTTCTGGTAATGTGGTGACCAAAACTACACACAATACTCCAAATATGGCCCAATAAGGCTTTTATATAGCTGCAACATGGTTTGTCAACACTTGCCCCAGCCAATGAAGGCAAGCATGCCATATGCTTTCTTAATCACCTTGGCTACCTGTGTTGCCACTTTTAGGGAACTGTGGACCTGCTCGCCCAGATCCATCTGTATGTTAATGTTCCTAAGGGTTCTGCCATTTAGAGTATAATTCACATCTAAATTTGATCTGCGAAAATACATTGCCTTGCATTTGTCTAGATTAAATTCCATCTGCCATTTTTATCCCCAAGTCGTGAAACTATTTATATCCTGTTGTATCCTTTCACAATCGTTGGCACTATCAGCAACTCCACCAATCTTCAT
Source organism: Rhincodon typus (assembly GCF_021869965.1). Taxonomy (NCBI): domain Eukaryota; kingdom Metazoa; phylum Chordata; class Chondrichthyes; order Orectolobiformes; family Rhincodontidae; genus Rhincodon; species Rhincodon typus. Next base: position 69,472,890 of record NC_063333.1, on the reverse strand, counting down.
GTCATCTGCAAACTTACTAATCAGACCACCCACATTTTCCTCCAGATCATTTATATATACTACAAGCAACAGAGGACCTAAGACTGATCCCTGTGGAACGCCAATGGTTACCGATTCGAATAACACCCTTCCATCGCTAACTTCTGTTTTCCATGACCAAGCTGGTTTTGTATCCGTCTAGCTGGACCTATGCAGTTTTAATCTTTGTCTGCCATGTGGGACTTTATCAAATGCCTTACTGAGGTCCATATAAACTACATCCACAGCCCTTCCCTCATCAATTGTCTTTGTCACCTCTTGAAAAAATTCATTCAAAGAACAAAGAAAATTACAGCACAGGAACAGGCCCTTCGGCCCACCAAGCCTGCGCCGATCCAGATCCTCTATCTAAACCTGTCGCCTATTTTCCAAGGATCTGTATCCCTCTGCTCCCTGCCCATTCACGTAATCTGTCTAGATACATCTTAAATGACGCTATCGTGCCTGCCTCTACCACCTCCGCTGGCAATGCATTCCAGGCACCCACCACCCTCTGCGTAAAGAACTTTCCACACATATCTTCCTTAAACTTTTTCCCCTCAGATTGGTGAGGCGTGACCTTCCCTGTACAAAACAATGCTGCCTGTCACTGACTAGTCCATTTTCTTTCAAATGCACTCAAAACAATTTTCTTCCAAACAAGCTGCTCTAAAGCTGACAAAAACCTTGCGGGCAGTTGTCAGTGAGGTGAACGGCAATACCAATTTTTATTACTGACTGCAAAATTCAGGCTTACAGCCTGTTGTTCAATAATTAGCTTTCATGAAAGGTTATACAGAAGGAGAGAGAAATGGATGGAGTTTGAAGCTTTGACTGCTTCACGTGTGGACACTATATGGCCACAATTTTCCATTTTAAATGATTTTGATCCATTGTCCTTGATATCGTAACTTAGCACAAATTTATCCATGTCAGTCTTGAAAATTTCACTTGATCCCATCTTGACATTGTTTTGAGAGGCAGAGTTCCTAATGTCCACTACTTTCTGAATAGCCACTTCCTGATGCAATTCCTGAATGATCTACAATTTTAAGATTGTGTCACTTTATTTCTGTATTCTCTCAATGGAGGAGGAAGTGCTTTCTGTGTATTCACCTCATTGAATTGCTATGCAGTTTTAAACTTCTCAAAAAGATCACCCCTGAATTGTTTACATTCAAGAGACTACAAGCCAAATGTATTTGATCCGTATTCAAAAGTGTATTATATTGTGCTGTAGTTTAAATCTGGAATGAATCTCAACTCTACAATCTTTTGATTTGAAAACAAAAATGGTATCACTGAGTCAAAACTGATGCCGTACAATATTATTCATAAGACTCTACACAGTAATGTGCAATTGTAATCTTGTATGGCTCATTAGTAAAACCACATTTGAGATGATGTGCAAGATTCACATTGCAGTCATAAAAGCATTGATGCATCGAAGATTGCTTCACACAGGGACTGGATTTAGTTTGTAGATTTCAATTTCTTCTGACAAAGGCAGATTTGAAGAATTTTAAAGGACTTGCTATAAGCTGAATCTGATAAGCAGAGGAATTGCACATTTTCAAACAATCATTAAACAAGAGTCGCTAATTGCTGTTTAAAATGAAACAGAATGTAGTAGCTCGAGGTACCAACATCACTTTTGTGCATAATTCTGCAGCATGTGAGCAGTGAATGGACAAGTTTTTTTGAGTTCCTCACATTTGTTTTGCTGTTGATTTGTTCTTGAAATATACAGAAATTGACATGGAGCTTTTTGTCTGTAATTGTTGTTATAAACGGTAAATCAGACAGCAGCTTCAAGGATCCATACATTGCAATGAAACATAAAAGTGAGCAAGTTGCTGCTTGAGTTGCTTTGAACCTGCCAAAGGTGGATTATGTTTTATTCATAATATTATTCATTTCAGACGCTCTCTGAAAGACTCGGTATTTAAAGATATAGTAGGGTGTGTATTTATTGTATCAATTGAAACATGAAAGAAGTCTGGACTTGTCCATTCTTAAATTTTAAGTTTTCATTATTGCTAAGCTAACATTTATAAGTGTGGAGTCTCATTCCATCAAATTTTAAGTGACGATTTAAAAAAAAACTCAACTTTTTCTGTTTCATCTTTGTTGCTTCCATATTTCTCTGTTTCGATTTCTGAACATGATTTGCATTTCCTGGCATAGATGCTGCTTGTCTTGGTAAAGATTCTTTAACCTGATTAGCGATCCATCATTGCTTGCCCTGTTTACACAAGTGTTTGATGCCTTGTAAAGGTGCTGGGCTGTTTTCTTTTTGAATTCTCATACAAGTACAACATTTATACTTTTGTAGAATTGTAAAAATAAAGAAGGGCCGCTGCTCTTTATTTATTACTGACTACCAAATCTTGACCAGTGAGTTTGTGACACAAGAAACCCATTGCTGTATGCTTTCTGTTTATCATGTTCTGAATTGTTAGAATGCTGATTGTGACTGAAGTCAGATACATTGCTGCTGCAAAATAAGCATGTGCTCTAATTCTTAGCTGAGTGGATTCTTTTTCTGAATACTTCATGCAGTGTAAATATTTAATGTGTGTGGAGTTATGCAACTGGACTAAAACTCGAGGCTAATGCATACTGTTATGTAGTCCTACATAGCTTTATTTTTGCTGGTTTTAACATGGTGAATGTTTTATATATCAAGTGCATGAGGGGATGTCACTTGGCATTTCAAGGTTGACTTAGGAAGCCTTTTGAGTAATTTTAGTTAACTAAAGGTAAATAGTATCACAAGTGGAGGCACAAAACTGGGGCTTTCATGATCTTGTTAACTCTTACATTTTGGTAAATGTATGCCCAGCTCCTGGAACAGTTTGTCCAGCTCCTGGAATAGTTTGTCCACGAGATGGATGCGTGAAATTTATTTGTGAACTTGAATTATTTTCTTGTTGGTTCTCTATTTTGTTCATTATGTGCTTTTTTTTTTCCCGACACTGTGACTTATCTAACCCACTTAAAGTTACAAAAGCAAACTACTGAAATGAAACTGCGCTGTTGGAAAGACTCAGCAGGTCAGCTAGTAACTGTGGAGTGAAAAATACAGTGAATGTTTTGGATTGATAATTCTTCATCGGTACTTAAAAGTTATGTTAACCTCGAAGAAATTTGTATTGTACTCTTTGGAAAATGGATAGATACCCAATCTTAACTTTGTGTGCGTATCTTACAATTACTTTGCAAAGTATTGTTAGTATGGCGTATGTTAGAAAGTATAAAATTATTGTTTGCAATGTTCTAGAAGTTGAAGAATGTTTATTATCTTTTTGAGGTGGGGAGACCACAAATTTGAGCACAGGCTTGACTCTTCAGGGTAACACTTTGGGAATGTTGCAGTCAGGAGTGACATCTTTGAATGAATGAAACTGAAATTCTGCCTTATCTCTTGGACAGATTGACATTATCCCTTATGAACTTGGCCATTGTATGTTCTCCACTGATATGTACTTGTTTTTCCTAAAGATGGTAGACTTGAACAACCCTTGTCCTTGTTGTCTGCATCCATGGATAAAACAATGATTCTTTGGGCTTCAGATGAAGATTCTGATGTCTGGTTGGAACAGGTATATTTTATTATCTAATATATTATTGGTCTGATATCTTCTACACTTAAAGCAGATCCCTGAAAGCAAGTAGTTATATGTTTGTTTTGACATAATCAAACTTGACCACATTTGATTGTGAATCAGTTACTATTTGTGATCAAAGCATTTCAAATTTCTATGTCAAATTTGCTCGTGTTTGCAAAGCAAAACCTTAGTTGTTCATTTTAGCCTCTTCTTATTCCTCTTATTCCAAGCTTACTTTAAAATTGTTTTGGTGGATCTGTGGTGAAAAAGATGAGAAATGCTCTCATTTAGGCCCATGTTTTCTTCTCATTTTCAGAGATCAGATGCATATATGAAACACTGCAAAACATAGGAGCAGAAGTCTGCTCCACTATCCAGTGAGGCCCTGGCTGTTCTGATAATCCTCAAACCTACTTTCCTGTATTTCTTCCCCCCAGCCCTTGATAAGATGTAGGAGCAGAAATAGGCCATTCGGTCTATCAAATCTACTCCACCATTCAATGAGATCATGCCTAATCTGATCATCTCCACCTCCCCTTTCCTGCCTTTTTTATGACATACCATTGAAGATGTTGGCCAAATGGACAGACACCTGGCAGATGAATTTCAATGCAGGGAAATATGGGGTAATGCACTTTGGTGAAAGAAACTCGGAATGACAATATAGGCTCAATGGTTTAACTTTGAGGGGAATGCAGGAGCAAAGGGACTTTGGGATTCAAGTGCATAATTCTTTGCAGGTGGCCAGGCAAGATGAAATTGTTAAGAAGGCTGTTTTAAGAAGGATCCTTGGATTTATGAATAGAGGCAGAGCGTACAAAAGTTAAAGTAATATTTACACCTCTACAATTGTTGGTCTGACCACATTTGGAGCATTGTGCTCAGTCTCGGCACCTCATTTAAGAAAGCATTTTAAGGCCTTGGAGATATCGCAAAGGAGATTTACAAAAATTATACCAGGAATGAGGGATTTTAGATACAAGAAAAGATTCGGGAAATTGGCCTTATTCTTTTTGGAGCAGGGAAGATTAAGAGTTGATGTTGTTAGATGTTCAAAATTATGAACAGTTTTGACAGGATAAATAATGACATTCTGTTTCCACTAGTTGATATGTCAGTAACTAGGAGTCACAATTTCAAGTATGTCAGCAAGAGACCTAGGAGTGAGAAACTTCTTTATTTGGAATGTCTAGGAGAGTGGTGAAGGTGGATTCCATAAGAGGTTTTGAAACACAGCCTAATATATATTTGAAGGTGAAGAATTTAGAGGGCTGTGAAGATGGGACTAGCTGGGTATCCCTTTTGGGAGCCAGTACAGATACAGTGGATCTAATGGCCTCTTTCTGTACTGTCAAGTTCCATGATTCTATGTAGAAAGCAAAGCCCTTGTTAGCTTTTGGACTATTAGCACTATTTTCCCATGTCAGATCCATGCTGCCTGTTGACAGCATAGATGATTTCAGGACTTAAATCATAAAATTGGAATGTACTCATGCAATTTCCAGTTGTTGCAATTTGATTTTTTTTTTTCAGAAGGAAAATATGAGCTTAGATCGTAGGAGCAACAGCACTGGTATGCAGAGTGCCACTGCACTTTCTGGTTCACCTGGCCTGATGTGGTTGTGCCTTACCTCTTATCATGACTTTCACAGAAATGCACAGCACTGTATACCACAAATCTGTTTCAAGTCTCCAACTCTAATTTGGAATTGGAGACATTTGCACTGGACCCTGAAGAGCAGGGGAATTGCCAATTGGAAGTTTAAATTGCCCAGGCAACATGCAGGTAGATCTCTACCCCAGGACTCCTGCAGGGTCCTGATGTAAATCTGCCATCATACATCTAGTCTCCGTTCAGAAAACCCAGTGATTTGGCCAGCATTATTTTCTTCAACCAGTTCAGCAACTATTGCCTTCCTCACAATGCATCAGATCCCACAATCACCTACTGAAAAATACTATCTCTAGCCTGGTGCACCATGCCAGCAGAGGTGGGGGTGTGAGTCTGTCTACGGCATGTGGATAACCAAGCAGCAAGTTTGGTAGGGGTCAGAAGCATCTCTGGTGGCATAAGGCTTATAGGGTTCACTTCAACAAAGAAGTTTCTCCTTTGGGAAGCATAAGTTTACCTTTGATTATGCAATGTAAAACTTGATTAAATTGAAAGTAAATCAAACTATACCCATGATTTTTGTCCCTTGCTGCAAATTATCACAGAGAGATGGGAAAAAGGTATGGGAGTAGGTGATTAAGGTGATGATACCCTAACCCAATCTATCTCAGTCTTGGAAGCTGTCCTGGTCATAAAATCATGCAGCCTTTTGGGGTAATCAGTTCTCAGTTTCCACTTCAGTACTCATTGTGTGAAAGAAGTACTTTCTGTTTTCACCTGTGAATGGCCGTTTGCTCTTGATTTGCACAAGAGGTGAAATGGTATCTTTGTGTAAATCCCAAAAATTAACAACCCCATATGCCAACAAAAAAAAATTACAATAACGCAGCATAATAACTTTCAGTATTTTATTATTAAGAATTGGTACTTCTTTTGATGCTGATTTCTCTATGTATTCCTTGAGTGTAGTTGCAGTTGTCACTTAAGCAGAAGGGGACACGAGGAGGTTACAGACTGACATAGATAATTTAAGTCAGTGGGCAAAAGTCTTTAAATGGAGCAAAATGTAGGGAAATATGAAACTGTTCACTTTGGCAGGAAGAATAAAAAAGCAAAGTATCGCTTAAATGGAGAATGAATGCAGAGTTCCAAGGTACAGAGGAATCAAGGTGTTCTAGTTTATGAGGCAGAAAACATTAATATGCCAGTACACCAAGTAATTAAGAAGGGTAATGAATGCTATCATTTATCACAGAAGAAATTGAACAGATAAGGAATGTAACGCTTTAGTTATAAAGGGCTTTGGTGAGACCACATCTTGAATACTGTGTGCACTTTTAGTCTGCTTATTTAATGAAGAATGCAAATGCATTGGTGTCAGTTAAGAGAACGTTTATCTGATTGATACCTGGAATGTCTTATGAGGAAAGGTTAGACAGGCTAGTCTTGTTTTCACTGGAGTTTAGAATAAGTGAAATGTCACTTGATTGGAGTGTGTGATATTGAAGATGCTGAATAGTCTTGACAAGTGTAAGTGGAAATGGTTTTTCCTCTTGTGTGGGCACTGGTTTAAAATTAAAAATTGTTCTTTTAGGACAGAGATGAGTTTTTTTTCTCGTGGGATTGTGTGGCTTCGGGACTCTGCCTCAGAAGATGTGGAGGCAGAGTGATTTGAGTATTTTAAACACAGATAGATGAATTCATGTTAGCATGGAATTTGAAACACAAACAGATGAACTGTGATCTTATTAACTGGCAGAGCAAGCTCGAGCGGCCGAATGGCCCACCATGGTTTCAAGTCGCCATGTTCATTTTCTGTACAAGTCTTGCTTACGTCAGTTGAGTAGGTGTGGCTTTTGAAAGTCATTATGTGATCCCTGTGAGAAAATCTTGAATGAAAATAATAGATCAAACAACCCCTAAATAAAGTATCTTTGAAATTACAAATTGCGAATTTGCCCATCTGTGCTAAAAAGCAAGGAACAACAAAATTCAGCATCTGCGGGCCTAACTTGCATATCCACTATTTTTACCCTATTTTAACTTAATTTTAAACAAGCTCTGCTGTAGTGAATTTCATCGTTTGCGGGGTTCTCAGGAATGGAACCCTCATGGATACGGAGGAATAAGTGCAAGATTTCACATTTTGCAGCCTTTATTTGAACACAAATCCAAATCAGTGCATATTAAGCATGTGTTAACAAGCAAATGGTACTTCAAATAAATAAATTTCACTTTAAACAGTCGATACAAAAAAGGTACAGCTTACGCAAACTCAAGCATTCACATTACTCTCTACTCCATTCTGGCTCTGTTTTGCTATACATTTCTACAAACATGCAATTCTTTCTACATGCAGGGTAGGCCAAGAATCCTATCTGACTACAGCTTTCACAGGTACAAATATCATTATCTAGGTACCAACCTTCTGTCCCTCAGGTCATGACAGTCCTAAACATGTAACTCCAACTTAACATCTCACTTCATGGTTTGACCTCTTTCAGGAAAGCATCTAGTTGTTCAATGTCTCCAAGCTACACACACAGCTTTGCAGATTTTTAGACCTTTTTATCTAGCTTCTGCTTCCTTTTCTGTCAAACAGAAAAGATTAGTTTTCCAGAACGTGACTTGCTGCTTCTTCAAGAATTTTCTCTACTCTGGTTTCTATCTGTCAGATTTATTTTTATCTCTGCAGGTACGTGTCGATTGCCTTCAATCTCCAACTCGTTTGCTTGTTGCTTTCCTTTGCCTCACTAGCCCTCCTTTGTGTCTGCCAGCTTCACAGTTTTCTTTAAAGTTCTTTCCTGTTGAAATTACTTCCATGTTAAGGAGCAGTGGGTCACACAGATCAGAATTTATTATCCAACAAAATTGTAATTGATCCCTTTTACAACTCTTAAAAGTTTTTTCAATTTTTCTTAAAACAATTACAGATTTCACAGACATTAGAAAGAAATTATAAATTTTCCTATTGTACTATTCTGACTTGAAGGTCATGACAACATTAAAAGGACTGCAGATGTGGTTAGAAAAAAAACTGCAATTCTCATATGTCGTGTATTGACTGCCTGGGCGGTTATGTTGGTACAGAGAAATATAATCAGTGAGGTTTGATGTCAGCTCCAGAAGAAGGATATATGTTGTTAGGTATTGCACATTAATCTCACAGGCCCTTCAAAATAATATGATTTTATTTCTTAAAACCCGTCTCGGTACTTCTGCAATCTAAATGAGCCACAGTTTGGAGACTGCTGATCCAGCTAAAACTCCACAGTGGTTCTGAGATTGCTGCACTGAAATATTACAGGAATGCCCACTCAGAAAATAATAGCTCTCATGGCCTTACTATTAGTGCACCAGAACAGAACAACCGGCCCATTCCGCACCAGAATGGTCTGAGAGTTCTTGGCTTCTTCCTCAACCAGAGGCCTGAACAATTCCCATCCACCACCACTCTCCTCCACCTGGCTGAACTTGTTCTCTGACTGAACAATTTCTCCTTTAATTCATCTCACTTTTGCCAAGTCAGAGGAGTGGCTATGGGCACCCACATGGGTCCCAGTTATGGGGTATATGGAACGACCCTTGTCAAGTCTTACACACCCTCCTCAACAACACTTTTCTCAGCACATCAACAACTGCTTTGGTGCTGCTTCATGCTCCCACCAGGACCATGAAAAATTTGTTCTTTTTGCCTCCAGTTTCCACCCCCCTATAACTTCCACATTGTCCATTTCTGACACGTTCCTTCCTTTCCTTGACCTCTCTGTCTCCATTTTTGGGAATAAACTGGCCACTGCCATCCACTATAAAACTACTGAGCCTATGGCTACCTTCACCACAGCTCATCATACTCCACGTCCTGCAAGGACTCCATCCTATTCTCCCAGTTCCTTTGCCTATGTTGCATCTGTTGCATCTGATGCCATCTTCCAAAACAGCGGTGCTGATATGACTTGCTTCTTCCAAGACCGTGGTTTCCCACTCACCATGGTTGACAGGGCCCTCAACAGCATCTGACCTATCACCCTTGCTTCCACCTTTGCCCCTTCCCATCACTCATAGCATGATTGGGTTTACCTTGTCTTCACTTTTCATCCCACTAGCCTCTGTATTCAAATTATCATTCTCTGCCATTTCAGACAACTCCAGCAGAACGCCACCACAAAGCATATCTTCCCCTCACTCCCTCTGTTTGCATTTCGCAGGGATTGTTCTCTCCGGGCACCCTAGTCCATTCCATAACCACCAACACTACCGCCCCTTCCCATGTAACTGCAGAAGATGCAACACCTGCCCCTCCACCTCCTCCCTGCTCACCATCCAAGGCCCTAAAGAGTCTTTCTAGGTGAAGCAGCATTTCACCTGTACCTCCTCCAATCTTGTGTACTGTATTACTGCACCCAATGTGGCCTACTCTACATTGGAGAAACCAAACGCAGACTGGGTGACCACTTTGCAGAACACCTCCAGTCTGTGTGCAAGCATGACCTCAACCTTCCCATTGCCGGTAGCTTTAACACAGCGTCCTGCCCACATGCCCACTTGTCTGTCCTCAGTATGCTGCAGTGTTCCACTGAATCACAGAGCAGACTGGAGGAACAACATTTCATTTTCAAACTAGGCGCTTTAAAGCCTTCTGGATTCTTAATATTGAGCTCAACACCTTCGAATTGTGAATTAACTCCCATTTCTTCCCTTTCTTTTAGCTTGTTACATTCTCATATCATGTCATCTCTTCCCTCCCCCACCTTAGTGGGAATGTCTGTCCTTTCAAATCTGGCAATTGTACACACCATTTTTCTGCCATCCTCACATTCCGATCACTTTATCTGAAACGTCAATATCTACCTTCCACCAGTACCCTACACCCACTACACTGCCGCCTCTCTCTCCCCCCCCCCACATTTTATAACATAAATGCTGTCCCCTCCACACTTCACTTCAGTCATCTAAACTCAACGTTACCTTGCTCTCTGTCCGTGGCTGCTGTCTGACCTGCTGTGATCTTCAGCATTTGTTGTTTTCAGTGCAGATTCCAGCATCTGCAGTAATTTGCTCCTGGCCATTTGTCCCTTCTGGCATCTATGGATCTAGTCATGTAACTCATTTCCTGGTTGCAGTCTCCTTTGCAACCTGAGAATTTTGGATAATAGTTCCCTTTCTTGTCCTTGCCCATGTTTGACTTAATGAAGAAACACTACAGCTGACTTCAGTTAAGTGCAATTCTTTGGAAGTATGAATGACTTTTGCACAAAAGACCTTTTTTTTTAATTATTGTTGGTGCATATTTCCCTTGAAGAGCAGATTTACTACCTGCAACATGCCCAGCATCTTAGAAAGCTTTCTTTTTGTCTAAACCATCTGTCATTGTTTGTCTGTCTCAATGCTTGATAGACATTTCTTGATCTGTTTCTATTTCTTCTCTCCCTAAAAAACACCTTGAATCATTTTCTGTTATTAAAAATGCTATGTAAAAGTAGGTATTTTTACTGTTCTCATAACATCAATAAGATGAATTTGTTTCTGCTTTGATTTCATTCCTTGCGCAAGCCTCTTTAAGTAGGTCATAATTTTTTTGAAAAATGTAATAGTAACAAACCTATGTAGGTCTCCCCTTCAACTCATCAGAAATGTACTTACTGTAATGGAATTACATGCATTTTTCAAAAGGAATTCTAAATTATTCATAGTTAGCGAAGTACACCCTCTATATGGGGACTGCAGCAATTCTGCTTCACCAAGGCAGAAAGTGACATGGGACCTGACTAAGTAATCCTGCAGAATAGGAAGGGAGAGTTCAACATAAAAGCAGAAAATTTTGAAAAATGTACAGCATTTGCTGAGAAATGGAAACTTCAACTTCTGAAGTGGCCATAGCACTAATCAACATGCTATTGTGTTTTATCCTATATATTCACATTACAGAAGGGGATGTTTGGGAGTTCTTAAAGAATATAAAGGTGCGTAGATCGCCGGGACCTGATCTAATGTATCCCACAATGTTGTGGGAAGTAAGAGAGGAAATTACAAGACCCCTTGCGGAAATACTTGCATCATCCATAACTATGGGTGAGGTGCCTGATGACTGGAGGGTGGCTAGTGTTGTACCTTTGTTTAAGAAAGGTTGTAAGGAGAAACAAGGGAACTGTAGACCTGTGAGTCTGACTTTGGTTGTGGGTAAATTGTTGGAAGTGATTATAAAAGATAGGATTTATGAACATTTAGAGAGGCAAAAATTGATTAGCGATAGTCAGCATGGTTTTGTGCGAGGAAAATCGTGTCTCACAAACTTAATTGAGTTTTTTTGAGGAACTTTCCAAAAAGGTGGTTGATAGCAGAGCAGTAGATGTTGTTTATTTGGATTTTAGTAAAGCTTTTGACAAGGTTCTGCATGGGAGACTAATTAGTAAAGTTAGGTCACGTGGGATTCAGGGTGAGCTTGACAGTTGGATACGGCAGGAGACGGAGAGTAATGGTGGAGTGTTGCTTTTTGGACTGGAGGCCTGTGATCAGCAATGTTCCACAGGGATCAGTTCTGGGTCCTCTTTTGTCATTTACATAAATGATTTGGATGAGAATGTAGACAGCATTGCGAGTAAGTTTGTGGATGACACTACAATTGGTGGCATTTAGACAGTGAAGAAGGTTTTCTAAGGTTACAAAGGGACCTTGATCAAAGGGGTCAATGGGCTGAAAAATGGCAGATGGAGTTCAATCTGGATAAATGCAAGATATTGCATTTTGGTACAACAAAGAAGGATAGGGCTTGTACAATTAATGATAGGGCGTTGAGTAGTATTGCAGAACAGAGGGACCTGGGGTGCAGGTATATAATTCTTTACAGTTTGCGTCACATATATAGACAGGATGGTTAAGAAGGCATCTGGCGTGCTTGCCTTCATTGCTCAGTCCTTTGAGTATAGGAGTTGGGATGTTATGTTGAGGTTGTACAGGATATTAGTGAGGCCTCTTCTGGAATACTGTGTCCAGTTCTGGTCACCCAATTATAGGAAGGATATTGTCAAGCTGGAGAGGGTTCAGAGGAGATTTGCCAGGATTTTGCCGGCTATGGAAGGTTTGAGTTTTAAGGAAAGGCTGGATAGGCTGGGACTTTTTTCACTGCAGCATAGGGGAGGTTTAGAGGTGACCTGATAGAAGGTCATAAAATAATGAGAGGTACAGTTAGAGTTGATGATAGTTGTCTTTTCACTAAAATGGGGTATTTCAAGACTAGGGGGCACATTTTTAAGGTAGGAGGAGAGAGATTTTTTAAAAAAAAAATTGGAGGCAATTTTTTTACACAGAGGTTGGTTTGCATGTGTAATGAACCTCCTGAGGAAGTGGTGAATGCAGGTACAGTTACAATGTTTAAAAGATATTTGGCTGGATATATGAGTAGGAATGGTATGGAGGGATATGGTCCAGGAGCAGGCAGGTGGGACTAGATTAGTTTGGGATTATGTGCAGCATGGACTGGATGGACCAAAGGGTCTGTTTCCGTACTGTATGACTCCACGACTCTATTTTGCCTGTCATATAGATCAGAATAATCAGTTGGGAAAAAGTAGTCTAGATGAGAAATTCATTTGGTGTTTTTGGTATTCTTTCTTAGACCAGCATATTATGTCATCAATTAGAGAGCAGGCTATGTACATCTGGTTTCAGCCAATTGACCTGATAGAAAAGCACTCCTAGGTAGCAGCGACCATAATATGATTGAATTGAACATTTCGTAGAATCATCATAGAATCCCCACAGTGTGGAAGTAGGCCATTCAGCCCAACAAGTCCACACCGAACCTCCCAACCGGACGGCAACCCCTGTACCCTATCTCTGTAACTCTGCATATCCCATGGTTAATCCACCTAGCCTGCACACCCCTTGACACTATGGGCAATATGGTACGACCAATCCACCTAAGCTGCACATCTTGGACTGTGGGAGGAAACAGGAGCACCCGGAGAAAAGTCATGCAGACGCGGGGGGAATGTGCAAACTCCACACAGACAGTCACCCAAGGGTGAAATCAAGCCAAGGTCCCTGGTGCTGTGAGGCAGCAGTGCTAACCACTGAGCCACCCTGCTGTCCTACTTAAATGAGAGAAATGTAGAACCCAGACTGCTATTTGGAATTTAAAAGAGGGCAGTTATAAGAACATGAAAACAGACCAAGTAAAATTGAATTGGCAATTTATGTTAAGGGAATAGGTCAATAGAAATGCAATGGCAAACGTTGAAGGAGATTCTCCAAAAAGTGCAGCGTAGTTACATTCTAACTAGTAAGAAAAATTCCAAGGGAAGGATCCGTGTGGATACCTGAAAAATGCAAAGATGTGTCAAACTCAAAGAAAATAAAAATAATTATACAAAGATAGCTAGCAGGTCAAAAGATTTGACTGATTATCAAAGAAAAGCAAAGAATTAATGAAAGATGAATAAAGAGGGAAAAGTTAGTGTATGAGAGAAAGTTAGCCAAAGATATAAAATCAGATAGGAAAAGCTTTGGATATTTAAAATGAAAACAGTATATAAGGTAAATGTTGGTCTAGAAAATAATCTGGGGAATCAGTAATAGAAAATAAAGAGATGGTTGGTGGATTGAACTGATCGTTTACATCGGTCATCACAAGAGAGGATATAGATTTCAGTGTTTATTTCTAAATCCATATTTGTGCTTGTGTGGGAATTTAAAGTTCTATTCTGCTTTCTTCTAGGTACGTGTTGGAGAAGTAGGTGGAAATACCTTGGGATTCTACGGCTGCCAATTCAGTCCGGATGGATCAATGATATTAGCTCATGCGTTCCATGGAGCTCTTCACTTATGGTCTCAGAATAAATCTAAGGTGGTAAATCAGTTATATTTGGAAATGTTGCAACTTGAAATAAGTTTCTGCTGAGAATTTTTCATATTAAAACTTGATTGTCTTTCATAATTCCATTGCCAGGCTGTACAGTTATGTTTGGGACTTTTGTGTCAGATTTCTGAAAGTAAGTTTGGAAGGAATAATGAACTTGGTTGGTTCATGTGGGTTTGGTTCAATTATATTTCTTGTAAAGTACTGTCATATTCATCACGAGTCTGCAAAAATTGGAATTTTCAATGTTTAAAACTTGGAATAGGACAATGAAACATAAATTTAAAAAAAAGACGCTAAGCCTCAAACTTAATTTAACATCCAGGATGCTGTCTGTTGTTTTTCTGAGATATGTTTTAAATATTTTACTGCTTCAATAATTTGTATAATTGTAATGAAACCTTTGACTGAGGGCATTGGATCAGTGGGCTGAGGCATTCTTTTTGGTTATCAAACACTATTACTGGTAGTTCCCAATAAGCCGCCTTAAATAGTAGTAGTACAGGACCCGAATATTGCCAAAAAATCTCACACTTTGTGGAAGCTTTTAGCGAGCACTTGTACTCATCAGAACATTCGCAAAAATACCCACGTTAGGAGAAAATGGCAGTCATGCTGTGCAAGAGGAGACTGCTGATTGGTTGGCATTATCATGTCAATCCAACAGTTAGATGATAACTGACAGTTACCTCCCAAGCTTTGTTTAAATTTTAAACCAGGCAGGTTAATTGCACCTGTTTCAACTCGACAAAATAGATTACATCCATTCTCTGGTTCATTACTCAGGATTTTCTCTGAGATATCAGTGTCAACCTGCCTGAAGCAAATTGATTGGAGTTCTTCTGCAATATAATGATGACTGCACTTAGAATGCATGATTAGATGTAAGCACTGGGGTATCCTGCCATCATAAACTTTGCTTTGTGAATAAAAAAGATCTTATTTTCCTTGCTCCTGTTTGAGGTGGAGTACTAGAAGTATAGTTTCTGTCTCCTCCATGTCAATATGTGCCTCTACTCTGACCTGTGAACAGTCGTCACATACATCGATGAGACATATTTATTTCTTACACCAAGTCTCTTTCTGCTATTGTTGTTAATGACTGCAAGGTCATTGACAATTAGTTTATCTGTGGATTCATAGATGTGAAAAATAGTATGAATGGAGCATAAGATTTATTAACTGGAGAAAGAAGAATTGAAGAACCTGTAAAGTGAGGAGAATTTCAGTAAAATTTATTCCTGGTTTGAGGAATAGCTTGTAATAACATTTTCATAAATATGTCAAGGCGTACTCTGAATTGCGGAGGTTCATTTAAACTATTAACACTTCCTTTACATTATTAAAGTATATATTGCTACATCTTATTATCCTCATCTGGGCTTTTCCTTGGTTCAGTGTTCCTTTCAAAATTGATATTTCTGTAATTTCCAAAAATTGATTTGAAAATTTTACAGGTTTACCAAATAATCAGAGCATGAGAGATAGTAGGAACTGCAGATGCTGGAGAATCTGAGATAACAAGGTGCAGGGCTGGATGAACACAGGCCAAGCAGCATCGTAGGAGCAGGAAGGCATGAAATGTTTGACAATGATACAATTGAAGTGATGTTCCCGATTTTGCTGTGAAGAAGCATGGGAAATCTGGAAGTATCAGAACACTGGGGTTCTGATGTATTTAAATAAATGTCTTTGTTGTACTCCTTTCCTGTCAGACAAATGGCCAGAATGGCTGGCTGGAAAGGAAGCACCAGATGGCCACGGCCTGGGGGCTGATTCACAACACCTAAGACAGATCACATGTTGGTGGTGGCGATGGCTGACAACTGAGTTGAAGCAGCCTGGTAGCAGTTCATTAGGGGTGGGACTTGGCTGATCATTATAGATTTGTTTGTCCCACCACCGCCACTACCAAGTATGGTAGCTGCATATACATCATGTTTCAGTCCTTCACAGGCCCCATGTACCTCAGCAGATCCAAGCTCACTTACAAAACCAAACAATTGACCAAACAAACTGAACAGCAGATAAAATAGATAGCTTATTCAAATAATGATTTTTTTATTCTCTATTTCCCTTTTTTTGGTTTCCTTTTTATACTGGCATTTCCAATTAAAATTCTAATGAGCAGTATGTGCTATTTGCATTTCAAGGGAAATCACTTCTGTAGTACTGCAACAAAATCAGAATTGAAAGGGATGCATATGGTCATAAAACATCAATGTATGTCTTCCCGATCATGTTTATAAGACTGACGCCTTTCAATCTAATATGTTTTCAGGGAGAGTGGAAACCAGAAGTAATTCTTTCGGGACATTTTGGTTCTGTTCAAGATTTGATCTGGGATCCTGAAGGAGAGTTTATCTTAAGTGTTGGTTCAGATCAGACAACGAGATTGTTTGCTCCTTGGAGAAGGGCAAGACATGAACAGGTAAACAGTGTGATATTAGTTAGCATCAGAGGTGAAAATTGTTGGAAAAGGGGCTCTCTTGTGGTGCAGATGTAGTGTCCCTACTCCTGGACCAGAAGGCCCGGGTTCAAGTCCCATCTGCTCCACAGGTATGTGATAACATCTTTAAACAAGTTGGTTAGAAAAATAGGTTTAAAGTATGTTGGAAAATGTCACTGCAAATAAGACTTTGTTTTTACGATCCTTTTATCAAGCAGAGTATTTTTATTTGTTTGAGAGCCTGGAACGTCTCCATGTTTTGTTTTGAGCAACAAACATTAAAAAAGTGAGGTTATCTAAAAACAACCTGCACAAAAATGATTGGAAGACAATTTTTTTGCATCTTATTTTAGAAGAGAATGGATCCATTCTTTTAGCTAACAAAAACAAGTGGAATCCTAGTCTTAATTATGTAGGTAATACAGATGTATTAAGACCTATTCCTCCAAGAAGAGGGAGAAAATGAGCTGGAAAGTTGCTTGGTTCTGTCTCTTAAATTTGCTGATGATTATTGTTATGATCTCAGCTGAGCATAATACTGGACAAGTCAGATCCGAGAGTGAAACCTAGCTTGAGACATCATGGACTGAATCTTACTGGAAATCAGCTAAATGTAATTTTTGTCAAGTTTCTCTCTGTGAGGCTGGAGAGTTTTCTTTGTCATCCTGAATCCATTTCATTAACTAAGTTACCCAGGATTCTGGGTAATCCAAGATCGAGATTGGGAAAAAGTTGTGGCTGTAAGAGCTGATTAGTGATAGTAGGAACTACAGATGCTGGAGAATCCGAGACAACAAGGTGCAGGGCTGGATGAACACAGCAGGCCAAGCAGCATCACAGGAGCAGAAAGGCTGACGTTTCGGGCCTAGACCCTTCATCAGAACAGGGGGAGGGGAAGGGGGTTCTGAAATAAATAGGGAGAGAGTGGGAGGCGGATAGAAGATGGATAGAGGAGAGGATAGGTGGAGAGGAAACAAACAGGTCGAAAAGGCGGGGATGGAGCCAGTAAAGGGAGTGTAGGTGGGGAGTTAGGGAGGGGATAGGTCAGTCCAGGGAGGACGGACAGGTCAAGGGGGCAGGATGAGATTAGTCGGTAGGAGATGGGGGTGCGGCTTGAGGTGGGAGGAGGGGATAGGTGGGAGGAAGAACAGGTTAGGGAGGCAGGGACGAGCTGGACTGGTTTTGGGATGCGGTAGGGGGAGGGGAGATTTTGAAACTTGTGAAATCCACATTGATACCATTGGGCTGCAGGGTTCCCAAGCGGAATATGAGTTGCTGTTCCTGCAACCTTCGGGTGGCATCGTTGTGGCACTGCAGGATGCCCAGGATGGACATGTCGTGTGAGGAATGGGAGGGGGAGTTGAAATGGTTGGCGACTGGGAGGTGCAGTTGTCTATTGCGAACCGAGCGTAGGTGTTCTGCAAAGCGGTCCCCGAGCCTCCGCTTGGTTTCCCTGATGTAGAGGAAGCCACACCGGGTACAGCGGATGCAGTATACCACATTGGCAGATGTGCAGGTGAACATCTGCTTGATGTGGAAAGTCTTCTTGGGGCCTGGGATGGGGGTGAGGGAGGAGGTATGGGGGCAGGTGTAGCACTTCCTGCGGTTGCAGGGAAAAGTGCTGGGTGTGGTGGGGCTGGAGGGGAGTGTGGAGCGGACAAGGGAGTCACGGAGAGAGTGGTCCCTCCGGAAAGCAGATAAGGGTGGGGAGGGAAAGATGTCTTTGGTGGTGGGGTCGGATTGCAGATGGCGGAAGTGTCGGAGGATGATGCGTTGGATCCGGAGGTTGGTGGGGTGGTAGTGTTGGAGCTGATTTCCTCGAATTCTAAGAGCAGTAATTACTGTTTTATAAGCTGTTGCATTGTTTTGGAACTTTGGGGAGAGAAAGATCAAAACAACGGCACTTTAAAAAGGAGGAAAGGAGACGATTCCTGCATGATGGCCAAGGAGTTCCCCGACTGATGAACTGCAAATTTCTGACTGGTTGTACTGAGCATACAGAACTGACTGTGGCCCACTTTCTGGGCAATGCTGAGGCAGAAACCTTTACCCTGATCATCTCAAGCAAAGACTGACTGTGCCTAAGCCCCTGCATCAATTGCGGACACTGCCCTTGACTATGCTGGACCCAACTGCTGTTTGCCCCCCTTGACTTGTCTGACGATGAATTCCTGTCAACTATGTGACATGGCCATTTGGTTGAAACCCATGCAGTGTGTTTGCTGTATAGGCTGCTTATCCATGGGTAATCGACATAAGACACCACGGTATAGCAACATGTCTACCCGCTTGACTGATGGTGGCTGACAACTATGATAGGCTGCCTAGCTCTGTGCCTGCATTAAACAACAAAACAAGACAGAGTGGCTGAGGGGGCAAATCGCCAAAAAGCATGGCATGACGAGCGAAAGATGCAATGAGCATCCAATCCACCTAACCTGCACATCTTCGGAGTGTTGGAGGAAACCAGAGCACCTGGAGGAAACCCGCGCAGACACGGGGAGAATGTGCAAACTCCACACAGACAGGTGGCCAGGGGTGGAATTGAACCTGGGTCCCTGGCGCTATAAAGCAGCAGTATTAACCACTGAGCCACCATGCTGCCACCTGAGCTGTAGAAAATCGCTATACCTGTACAGCAGAAAGTTTGCAGTATCCAAACAGTGTCCACTATTCATCAACCGCATTACAACCAATTTCATGTTAATCAAACATGCGTTATAGCGGAACTACCTGTATACTCAAATTCATACATCATAATATGAAGAAACAAGGGGACTAAGATTACAAATTTAAATTTGACTAAGATTTGGAATGTAATTCATAAATACTTTATCTAACCAGGATGCATAACATAGCTGAGTAAGAGAAGGGTCAAGTTTGGAGTTGAAACAGCCCAGACAGCAATAATAGTTAAGTAAAACTAAGAACTGTAGATTCTGAAGATCTGAAACAGACAAAAATGGGAAGTGCTGGACAAACTCAAGGTTTGGCAGCATCTGAAGGGAGAAAAACAAAGTCAACATTTTGAGCTGAAAGATCCTTCATCACAACTGCAATAGTAGTTATGTTGCTTTTAATGTTCAATTTCATGAAGCAGCTTTGTTAAAATAGCACAATACTAGGATTTCTACCCAAAAGAATAGATTGTTAAT
The DNA here is from genome assembly GCF_021869965.1 of Rhincodon typus. Classification (NCBI taxonomy): domain Eukaryota; kingdom Metazoa; phylum Chordata; class Chondrichthyes; order Orectolobiformes; family Rhincodontidae; genus Rhincodon; species Rhincodon typus. The sequence continues at coordinate 69,453,188 of NC_063333.1, read as the reverse complement.
CTATAGAAATTATTCTGACAGTGCATTCCTTGGAAAGAACAATTTGCTTAAAATGTGCTGTTCACAAAATTTGAACCAAATGTTTTTGAGTGCTGAACATGACTGAAAAATTAGTGCAAATGAAAAAAGATATTTAAGAGATGTATTTCAGATTTCAGATATCTTGCCTGACATGTTATTTAAAAAATACTTGAAGACAGCTTGAAAGACACCAAGGCATATAATTTGTAGCAAAATTTTCAGAGGGTGGTGGTATATGACTGTGGAGCAGAGGAAGCAAGAAAGAACTAGTGATGTGAAGTAGACCCGTCTACTTGGTCAGGTGTACCATTTTTTGCTGTTATGTTTTGTTATGATCTTATCACTCTTGCTGATGTAGCATTTTTTTATTCTCGGGTAATTATTTCTGTGGAGATCATAAGATCATAAGCCATGGGAGCAGAAATTTGGCCCATCAAGTCTGCTCCGCCATTCAATCATGGCTGATAAGTTTCTCAACCCTATTCTTCTGCTTTCTCCCAATAAACCTTGATCCCCTTGACAATTAAAAACCTTTTTATCTATCTCTTGTCTTAAGTAGCTGACTTAAGTTATTTTTTCATGTAGGTAACCTGGCATGAAATAGCACGACCACAGATACATGGATATGACATGCAGTGCTTAGCTATAATTGGTCGTTTTCAGTTTGTTTCTGGTGCTGATGAGAAAGTGCTTCGAGTCTTCACTGCCACCAAAAACTTTGTGGAAAATTTCAGTTCCATTACCTGTACCCCACTTGAGAACTTGCTCTCAAATAGTGTAAGTACATTGAATACTGTTGTTTAATTGTTATGTTTCAACATTTGTCCTTTATCTTTGATTATAGGAGGCAGCTCTCCCTCCTGATATTATTAAAAAAATTATCTAATAACATGAAATACGCATCTGTTTCTTTTTCTTTCCATAACACCAGTTTGCACGGTGCGCAAGCTAGCTCATGACTTGTTATTTAATGAAGGGATCCTCATTGTAAACTACAGTTTCGATAGCAGCTTTTCTGCAGACCCCTAAACAAATTGAATGAAAAATCTGTATCTGTCTTCTTGGGAATCATTTGACTCCTCATTTCCTGGAATTGCAGCACAGAACAGGCAATTTGTCCCATCAGGTCTTGATTAGTTTTTTCCCCATTAGTCATTTGGATTAATCTAGTCGTTACCGGTACTACCTCAATATTCTTCCTTCTGCAAGCAGCTATCTGATTTCCTTGTAAAGGAACTTTTGGTTTTATATCAGTATACTTTATGGATTTTCTATATTCTAAAAGCTTCCTTTTGGGGAAAACAAAACATTTTCTGAGGTTTTCAATTAATTTTGTAAGTACCCAAAATTGGTGGTTTCTTGTTCCTGAGATGACAGCCAGTGAAATATCATTATGTATGTCATAACTGAGTTTGTCCACACCCAGGTAGACTGTGAAAAGCCCTGTGCATTGTTGTTTGTAGCTTTTAATAAAGCATTTATCACAATTCTACATGAAAGGGCAATCAAGCTGTAGAACTGTTGCAATTCAGTGTACATTCCTAGGAAAGGATAAGAATTTGATTGAACTAAATAAGTACAAGAAACTAATTGTTTGAAGAATCGAAGTTGAGCAGATATTTAAAGGGATGCTTCAGGGATCAGTATTGGGACTGTTATCAATGTTTCCTTAGAAGTATTTGTGTGCACATGGACACGCAGCATACTGGAATGTACTGTGCAGGCGCTCACAAGTTGTCCAATTTAAGATATTGCGCATACATAGCCAAGCTAAAAACTTCAAAATACTGCATGAACAAGCTGAATGCAATAAAAAATGCTTGAAGGGGATATTAGCTGCTGCTTTTGAAAATTTGTATTAATAGCTTGGATTCAGAAAGTCATTATAAATCTGAGGTGATATCAAGTCAGGAGAGGCAGTTGATTGGTAAGATTGCACTTGGAGTATTATGTTCAGTTGTGGTCTGCCTGTCTAAAAGAGAGGATATAATTGCCACAGAGACAGTGCAATGAAAGTTCATTAAATTGATAGAAGGCATAGCAGGACTGTTGTATGAGGAGAGATTGGTTTGACTGGACCGCTATTCACAAGTGTTTCGATGGACAAAAGGAGATCTGATTGAAATGCCTAAAATTCTAACAGGGCTAGACAGACTATATGCTACAGGCGAGAAAGTTTCACCTGGTTCAGGAGTCGAGATCCAGGGGTGACATTCTGAAGGTATCGAGTCAGCCAATTAAGGCTGAGACGAGGAATATTTCTTCATTCAGAAGGTCATCAACCTGTGGAATTTGCTCCATAGAAGCCCGTGAAGGCTGGAACAGTGTGTATATTCAAGAAAGAGATAAATGTTTACATATTAAAAACATAAAGAGTTGTGGAGTAAAAGCAGGTAAATGGCATTGTGAGAGGATCAACCTATGTTGAATGATGTAGATAGCTCAAGGAGTGAATGGCCTACTGCTGCTCCAAATTTCTATAAATGTAGTGACCAAATGGGACAGTGCATTGAAGGGGATTGATACCATTTTCTGCATCAGACTGCTGAGTGCCTTTAAGATGCATTCCCTGCATAGTGCCAGGGATCAGGACGTCTGCTCAATTCTGTAGAGGAACTTGCAGTGGAGGGGAAGGATCCAGCTGTAGTCCGTGTAGGTATCAGTGACATGGGCAGTGCAAAGATGGAGGCTTTGCATAGTCATTTTGAGGAGCTACGTTGTCAATGTAAACAGAAACTTAAAGGTCATAATCTCTACATTGTTACTTGAGCCACGCGTGAATTGGCACAGGACAGATTCATTTAGAGATAGTGGGCAAAAATGGGTCCTTTTAAGGTTAGAAAGAAATACTGAATGGTGTGCCACAGGGATTAGTGCTGTAATCTCAACTGTTTACAATTTCTGTAAATGACTTGGATGAAGGAACAGAAAAGATGGTTGCCAAATTTGATCATAAGACAAAGATAGGAAGGATTGGACAGAAAGTTGAGGATCTTGTGGGATGTAATTTGAAAATGTTTTGCTTTGCAACCTTTGCATGTTATATATTAATAGTGGAAATTTCACAGATACAGTGAGTTTTCAGATCCATTGAATTTCATCTTGTCAGTGTAGACATGGTAGGCTGAAAGGCCTGTTCCTACGTAGGACTGCTGTATGTTCTATGATATCGTTAGATTGCAATAAAATGAAGTTTACTTCCAATCAATACTACCGTGTTCAAGACCAGTTCAGTTTTTGAGTTGTAATTGAAATGTGTTTTTATTTTAAAGTTCGTGTTTTTGGCTTGAAATGTCAATGGACACTCATTTTATATACTTCATGATTTTAATTTTGTTTTTCTTTTATTGCAGGTAAATGATGAGATTCCTGAAGGTGCAAGTGTACCTGCTTTAGGATTGTCAAATAAGGCAGTATTTCAAGGTATTTTTGAAGAATTTCTTTTTTATTTGACGTTATAACTCTGTTTTGGAAAAACAAAATCACTTTATGTCATATAGACTTCAATTTTCACAGAACCAAAATGACTCTCAGCCCTTAAGAAATGGTTCTCGGTTCTGAGATTCCCGACTGCTTTCCGATGTTTGTGAGCGGCTCAAGGGTGCCAGCTGTGTCGAGGTGCGAGCTGGCAGGATCCATTATGAATTATTCATGACTTAGTCTTCTGCCATTTTCATGCAGTTGGGTGAGCTTTTTAAAGGAATGTGATTTAAGGCACCTCGAGGTGTTGTGACCCAGCTTTTGAACAGCCTGCCTCAGTCCTTGGCAGTCTGTGTGGCTACATCTGAACTTTCTCCAGTTTGTGCCTCTGGGCCAGTACTTTCTGAGGCGGGTACATGAAGCCAGGAATTTTTGTAGCTTCCTCTATCAGCCTAAAGGATAAAAATTTGACCCCTGTAGTAAAAAATTACTCTGTGGTCTCTGACACCTTGTACAATGTCTATTTAACATACCTGACTCTGACATGCACAGATCAATGGCAGCAAGTCTCATAGCCATGCTTATTTCAGTCCTTCTATCATGGCCATAAATGATCATTTTTCATGAAGGTCATTAGACAGTGATCAGAATAAGGAAATGTAGGTACTTTTAATCCACAAATCCCATAATTTAGGAGATGATTTTCATGAGCAGTTTTGTCCAATGTTCCGGACATTTGGGTTAATCCTAGTGACGTCGTTTTCCTGACCGAGACTAGCAATTGAGCCTTGCCTGCTTCAATTTGAGGCTCATTCCTGCACAGCAAGGCCTATTAGCCCACTGACCAGTTAAAAGAGTTGATGTGCTGCATAATTAAAGCTCTTTCTGCACCTCTGTATAAAACATCCACATTTTTTCATCGCTCTTCATGTAACTAGAAAGAAGTAGAGACTTGGAGTAAGGGATTGTTCTATCTGGGCCAGAAGTTGAGAGGTTTTTCTGATAAATATTAATGATTTGAATGCATATGTAGTGGGGTATGATCAAGAAGTTTTTAGATGGCAAAAGAATTTGTTGCTTGGTTAATAGTGAGAAGGGAAGCTGCCAACTGCAGAAAGATAACAGTGGACTGGTAAGATGGGTAGAAAAGTGGCAAATGGAATTCCATGTGGAGAAGTGTGAAGTGGTGCACTTGGGAGGTCAAACAAGGCAAAGGAATACATAGTAAATAGGAGGACTCCAAGAGGTGCACCGGAAATGACAGACATTGGAGTCGATGTTCACAGATCACTGAAGATAGCAGGAGAGATGGATAAAGTGATTAAGAAAGAATATGGAATCCTTTCCTTTGCCAGATGAGACATAGAACAAAAGATGAGGCAAGGTTTTACTTAACCATATAAATCACATCCCAGAGGATGGTAAGGATCTGGAACTCCACTGACTGAAAGGACAGTAAAACCAGAAAGTGTCTGGATATGTACCTGAAATATCAGGATATGGACCAAGTCCTGGGAAGTGACATTATGTTAGGTCATTACAATTTGGTAGCCAAATGGCCACCTTTTGTGCCAAACGTTTTTCTACATTTTCTGAATATATGAAGGGGAGGAAGTGCAGGGATGTGGGGAGTAGTCAAAAATGAATTGTTTCTTAGGAGGGGCACAACGGATATGATGAAGTCAGGTGGCCCTGTCCTGTTGTTATGGACCAGACCAAATGCCCTCAAAATATATAAAGAAGATGGTGTAGACCCTAACTTTTTTGCATTTTAAAGGTAAGTGTAAGGTGTTGAGTTCTCGATGCAATTTGTTTCAAACTGCCACTTCCTTCTTATACTATAATTAAAACACAAACAAAATAAAAATAAAAGAATTGGCTTAACTGTAACTATCGAAATGCTTAAGAAAATAGTATGTTAGCTACTACTAATTAACTTTTCCAATGTAGTAATATCCCTTAAGCACACCCTTGACAAAGGCAAATTTAGTAAAATAGATTATGTCACATGCAATTCTAACAGCAAGAAGAGACCCCCCAGCTTTTAGCTATAACAGAGAGAGGAAAAACAGCTTCCACAATCCAGCTTTGAGGTCCCAGCATCAACTACTACTGAAAGCTAAAACTAAAAATCTTGGTTCTGTGGGAGCTTGACCCAACCCATTTAGGCTGCTTCTATTGTTCCAACTTTAAAACAAAACGGAGGCCTCACAATCTGTTTACTGTATTGGCTTTGGAGCAAACTGCTCGTCACCTCTGTCTCAAGCTTTCTTCATTTAAAAAAAAACGACGAAATACCAATCTTAAAGCCATAGTATTGTCGCACTGTACTGTGACATGTCTAAGATTATAAGTCGTGTTACACAAGAAATAATGTGTTCCACACTATAACTACATGAAAGTTTTATTGCATGTTACCTTTGCTTCTGTTGCAGTTTAGCTTACATCTGTTCCCTCTGGTTCTCAAACTTAAATTGTTGTACGCTTTACCTGATAAAGGGGCAGCACTTTGAAAGCTTTTGATTTCAAATGAACCTGTTGGGCTATAATCTGGTGTCCTGTGACTTTTGACCTTAAATTGTTGTATTTTGACTTTGAAGACATTGCACGGTGCAATTTTGTAAAACATAGAAACAAAGAAAATAGCAGCGGTAGTAGTTTATTCGGCCCTTTGAATCCTCTCTGCCATTCAATATGAACATGATTGATCATCCATCTCCATACCCTGTTCCCACTTTCTCCCATACCACTCGACCCTGTGAGCCTTATGAACTATATCTAATTCGTTTTGAAAACATTCAAGGTATTGGCCTCAACCACTTTCTGTGGCAAAAAATTCCACAGGCTCACCACTTCTGGGTGAAGAAATTTCTCCTTATCTCAGTCCTAGATGTCCTTTCCACTATCCTGAAACTTTAAAGCTGAAGTTTTAAAACTGTGTAAATGCTCAATTGGGTAATCTTGCCTTCTCTGCTTCAGGAGATCTAGCTGCCAATGCTAGTAAAATGGACCAAAGTGCTCTGCCGCTCAATGCTGCTGACCAGTATCCTCAGACCTACTTCCAGCCAATCAATCTTACAGGTATAAAAGTCCGAAAGACTAAGGATTGTTTCCAGGATTTTGGGGGACTTTTGAATTTGTTGATATAATGAAACTTAAAGATATCTTCCAAGAATTTTATGAATATGTGGAAATTTGTTTACAAGTGTTTGGTATTCTGGATGGACATGAATGTAGGTCTTCTATCAGAACACACTTTGACTCAAGTTGGGGCACCTTGAATGGGGAAGAGATTGACAAGGTAATCCTACACTGGTTTGCTGGGTGGGAGCATCATGGAGAGTAAAGTGGAGTAATTCGGGTTGATGCAAATAAAGATGGCAGTTTTAGTGGGCCTTTTAAACAATGCTGTGAGAAGTAGAAAAGCTACTTATGAGCTTATCCAAGGGACCTCAAACTTAGAGCAGTGGCAAAAGAATATGACATCGGTAAAAAGATTGTAGGGAAAGAAATACCTCATCTGTAACTTTGCTCACAAGTCTGCTGTGTGGCACTGCATCAAATACCTTCTGGAGATATATATAAAAAAAGGGATTTGGTGCTGGATCCTGTGGAACTCCATAGGAAAGAATCTTCCAGTTGCAAAAGCACCAGAAAAGAAAATGCTTCATTTCCTGCCACTGAACTAACTTTGATTTCAGCTTGCTACATTTCTTTCAATCCCATGGGCTTTTACTTCTTTTTTAAACCTGTGAACCATGTGGAACCTTGCCAAAAGCTGCACCAAAATCCACATCAAATACATTCCCCTCATCAGTCCTCCTTGTTACTTATTCTAAAGGTTTAATCAAGTTATTCAAACATGATCTCCCCTTAATAAATCCATGTTGATTTTCCTTGATTAATGTGAACCCATTTGAAGTGATAGTTTAGCCTGTATCGCAGAATTAATTCCACTAATTTGCTTACTGAGATTATACTGCTTGGCCTCTAATTATTTGGTCTATCTCCTCGTTTTCTTTTTATACAAAGGCACAATTTTGGCAATCCTCCAATCCACTGGCACCACATCTGCTTCCAGTAGGATTGGAAAATGATGGACAGGCCTTTTGCCATTTCCTCCATGGCTTCTTTTAACAGCCTGGGTACATTTGAAAAGCCAGTACAGAAATGATGGAAGGGACTATATCATAACATTTACGTAATTCTGTGATATTAATGACAGATGCAAATCTAGGGGGCATGATCAACAAAATTGACTGTATGGTTGCCAGTGTGGAGGATACCTGTAGACTACACCAATATATCAATGGTGGTTGGGTGAGCAGAAATGTGGATAATAGAATTCAGGTGGGAGAAGTGAAGTAAAATATTTGAGGAGGTTGCACAAGGCAGAGGAATATTCAATTACTGGGAGAACAGGGTTGTTGAGGAAGTGAGGATCCTTGAATGTCAGCAGATCACTGAAGGTAGCAGGAGATGATAATAAGTTGTTTGAGGACACAAATGAAATCCTAGAATATAAGAGCTGGGAGGTTATGCTGCAACTATGTAAATTAATAGTTTGGCCACAACTTGAGTTCTGTGAACAGTTCTGGTCACCTCATAATCTAAAGGAAATAATTGCACTCTAAAGGATTTACAAGCATGCTGGCAGGACAGAAAATAGCTTGGAAAAGAAGAGGTCAAGGGGAGGTTTGAGTGAAATGTGAGACAGCTGGATAGGAAGAACATGTTTACCTGAGTAGAGAGGACACTGACTAGGACATCCAGATTTTAAGATTGATAGAACAATTGGAGGGGAGATGAGGAAAGTGTTTTCAACTCGAGGTGAATTGGGAGCTGGAATTCACTGCATGAGAGCACAGTGGAGGCATCCAGATATGAATCTCGTGCCATAACCTGCAGCACTAGGGACCAAATAGTGGAAAGTGTAATGGGGCAGGGTGGCTCACTTGTTCACTGGCATAGCCATGATGGGCCTAGTGGCCTTTTTCTGTGCCACCAACTTTCTGTGATTCTATTCAGTGAAAAAGTAATGCACAAGAATAGTAAGGAGTTCAAATCTACCCAAGGACAGAGAAATGAAAGGCAGCATGACAGGCTGACAGAAAGTGGAAGAGACTTGATAAAATAACAAATTAGTGACTGAGTGAGAAAGAAAAGAGATGGACTTAAAATACATGGGGGCCTGTAGCAGCAGAAAAAAAGACCATGTGTAGATACAGCTGCTTTGCTGTACACCATGAAATTTCATAAACATGTAAAGGCAGTATTCCCATTAGTTTACTTATATCTCTTCTTGCTCTTCTTGCCAATTTATGCTGTTCTAATTTAAGATTTATCTATCGCTAATGGAACTGAAGTAAGAATGGTCTGTGCAAACTCTAAGTCTGCAAATTTCCAAAGGAAAATAAATGAATGAGTAAAATGGATAAATATGTGGCCCGATGGTATATTTTTGACCTCAATTGTGTAAATGGGTTCATTTCTTTCAATGTGTTATTTTCTGTTAATTTCATATAGAGCCTCCTTCAGAAGATCATCTTTTACAGAACACACTCTGGGCTGAAGTTCAGAAGCTGTAAGTTACTTTGTGTATTTATATTTCCTTAAAATCTGATGCTACTGTAAGAAGTTCTTGAATTAAATCGACCACTGTCCCCAGATATCTCTCCACCATTATTGTTCAGATTCTGCTTTTACTTTTTGCTTTGTAAGTATTATTTCATTGTGCAGCTATGGGATATTAATCATCTTACAATGTGCACACCGGAGGCTGTATTCAATGGTCTTCGCCCCTCACTACATAGCCAGTGGGAGCTCCATGCCATCACTTTTAGAGCAGGCCTGTAGAGATAACTGCCACTCAGCAACTTGACAGATCAGCAATGGGTCTTCCCTGGGAATATGTCCCCTGGCTGGAAATCTCACCTGCTGAGGGCTACTGATCAATCAATTGCTCAGTTGACCCTGCAAGGTGCGCCAAATGATTCCAGTGATTCACATTGAGGAGACTTTCCATCATGTTGCGTGACTCTGCCACTGTGCTAAATGGGAAGGTTTCAAACAGATCTATCAACTCAAGACTAGGCATCCACAAGGCATTGTGGGCCATCAGCAGCAGCAGAATTGTACCCAACCACAATTTCCAAACTCGTGGCCTGGTATATCCCAAAGTACAATAATCACAAATCCAAGGGCTCACCCTCAGTTCAATTAAGAGCGCTGCAAAGCATGTCTGGTGCAGCACCAGGCATACCTAAAAATGACATGTCAAGCCTGGTGAAGCTACAACACAAGATTAGCTGCAAGGCAAACAGCAGAAGCAACAAATTATAGACAGAGCTAAGCGATTCCAGACTCTACCAAACTCCAGAAGTGAGCTAAGACTGACTGCCCTTAACATCAAAGCCACATTTAACCAAATTAGCATCATGGAGCTCTAGGAAAATTAGAGGCAGTGGGAATCAGAGAACACTCTCCAATGGTTGGAGTTGCACTAAGCACAAAGCAAGATGGTTGTGGTTGTTGGAAGTCAGTCACCTAGCTCCAGGACATCATTACAAGGGTTCCTCAGATTAGTTTCCTAGGTCCAATAATCTTCAGCTGCTTCATCAATGAACTCCTCTCCATCATACAGCAAGAAGTGAGGATGTTCGCTGATAATTAGACAGTATTGGCTATTCTCAACTTCTCAGTATTAAAGCAATCCGTGTCCACATGGCAAGTGATATTTACACTACACAAGTGCCAGGCAATGACTGTTACCAACAAAAAGTAGTCTATCACTCCACTTGATGCTCAGTGGCATTTCCGTCACTGACTCTCTCAATCTTTACATTCTGGGTGTAGGTGGGAGAAGAGATCAGAAACTGAATTAGACCAGGCATATAAAAAGACAGTGGCTACACGAGCAGATCAGAGGTTAGGGATCCTGTAGCGAGTGACTCACCTCCTGACCCCAAGAGCCTGTTCATGATCTACAAGGCAACATCAGCAATCATTGGCCACCTGTAACTGCCCTTGGGCAGGTGGTGGTGAGCTGCAGTATTGAACTGCTCTAGTTCGTGTGGTGGGGAGAGGAAGAGAGTTCCTTTACTGCCACCAGGTTGAAGTCCTGGAACAGCAACACAGTTTCAAGCAACATTCTTAAGCTACGCAGCCTCATGATTACTCCAAGGTTCCGCACACATCAACTTTGTGCTGATGCATTGACTTTGGTTTTGGAAATAGATGCTGTGCTCAGGCCTTGAAGGCCCACCTTTAAAAACAAAATATTACAAGGAATGTTAGTTTCAAGTCAAACTGTTGTCAGGCTTGGAGGAGAATATCTGCTGTCCATGTTCTTCTAGATAGTAAAGGGAAAGTCATCATAGTCCAAGAGAGATGACTGGTGGTGATTTAACCTGCGGGTCACCACGCATCAGGTGAGTGGAGAGGTTGAGTTCGTCATGGTAGTCTCAGCCACTGCAGGAATTGAACCCACACTGTTTGCATTATTGCGCATTGCAAACCAGCCGTTCACCCAACTGAGCTAAGTGACAGCAGGTTGGATACAGTCAGTACCTTGCCTATTGAGAAGAGCCAAAGGGACATACCTACTGTCACATGGCATTAAAATTCTTGAGTATTGTTGGAGCTGCACACATCCTGCTAAGTGAAGAGAGAGTATTCCATCACACTTCTAATTTGCACACTTCTGATTTGCCTTGTAGATGGACAGTGGTCTTTGAAGGGTTAAGAAGTGACTTACTTGCAGCAGAAGTCTTGGTCTCTGATATGCTGTTTCAGCTGCAATATTTACATAGCCAGTCCAGTTTATTTTCCAGTCAATGGAAACCCCAGGATGTTGATTGAGGAGGAGTCAGCATTAGAAATATCTTGATTATCAATGGGTGATGGTTGGATTCTCTCTTGTTTGATTTGGTTGTGTCCTGGCACTTGTGTGATGTGAGTATTTCTTGCCACTTATCCCAAGCCCCAGGTATGTGAACATGAACAACTTCAGTATCTGGGGAGTCATTCTGTTGTTTTTCTGCCCATCATCTCAATAATGAGGTTAATTCCCCTCAAATCCTGGATGCTGAGTGACCTCTGTCTCTGACAGTTATGTAACATCAAAGCAGTTGCCAAGACCAAACCCCTCCTCCACTCACCCTCCTCTTATGGGGCTGGTTTGATGCCCTAGGACAGCCTTGACCAACTCCTTGTGGTGTGCCCTGGTCCCCTCTGTAAGTACAGAAGCAGACACCTGTGCTTCCTTTTCAATATTCCCTTTTCTCCCTTCATTCTTTGAATGCCCTCAAATGGGAGGAGAGCAGAATTGATGCTTTTCCCTACTCTGGTTATTGAATTCAGCATCTGAATTGTCGCCATTAGGTTAGTATACTGTCCAATGCCAATATTTTTGGGAGCCCACTGTTTTCATTCTTGGCTAAAGGAAGCCCTGAAAATTTGGCCAATTGTTACCACCTCTGTTTGTTGACTTCAGTACATTTTCTTTAAAGATATTTTATTGTAATGAGAAAACTACTGCACAGTACATTGCATAATCAGTCACAGTTTAATGCAGGTTTTTTTTTTGCAAATATGCAAGTTGGAGATGAGCATTGTTCACTGCTGTTTTGAATCTGCTATTTTATGCCATAATTACGATTATTTCACGAGCTTTAACCTGTTCTATATTTGTTATTTGAAAACATCATCATGAAACATATCTTTCTTGTAGGAAGTATTCGTCTGAAGTTAATATTAAAAGTGTTGAAGGAGGTCGCTGTAGAGTTACTTGATACATTGGCAATTATCTTCTAAAATTTTAATGATTCTGTAATGATTCCTGAGAATTGGAAGGTAGCAAATGTCACATCACTATTTAAGAAAGGAACAAAAGAGAAAGCAGAGAACTAAAAACCTGTTAGCCTTAAATCAGTGGTGTGAAAAATGCCAGAATTTGTTTTAAAGGATGGAATAAATACGCAGCTGGTTGATAATGATTAGCTTGGGCACAATCAATATGGATTTGTGAATGGAAAATTGAATGTTTGTTGAACTTGGAAGATTTTGAAGATGTTACTAACAAAATTATTAAAGGAGAGCCAATAGACATACCATACATAAATTTTCAGAATGCTTGTGATTAAGTTCCTAATAAGAGGCTTATAAAAAAGATTAAAGCACCTAACTAAGAGGTACTGTACTGGCATGGATTAATGATTTGTTAAGAGCCAGAAAACAGAGTAGAAATGAACAGTTCTTTCTTACATTAGCAGAATGTGACTAATAGGATATTGTAGGGATCAGAACTTGGGGCTCCAGCTATTCATAACATATATCAATGATCTGGAGCTAAAAAGACCAAATGCAATATTTGCAAATGTGCAGATGATACAAAGCTAAGTGGGAATGTGTGTTGTGGAGAAGATGTAAAGCAATTTAACAAGGAGTTCGAGGGATTCAGTGATCAGGCACTAAACATGGCAGACTGAATCTAATGTGGAAAAAAATATGAGATTATCCACTTTGGTAGCAGAAACAGAAATGCAGAGTATCTCTTAAATGATAAACGGTTGGAAAGTGTTGATGTACAAAGGCACCTAGGTGTCCTTGTTGATGAGTTACTGAAGGCTAACATGCACCAAGCTATTAGGAAGGCTGTTGGAATGTTCATCTTTATTGCAAGAGAATTTGAGTACAGGAGCAAGGAAGTCCTTTTTCAGTTGTATGAAAGCTTGGTTAGACCTCCCCTGGAGTACTGTGTACAGGTTTTGGTGTCCTAATCTCAAGAAAGGTATTCTTGCCATTTGAGGTGTGCAACAAAGGTTCACCTAGACTTGTTTCTGGCATGATGGACTGTCTTGTGAGAACAAATTGGACAAACTGAGCATGTATTTTCAAGGAGTTTGAAAAATATGTGGTAATCTGATTAAACCTACAAAATACTTAAAAGGATAGACAGGGTAGATACAGGTGAGATGTTTCCCATGGTTGGGGAGTCTGAAATAGTTTAAAAATAAAAAGGACGTCATTTATTTTATTCCAGAGTGTTGTGAACATTTGGAATTCTCTGCCACAGAAGACTATGGAGGCTTAGCCTTTGAGTATATTTAAGTTAGAGGTTGATAAATTTTTGACGACCAGTGGCATATGGGGTGAGTTAAAGGCATTGGCATGTTCAATCAGACATGATCATATTGAATGGCCCTGGACTGGCTGAATGGCCTACTATTTTACCTATGTTTCTAACATATAGATGCTAGTATTCAGAACTTGCATTAAATTTCGATCAGCAGAGCATGAAGTTGCAATGCAACGTTAGTGTTATCACTGTAGAATTCTTGAAATGATCAAATAATCGCGATTCAGATATGTTGTTCACTAAAATTTCAGCAAAGTGTAAAGGAGAGTGCATGAAACTTACGTGTGAAATTCACCTGAATGCTAAGTACAAAATAAAAAGTTTGCCCTAAGAGAATGTTTGGGCTACATAATATTGTGTGAAGACATGTCTAAATATGCTCAGAGTATCATAGAAGAATATTCGTACACTACATAACTTTTAGTCTTAGCACTTTTTTTCTGTAGTTTATTAACAGCATTATGCTGAATATACCTAGTGAAAGCACTGCTTATAAATTGTGGAATCTAGAACAATGTCACATTATCTGTTTAATGTGACCTTGTTTTGAGATCATAGTTTGTCTCAGTTTTCAGTAATATTTATTGTTTTCTTTTAATTATTATAGTGGATTATCCTGTTTTATGTTTCAAAAGATCAACATTTACTGTTCTCATTCTTTTTCATCAAGTAGATCACTGATATTTCAGGAAGTAATTACCATATGAATTTTCATTAAAGCCTAACTGTAATTTCTATGGTCACCATCTTAAAACTAGTAATGTTGAAAATCATTAAATTCAACATAACTTGTCAAACTGTCAGTTGCAATTTCTTTGTATTAAGTGTTGTATGTTAATTTATTCGTGTGCTGACTACCAGAATATCTCAGTAACTGACGGACTGTCCCTGAACAGGCCTGTCCTTATCTTGCTGCGGTTGTTGTACGCACACACATTCTCTTCCAATTGCCCTTTCCTAACTTTTAATTGCAATATCCTCTTTCTGCTATTCGTCCAATCACCCGCCGCTTCCACCATAGGAACTTGAATGAAGGTCAGATTTTTCAGCACTGAATAGGAAATAAATTGAAAACCACAGGCAGTGTGGCCTGGAGCAACAAAACTGCGTGCTGGAGTTTGAAGCAGAGACAGTATGCTAGAAAGTCAGAGAAGCAAATATAATATCATGGATTTTCTGTTGGTGGCAAAGCTGACCTCTGAGAAAGCTGCTGATAAAGATTTCATAACATGGATTTTCCACTGTTTGGTTCTGATTTGAATCTGGCAACTAGTGTGGGGTTCCGGGGAAAGCATCAATCCAATTTAAGTATCTTCATGGACAACACAGGAAGTAAAATGTGCTGAATTTTGCAGTATGTGTTAAAAATTTTACAGATGGAGAAATAACTGTTGTGACATATATAAACTAGAAGTGGAAGTATCAAACATATTAAAAAGAACTTTAATCTGATTTTTCTTGTCATAATGGAGAAGCTTGACAGAAGATAAATGAGCTTTTCAGGGATGTTGAGAACGTTCTGGAATAATTCTAAACTTCCTGTCTCATTAAAGTGAGACCGACCGAGTAAAAGGGCAAGTGTTGATGAGTTCGTCAATTTTTACATAACTACTGTCTGGAGATGATTCAACAGAATAATCTATGGGAACGTGCAGAATTACTGACAACAATTTCTGAATTTCCAAGTTTAATTGTGCAGACGTAAATTCTATAATTTGAGCAATGTCAAGAGGAGAAATGTCCCCTGAAACACCAGAAATGACAGTAAATACCAACACTCTCCTTTTCATCACTACTGCAAAATTCAGACCAATGAGTGTACATCCTGAAAATTAAATGTAATACACCGACATTATACCCAAGAATGAAAAAAATCATGACTTTGGAAGTAAGTGTGCACTTAGAGTCAGAGGGATGTGCAGCATGGAAACAGACCCTTCGGTCCAACTCGTCCATGCTGACCAAATATCCTAAATAAATCTAGTCCTATTTGCCAGTATTTGGCCCATATCCTTCTAAACCCTTCCTATTCATATACCCATCCAGATGCCTTTTAAATGTTGTAATTGTACCGGCCTCCACAACTTCCTCTGGCAGTTCATTCCATACACGCACCACCCTCTACGTGAAAAAGTTGCCCATTAGTTTCTTTTTAAATCTTTCCCCTCTCACGTTAAACCTATGCCCTCTGGTTTTGGACTTCCCCACCCTGGGGAAAAGACCTTGTCTATTTACCCTATCTATGCCCCTCATGATTTTATAAACCTCTATAAGGTCACCCCTCAGCCTCTGATGTTCTAGGGAAAATAGTCCCAGCCTGTTCAGCTTCTCCCTATAGCTCAAACCCTCTAACCCTGGCAACATCCTTGTAAATATCCTTTTCTGAACTTTTTCTATAGCAGGGAGACCAGAATTGCACACAGTATTCCAAAAGTGGCCTAACCAATGTCCTGTACAGCTGCAACATGACCTCCCAACTCCTAAAGTCAATACACTGACCAATAAATGCAAGCATACCAAATGCCTTCTCTACTACCAAGCAACTATGAACCTGCACTCCAAGGTCGCTTTGTTCAGCAACATTCCCCAGGACCTTACTATTATGTGTATAAGTCCTGCTGTAATTTGCCTTTCCAAATGCGGCACCTCACATTTATCTGAATTATACTCTGTTTGCCACTTGTTGGCCCATTGGCCCATCTGATCAAGATCTTGTTGTACTCTTGAGGTAACCTCCTTCTTGTCCACTACACCTCTAAGTTTGATGTCATCTGCAGATTTACTAACCATATATCCTATGTTCACATCCAAATCATTTATATAAATGACAAAAAGCAGTGGGCCCAGCACTGATCCTTGTGTCACACCGCTGGTCACAGGCCTCCAGTCTGAAAAGCAACCCTCTACTACCACCCTCTGTCTTCTGCCTTCGAGCCAGTTCTGTATGCAAATGGATAGTTCTCCCTGTCTTCCTTGTGATCTAACCTTGCTAACTAGTCTACCATGAGGAACACTATTGAATGCCTTACTGAAGTCCAAATAGATCACGTCCACTGCTCTTCCTTCATCAATCCTCTTTGTTCCTTCTTCAAAAAACTCAATTAAGTTAGTGATACACAATTTCCCATGCACAAAGCCATGTTGACTATCCCTAATCAGTCCTTGCCGTTCCAAATACATATAAATTCTGTCCTTCAGGATTCCCTCCAACAACTTGCCCACCACCATTGTCAGCCTCACTGGTCTATTGTTCCCTGGCTTTTCCTTACAACCTTTATTAAATAGTGGCACCACGTTAACCAACCTTCAGTCTTCCAGCACCTCACCTGTGACTATCAATGATACAGATATCTCAGCAAGGGGCCAGGCAATCAATTCCCCAGATTACCGCAAAGTTCTGGGATACACCTGCTCAGGTTCCAGGGATTTATCCACCTTCATGCATTTTAAGCTGTCCAGCACCACCACCTCTGTAAATTAGACATTTTTCAAGAAGTGGCTATTTATTTCCCCACGTCCTATATCTTTCATATCTTTCTCCACAGAAAACACTATGCAAAATACTCATTTAGTATCTCCCCGATCTCCTGCAGTTCCACACATAGGCAGTCTTGCTGACCTTCAGGGTCCTTGTTCTCTCCCTAGTTACCCTTTTGTCCTTAATGTATTTGTAAAATCCCTTTGGATTCCCCTTAACAATGTTTGCCAAAGCTATCTCATGTCCGCTTTTTGCCCTTGAGATTTCCCTTTAAGTATACTCCTACTGCTTTTATACTCTTCTAGGGATTCACTCAATCTCTGCTGTCTATACCTGACATATGCTTCCTTCTTATCCTTGAACAAAACCTCAATTTCTCTAGTCATCCAGCATTCCCTACACCTATCAGCCTTGCCCTTCATCCTAACAGGAGGATGCTGTCTTTGGACTCTCGTTATCTCATTTTTGAAGGCTCCCCATTTTTTGGCCGGCCCTTTACCTGCAAACATCCACCCCAATCACCTTTTGAAAGTTCTTGCCTAATACTGTCATAATTTGCCTTCCTCCAATTTAGAACTTCAACTTTTAAATCTGCTCTATCCTTTTCCATCACTATTTTAAAACCAGTAGAATTATGGTCACTGGCTCCAAAGTGCTCTCCCCCACTGACACCTGAGTCACCTGCCCTGCCTTATTTCCCAAGACTAGGTCCAGTTTTCCACCTTCTCTTGTTAGGTACATCCATGTATTGAATCAGAAAATTGTTACACTATTTTTACTGTATTCGTGTAAATATGTATTTTTAAAAAGATTTTCGCTGGTGGATTTTAAAAATTTATACCAATAAGAATAGCACAAACAGTAAAAGTCCAGTGATTTTTGCAAGTGTTTATTGACTTGGGCCAGCTAGGTAACTATATAATTGCACCTTCCTGGCTCAGTGTGCTTGCTGGCACAAATGCTTATCAGGAAATTATGGAATCAAAGTTTATGGCAGAAAAAAGGGCTGTTAGGCCCTTTGTGTCTGTGCAACCAAAAACATGAGCCCACCCAGCCTCATAACTCTTTACAGCCTGTTCTGGTACTTCAGATTTATATCCAGACCTGTTAAATAATTTCAGACTTTCTGCCTATAATATGCTTTCAGGCAGTGAATTCCAGAACTTAAATAACCCCTAGTTTAAAAACATTTTTCCATATTCCCCTCTAATCCCTCTACCAATGACTTGAAATCAGTGCCCCAAGTCACTGACCTCTGCTTGGATAAATAGCCCCTTCCTTTTCCCTGTATCCAGACACCTAACAGTTTTGTACATCTGATAAAGACCATGAGATATAGAGCAGGATTTGGCCCATCGAGACTGCTCCACCATTCGATCATGGCTATATATATATATTTCTCAAGCCCATTCTCCTGCCTTCTCTCTGTAACCTTTGACCCTCTTTTTAATCAAGAACCTATCTATCTCTGTCTTAAGTACGCTCTTAGCCTCCACAGCTTTCTGCAGCAATGAATGCCATAGATTCACCAACCTCTGGTTGAAGAAATCCTTCCTCATTTCAGTTCTAAATCGTCATCCCTTCACTCTGGGGCTGTGCCCTCAGGAACTAATCTCTCTCACTAGTGGAAGCATCTTCTGTATGCCCACTCTATCCAGGCCCCTCAAGTATCTTGTAAGTTCCAATGAGATCATCCCTCATCCTTCTAAACTCAGGAGTCCTCAACCACTCCTTGTATCATGAGCTCTTCTTTCCCTGGATCATCCTTGGAAGCTTTCTCTGGACCGTCTCTAAGGCCAACACATCCTTCTTTAGATACAGAGCCCAAAATTGCCCATAATGTTCCAATTACGGTCTGACCTTCTCAGCAGTACATTCCTACTGTTTTATACTAGCCCTCTCAAAGTGAATGCTAACATTGCATTTGCCTTCCTAACTGCCAGCTGAACCTGCATGTTAGCCTTAAGAGAATCCTGAATTTGGACTCCCAAGTCCCTTTGCACTTAAGATTTCTGAAGTCTTTTCTCATTTAGAAAATAGTCTAAGCTCCTTCTCCTAACAAAGTGCATAACCTCATACTTTCCCACGTTGTATTCCACCTGCCACTTCCTTGCCCATTCTCGTAGCCTGTCCAAGTCTTTCTGCAGCCTCCCTGCTCCCTCTACACTGCCTGTCCCTCCACCTATCTTTGTGTCATCTGCAAACTTAGCAATGATATCCTATTTTCTTTCATCCAGATTGTTCTTGTATAATGTGAACAGGTGTGGTACCAAAACTGTTCCCTGTGGAAATCCATTAGTCACTGGTAACCATCTTGAAAAAAGACTTTTATCCCCACTCTCTGTCTCTGCCAGTCAGCCAATCGTCTATCCATACCAGTTCCTTTCCCCTAATACCATGGGCACTTACTTAGCAGCCTCCTCTATAGCACCCAGTCAGAGGTCTTCTGGAATCCAAATGAAACATGTCCACTGGCTATCCTTTGCCTAACTTGCCTGTTTATCTCTTCAACGAATTCTAACAGATTCCCATGACAAAGCCGTACTGAACCCTATTTTACCACACAATCTCATTCTTAATGATGGATTTGAAAATCTAAAATCTCCCCTCAGACTTTTCGTTTCTTAGCTATTTTCAGACCTGGCAACATCATGGTGTATCTATACACCCTTTTCCAGTGCATTTACATCGTTTCTGCAAATTATGTGAAATTATTCTTTGATTTTCTGTTGAACAGTTAAAACATTGAACATTTCTGTTCTCGGTGATCTCTATTCTGCTAAGTCATCAAGATTTTACTGTATTGCACTATTCTCAGCTGACTGAACCTTTAATTTGAAATTAAATAATTTATTTGGCATGGGTGGAATCTTCTCAGCCCTTGAGTGCTGTGGGCAATGGCAAAAGATTTGGGAGAATACACTGAGAATGGGAAAAAAAAAGGATTTTGATATTGAGGGGGAAGAATCTGTTCTGGTGCATAATGGTTCAATGGCTAGACGAGAATCTTGCTCCTAATTGGCAAGGAATTTATTTGCATGCATTAGCACTCATTATTAGCTTATCTCTCCTCATTTCTATGAAGTTTGCAATTCTTCCAGGTGCAGGTGAGAAACTAGGTGTCACGAGTTCCTGACCTGAAAGTCTGAATAGTTACTTGTTTAGGCAGCATGGTGGCTCAGTGGTTAGCACTGCTGCCTCACAGCGCCAGGGACCCGGGTTCGATTTCACCCTTGAGCAACTGTCTGTGTGGAATTTGCACATTGTCCCTGTGTCTATGTGGGTCTCCTCTAGGTGCTCCTGTTTCCTCACGCAGTCCAAAGATGTGCAGGTTAGGTGGATGGGCCATGCTAAATTGCCTGTAGTGTCCAGGGATGCCTAAGTTAGGTGGGAAAAGCAGGGATACATGGAAAGGGTAGGGGGATGGGTCTGGGTGGGATGCTCTTCGGAAGGGCAGTGTGGATTTGTTAGGCAAAATGGCCTGTTTTCACACTTTAAGGATTCTATGATACCTGGAGGATGAAGCTCCTCAGTGTTTTCTCGAAGCCTCCATGTTGGCCATCATTCTTCATAATGTCTTGGCATGTTCAGTGTCTCCATTCTCTACGTATGGAAGTCAGCATCAGCAAAACACCAGCCTCATCACATCATAGCCAATCTCACGCTACCTCTGAAGACACTTCAGTACTGCACTTTGGAGCTCATTGACGTCTTATGTTGCTGTGCTGCTGCCAGGTCACTTTACGCACAGGGACACAAATCTGTTTCATCCATCTCCACAGGACGCATCTTGGGATTTTGACCTTGCTTTCTTAGCACTCACTCGGTTTGAGTTTACTTGGATGCACACAGCATCTCTGCCTTGCCTTGCCTTTTAACACAGACAGAAAGCCAAGCAGCTTGTCATGCTTGCCAGCATTAAATAGTCAAGGAGGTGAAATGTTGCTGTATGGCAATATGCTATATGTCAGGCCTACACATACAGAATGCCACACCATATCTCAGCATATCTCAGCAGCTTCCATGGCAAATATGCTGCATAATAACAAACAATTTAGCCACCACCTCTTGACATTCAGTGGTGTTACCATCACTGAATCCCCCAATATCAACATCCTGGGTGTTACCTTTGGCCAGAAACGCATTTGGGCTTGCCTTGTAATACATTGGCAATGAGCGGGTCAGATGCTTTTAATACTGTGGTGAGTACCTCACCTCCTGACACTCCAAAGCCTGTCCACCAACTGCAAGACACAAGTTAGGAGTGTGATGGAATACTTCCCACTTCCCACCGGGCGCAGCTCCAACAGCACTCAAGAAGCTTGATGCCATCCAGGAGAAAGCAGCCTGCTTGATTGGCACCACATCCACAAGCATCCACTCCCTCCACCACCAATGCTCAGTAGCAGCAGTGTGTACCGTCTACAAGATGCAGTGCAGAAATTCACCTATTAATTAGCACTTCCAAACCCTTGACCACTTCCATCTAGAAAGACAAGACCACCAGATACATGGGAACAGCACCACCTGCAAGCTCCCCTCCAAGCCTGTCACCATCCTGACTTGGAAATATAACACAGTTCTTTCACTGTCGCCAGGTAGAAATTCTGGAATTCCCTCCCTAGGAGCAATGGGGTCTACAATAGCACATGGGCTACACTGGTTCAAGAAGACAGTTCACCACTGTCTTCTTAAGGGCAACTAGGGACAGGAAACAAATGCTGGCCAGCCAGTGATACCCACTTCCCACAAGTGAATAAGAAAAATATACTTCAACTAAGTGACCATGTCTGAAAGTCTAAATAGAGTAGTCCTTAGTACAGTCAAGCAGGACTACAGTCAACCAATAGGTGTTTCACAGTCAGTCAAGTACATCATACAGTCTTAATCCAGACAGTTAGCCATGGTAAGGCAGGTGTTTGGTATGACCAAAGTCTGAGGATATGTGTCCTTATTATGAAGGGATTGAATTATGATGAGTCCTGCTGGCCAGGTCTAATATGTACAGGGATTACAAGTAAGTTTGGGAGCTTTAGAGAAATCGGCGGCTGTCCTCACTGGTCAGTTCTGAGGGTATGGACAGTACTCACAAAGTGGATTTTTGGGCCATTCCAAACTCTGCTGAGAGAAGTGTGAACTTGAGTGCAAGAATTGGAGCCATTGTGCTGGGACATTGTGCAATGTGGGCAGCTCTATATGTAAATGTAGGGTCTGATATATATAGGAGGGCACAGGGTACTGTTGCGGGAGGAGGTCATTGTTGCACCACACTTTTTAATTGCTGAGTTTGTGATGGTGGACTTGACTCAGTGGTAGGCTAACAGCTGAAGGGGAAATGAGATAATATTGCTTGTTAAATAAAAGGTTAATTAGGAACATGAGAATCTTCGAAGGTGATGGCATTGAGAGAGACAGTAGCACAAAAGGGTCCATGAAAGGTTGGGGTATAGAAGGGAAATTTTGACTCTTGAGCAGAGTCTGAACTTACTTTCAGTAAAGACAGCCTGCTGATTTCTCTATAGCTCCCAAACTTACTGTAGATGTTCCGTCTTCCACCATATCTCAACTGTTCAATAAGGATGAAAAGTGGTTCCTTGCACACTCTGTGAGTGGAGTAAGTTTGTTTTGTTTTCTGTGCAGGGCGGGACACACTAATGGGCAATCTGAGGCTGTTCAACTGACAAATGCATCTCCGAGGTATCCGTAGATTCAATAATATCACACGTTTCTCATCAAATTGCTCCGCATGTTACCCTCCTGCATTGATAAACAATTCATATTGCGCATATTGTTCTCAAGCAATCATGGCAATATAATTGATCAATATAATGTAGCCCAACTAAGCTTTGTGTAATAATTCCCAGATAGTTCCAGAGATCTTATAGCTGCACAAGGGTAGCAATCTCTTTTCCTTTCGAAGAGAAGCATAAATAAGTGAGAACATGTGTCCTTATATTCAATATTGTGTTTCACGACTGATGGAGTGGTAAGATAGCCACAACATCCCAATGTACTTGCAGCCAAGGTTTACGATGCATTCAAAAATCTCAGAGGTCAATGCAGAAGCAATGCATTTCATCGCCCGCCAATGAGGCCTCCAAAGCCTGTATTAAAGCCTAATATATGTTTGATAGGACTGCTCAGGAATTATATTGATAAGGTATTATATTTCTGATGATCTCACATAGATTCATTGAATCCATCCTGAACTGATTCAGCAATGGCATGTGCTATAGTTGCTGTCATAACTATATAAAAATTAAGTTTCAAAACTGTCAGCAAGCCGAGAAGCAGTAGCAACCTCCAGCAAACGTCAAACATTTTCTTCTTGAAGAAGTCATCGCAGATGTTGCCCCCAGGATACAAAGGATGTTTGGAAGGCCATTTCCTCCAGATGACAAGTGCAGGCACAGACTGAGCATGGCCTGGGGCACCATAACAGAACTGTGTCTTTTATTGAAGCAGGACTTGCACACTGGAGGAGTGGAGCTGCCAAAGTGACAACAGCTCTTCGTTTTTGTGTGACTGGCTAATTCCAGGCATCCACTAGAATCTCTTAAACCTCAACTCAAAATATGTCAAGGATGTTGAATTCAATTTGTACAAGATGACACTGCTCATCTCTTTTCCCTGAGACAAAGCATCTGCTTTTTCATATAGCTGCTCAATGGTTTAGTTAACTTCACTACAGTTTAAATTTCCAAAGTCGGCACATCGTACATGGTCCTGGTTGGAAAAGGCATTTTATGTATCATAATTTGGATGTTACTGGGGTATCGGACATCACCTATCCTTTAAAAAGTGTACGTTTTCTTCTGGATACATTGGTAGAATGAACCTTTGCCCTCAAAAGTGTTCAGTAACCAATGAGTGGCCATAAATACGGAACAGTAGTGGAGGCAAGATCTATTAGATCTTGTGTTCCCATTAACTTTGTAATAAGCAACTTCCTTAGGTTTCGGGATCCTTGGCAGGTTGGCGGTGGAGGGGCTGGACATCCCTGGAGTGTCCTGAGAGGAAACGTCTGGCTACTAGTGTGTAGTTCTTTCTCTGTCTGGGGGTCTGCTAGCATCACTGTGTGTCTTTGGAAGAATGGGCACTTGAGTGAAGTCAGGGTCCCTCATCATCATCTCATCTTGCCACAGATGCTAAAGCAGTGGAGTGTAGCTGAGCGAGTACTTCTAGCAGTCACTGAGTATTCTGCTGGAGCTGGCTCTCCATTGTAGCTGCTGACCTGTCCATGGAAACAGCCAGAAGTAACCTGTCAGAGCCAGCATGGTACTGATAAAATTAGTTGACTCTCTGCCCTTCAATCCAAATTACCAATATCTCTGATGAACCTGTGTTTGCATAAAGTATTAATACATGAGGATCTCTCCTACCTGGGGCTGTGCAGGTGAGAAGTGCCAGTGATGCGCTCACTAGAATGTGATCCTGATGTAATCTAGAAACAATACTCACCAAGGTGCACATGTCTGAGCTGGTGGAGAGTGCCAGAAAATAACTTTCCAATACGGGATTTGTGGCTCCTTCCTCCGACATGGAGGTGGAGGAGGAACTGATTGCTGAAGAGACTGATCTTTTTAGGGCAGAGGCTATGTGGATGCCGCTGGTGCCTGCAAAAGAGGAGAATTAGTTGTGTGAAAGGATTAGAATCTTAAGCATTTTAAGAATACAACCACAGTGGTGGTAATAGGAGAGTAGGATGGAACAGCACCATTAAACTTATTTGGTTGCTTAGACATGGTGGTCTTGACATGCCACCTGAGCGGTTTCGATTCTTTCCTGGTAAATATGGATTAGTTGAATAATGTCACCTACCCTGCTGCCTGCCTTTGACCTTGGTGACCTCGTGACCCAATTTAAGATCTGCATATGCTTCAGGCAGCAGCCATGTCTGAAAGTCAAAAGGGAGGCATCCTCAGTCAAATCAACAGGCAATCCCTTCAGTCAGATGGTAGAACCTTTATGATAACTTTAGGGGTATGGGAATTGAACCTACCTACGTGTCGTCACTCTGCATCACAAAATAGCTGTCCAACCAATTGGAGCTAACTGACTCTTTGTAGAAGAACTTAATACTAAGGCTACTCAGTGAATTACTATCTCTGTAGCAATATCGCATGATTTGTAGCTGATTCAAACAGAAAATCAAATGATTTGTTTTACCTTCATCAAAAGTCTTTGATTTTGCAACTGATATGAATAATATTTCTCGCTAATGGAGTTTCATGATTTGTTTTCTGAGACTACCAAGCTCCACTATGAGCTTAGAGATGGAACATTCATGGACTTTTTCTCATTATTAACTCTGATGTTGCAAGAAAAATACAAGTTAGTTTTTAACTGTAATTAAGTCCAAGTCTATTTGAATTACATTTGTTTCAGTGCTGTTTCTGTTTCTCTGTTAGCTGTCTTTATTTTTCTGCAGATAAAACTTCAATTCCTAACGTGAAGCACAAACTAGATTTCTGCAGCACCGTCATGTGCTAATCTTATCTGAGGTGATTACAACACACTAATTATGCGCTATTCCTAATGATTCCACTGTATATATGTTTCTCCACCTTGTTATACCAATTTTGACCTGTGAACTGTAGGCAGGAAATGTTATCATCTCTAACATCACATAAGGAATACCTGAGACCTGATGGGCTTAGGGAATATGATGGACATGTTAATTCAGGTTTAATTGAGTGTGAAATTATTTTTAAAAATACTGCATGAAGTGATTTTATAAAATAATCATATTGCACATTCAATTCAAGTTCACTGGAAACATGCCCTAAATGCAATCCCCATCTGTTATTCTAGTTTGTACTCTCATTTGTAAATGGTTTAAATTTGTTGAGTTTTTGTTTAAATAGCTAATGGCAAAGTCTTGCCTTATTAAAATATGAGCCAAGTTGTGACAAGATTGCTTTAGGTTTTGGCAAAGGTGCACATTGTTAACTTAGAGGCATTTAAATTTGCTCTTGATTAATTTTCTTGAAAGTAGTCACAGAGACAGAAACATATATGGAATGCCAATATGTAAATATAAGTGTTAATCCTAACTGACATTAGGAAACTTGTGTTACTGCAAATAGTTTCAACATTGTAGCAACATAAAATAGCCACACAAGTTCAGGTTGAGTGGAAGTTCATCTTAAGTAACAGGCTTAGTAACCTTAGGTTTTATATTGTGTGTAATAATTTGAATTTAACGAATTTTCAAGCAATCCTCTGGACTGCCTTGTTTTAAACGAACTGTATGTTTGCAGTTTAAATAAATGCATACAGATGATTTTCCCTGAGCTCAGTGAAGAAAGCGAACAATATAGACATTTAAAAAAAAACTTACATTTATATGACACTTTATCACATCCTCATGCTGCCCAAAAAGTTTTTATATGCTTAAACTTAAGTGCATTTACAGTTTTGTATAATTCTGTGCAGTCAACTGAAAGCAATATTAGGTTTCTTTACAGTAGTTTCAGTTGCTGCAATAAAAACCCTAGAGGGAGCTTTATGCAAAGTATATATATAGTATTACTGTTACGAAAGATGCTACAAGAATAGAGTATGATGTATAAAGTGCAAACATATTTATTGCATAGTCAGTTGATGAGAAATATAGTCTAGTAACATTATACAAAGTTTTGAGGTGATAAGTTTTATATACCCTTATGGCAATGTGTGTATGCTGTACGCTCCGAGTATGTTGTATCATAATTGACTTTTTTGAAAAACACCTTTATTCCTCTCTGCCCTGGTACAGTGGAAGCTCTCAATTACGTTCTTTGCCTCATACCTTCCTGTTCTCTCTTCTGTTATATTATCTGAGGTTGCACATACAGCATCACGCCTCCCTAAAGCTATCTATTAAACAGAAATAATCAAATGAGTTAATGTCTTCCCAGTCCTCCAAGGACAATCATGAGTGGAAACATTTTCAGTCTTTAGCTGTCTAATTAACCTGCATCGTTCAGATCAAAAGCCATATTCAAAAATATAAGCCTACAAAGTACTTGGTGGAATAGTTAAGATCAATATAAGTTTCTGCCATTATTAAATAATCTGAAGTAAGTCTTAACAGATAAGTTAGCGCATAGTGGTTCGGTAAGTTGCCAAGATCACAAGTCATTACTGAATGGAAGTGATGGGCTGAATTGAATGGCTGATTAAGCAGTGGCTTATTATTGTTGGAAATTTGAATTTATGTCGGGAGGAATAAACCAACTTCTATTTATGGAGTGCTTTTAGTCAAAGCACTCCACTAGTGGGAATTGAAACTATGAAACAGTCAGAATAGGTGACAGAGTTCTGCAGTATGGGGAATGAGGTTGTGCAACTTTCTGTGATTAATGATAAACAGGCAACCAAAATATTAGCAGTGGAGTTGCAAGCAGAAGGTCTAGCAGAGTTGTACGAAACAGGGTGGAATGATACTGAAGGGATTTTTAGATGAAGGTGAAGATTTTAGTTTTCTGAAGTTTGGTGAGCCCAGTTGTGACTGGAGAGAACCATATGATGGATGAGTTGAATTGTGCGAGATGGAACATGAGAATTTGGGAATAACTGATGAAAATAGTGAAGTTATGGTCTAAAGCTGAACAAAGTAAAAACGATGAGTGACAGATTTCCAAGATTTTCCAAGAAATCATTCTGGCCACTTTGTCCTATGTTTTCCATGTATTTTGTCAATTTTGAAATGAGAATCTATGAGTTAAATATTGATCTGACAATTATTCCAAATAATATCTGTATTTCCAATTGACATTGCTAGTAAGATAGTTTCTCTGCTGACTGTGGATGCATAAATTACGCCTTATGTTTTAAATGATCTGTAAAGCGTGCATTTTTTAAAATTGGAAGATAAACATGGGCCTCCTATCTGAAGAAAGAAAAATGCTTGTGAAAAATGAGTAAACCTTGGATCAGTTAGATTATTAGCCTGCTAGATGGACAGAACTGGATCAAGTTAAGACATGACATGAGCTTCTCCTATTTTACCTTTGGCAGTGCCGTAAAAATATATGTAATGTAATAATTCTGTAGATACTATTCCTTAAAATATAAAATCAACAGTAATTAAGCTTAATGTCTCAGAATATGGAGATTTATAATGCTCCTTTGCACATAAATCAAAAAGATGACACCTACTGAACATTTTTCTCTTATCACTGTTGTATGGACTCAACAGAAGGCAATTGTTAAAGATTAACAAAATGAACTAAATTGGACATGAATATGGACAGGCTATGCTTAGTAAAACAGCACATACCTGTGACCACTTTTGCTGTTCCAAACTTGATGTTCTGTACTTGTACTGTGTGAGAAACGAAACAAATTTGGTCTTACTAATTGCCATATTCTCATGCTCTCCTTTTCACAACTGGCCATAACGTGGAAACATAGTTTGAAGGCAGAATTTCTCCTGCCAAGAGGTGGCAGGACAGAGGGCAGGAAGAACAAATAATCAGTGGGTTGGTACCAAGATACCTGCCTCCATCCTGCAACCCCAACAATCAAGTTCTGGTAATGTATAATCCCTCTGATCTGCTACAATTAAAGTCCATAAGGGCTCAGTTAGTTGTCACTGAATGAGCTCAACCCTGTAATGGCCCCATTATATGCTCCTTGGCTGCCTTCCCAACAGGAAAAACCAGTGTGGCCTTCCTGTCAGGTTGGTGGAAAATGCTTCTGTTCACCCCAGTCTGAGGCTAAATGTGGACATAATGGAAGGAGCAGGAGAGTGGCCATTGAGAACCTTTGCCTTTGAGCTTCCCTGACCCTGTGAAAAAGCAGTATTGCCAGTGAAGCCTCTTAGGGCTGCACTGCCTGAACCTCCATTAATGCTCTCTAGCTGCCATCCACTGATTGACCTTTAGCTTTTGGCCAGGCAGAAGTAAACTGTTAAGGCTCGTGATGAGCCAAAGAGCCTTTCGTATGGGACTTAAATGATTGATTGGAGTTTGATTTGGTGGGCGTACTTGGTGGTGGGAGTGAGGAATTAGTTGCCACTGAAGATGCCTCTCTCCACACTTCAGAGATTTAGTGCTCTCTGCTCTAAGTTTCAAGTCTTCTCATGACCCTGACTGGCTTCTTTTTAAAGTAATTTCAACTTGCATATCATGATGTGAAAAGGAGCATTTGCAACAATGATATGAAGCAGAATTGCAGATGCTGGAAAAGTGAAACAAAGTGCTGGAGTATATATTCTGACCAACGGTCACTGGACTCAAAACATTAACTCTGTTTCTCTCTCCACATGTGCTGCCGCAAGTGCAGTGTTTCTTCGGCATTTTGTTTTTACTTACAGTAATAACACTGTTCTTTTGTGGAAAAGCTTTACTTCAGAAGTTGCAAATAGAAATACAATAGTTTATTTCAAATATTGTTTTAAAATATCTCCTTGTACATCCTTCTCTATTCCTGGCTCTATTTTCTGTTAACTGTTTTGTGCACTATTAATTGAATAATTTTACTTGCAGCACAAATTCATTCATCAACTAATTAATAAGATTTTTTTTAACAAAATAAGCTATTTACAAGACCGCTGTAATTTGGCCTGATCACATTAAAACATGTGATGTTTGACATAAGGGCTCCAACCAGCCTGAACAATTGATAAGATAGCTGAATCGTCCACTGATCTAAATACCGTAATCAAATTAGCTCAACAGCACTCGATCTAATATCGGCCCAGGACATAATTCATTTTTGTATGCATTAGTCCATTTTATCCTTACTGTGTTTCGTGTACTCTACTAGCTTTTGTGAATTTTAGAAAGAAATAAAATAATTTCATTATTAACATTTAAGTTAGCTTATAAAGTGATGGTCCAAAGCAATGTTCCTAAAATGTTGTGGAGCTATTTAATCCTTTAGCAGTGTCATCTATTACTGATAGCTTGTAATGCCCTATGCCAGGGTTACTGTAGGTGAATGTACTGTGTGATAGTGAGTGCAATGAGCACAGCAGTTTAGACCTTCTTCTTGCGGCAGAACGAAACTTGTGTTTTGTTTGTAAAGTTAATTATAGAATATTTAAATGCAGGGAATAGAGTCCCGAATTTCTCTCATTATATTGTTGTACCTGAATATTGTCAAGTATTTAATGTGGAAGGTAATTTGATTTTGTAGTGCCAATAAGTTGATGCTTTCTCTCAGTTTCTTCTTGTTTTATCAGGGGCTTCTCCCCTACAGTTCATCTTTCAACTCTTATTGCAAGTTACAATATTTGCAACCTAATACATATTTTTTTAAAAAGTAGCCAGTTATCTTGATTTCCTACTTGGTTATTACTGCATGCATCCACTTATTTCTAAGGTGAGGGGATTTGATTAAAATTCTACTTTGGTCAGGTGCAAGAAGAAAACTTCCTCAATGTGGAAAGTAAAAGTTTATCTTGTTAGCACTGGGGAAAGAATGGATTGAGGGAGAAAAGAGATTTTGCCAGACATTGAAGCACAATTGCTCCATCACATCCTGCTAATACGTATCTGTGTGCCTTTTATGGTTAAGGCACTTGAGGGCTCTTGGTATCTGGGAAGTCATGCCCTAACTTTAGGAAATGAAATCTGTAAATTTGTTTCTCACAGGCTTCTGAACAAAAACTGTATTTGCACACTGTAGGCCAATGGAAATGGATATAAACATATGCTTACAGATGTAAGTGAAGCCCAAAGTTTTTTTTTTCTCATTTAATTGGCTAGTTGTTCTTCATTTACATCTGTGCATTGATGGTAGAGATCACCAGGAACCACAAAAATGAGTCAGTGTGGAGCCGGAGGATTGATGAAGGGTGTAAACCCGAAACGTCGACTTGCCTACTCCTCTGATGCTGCCTGGCCTGCTGTGTTCCTCCAGTTCCACACTGTATTGACTCTGACTCCAGCATCTGCAATTCTTGCTGTCACCAAAAAAATGAGGATGCATTGTATGTATTTTGCTCTGAAACTATTTACTACCACTAGTTATACATACTGCATAATTTTGTTTCCTTAACAATGAAGGGAGAGAGAAATACTAACATCACTACTTCTTTCTGAGTACATAACTACAAATGAGCTGCAGTTTTGCATCATGTCTCCTTTAAAAGGTGCTCAACTTTGTTATTTCTCTCCATTAGATACGGACATGGTTATGAGATATTCTGTGTTGCCTGTAATAATGCCTCGACTGTGGTGGCTTCAGCCTGTAAGGTATGGTGCAAAAGATTTTGGAGCGATACTAAAAACGTACTGCAATAACAAATATTAGATTGTTAAGTAAACAGACTACTTTTAATACGCAAGTTGAATTTAATGTGTAAAGAGTTTTACTGTAGATGGAAATGTTCCTTTGCTTTTGTCAGTAATTTATGATTAGTGTTAGGAACAATTTTCAGTCCTCCCTATTATATAGTAAAGTGGCTAAGTGGATCACAACATTCAAATGATTACTTATTGGAAAACCCAGTGCTAGCTTCCACATGAATTTTCCGTGACTAAGTTGTCAATATTTACCTGTCATCCTTGTTCTGCACATAGGTGACACTATGAAAGGTCTTTGTACTTGTCTTATGTTATTGGGTTCAACAATATTCATTTCTACAGTAAATTTAAAAAATAGCTTTGTATGCCTTTGCAGACTCCAACCAGTGGAGTATGGCTCTGCGGCATTAATTCTTCTCTAACTGAACTGTGAGTGTGACCCTGAATTGTTTTGTGATTTCCTATAGCCAGACCTTGCTGTAGCAGGGTCTGTGTCTACTATTTCTTAGCTTTGCCCTTAGATGTTTCAGCGTGAACTTATTTGCATGACATTATTATAAGGGCAAGAAGAAAAAGGAAATGGCATTTAGGATCAGAAGAAAGTTGGAATTAACAACATAAGGATTGCAAAACCAGGGTAACTTTTAGTGAGTGATTTTATTGTTTATCAGATGGCTGTGAATAAATACCTCAAAGAGCGCACATGTAAAAAAGATCAAATGAAATAACTACCAGACATCTTATTATGATGGTAGAGAATGTTAAATTCAAACAAAATTCTACATTGAGTGTATTTTGCTGTTGAATTAGTTTTAAATCATCTCTGTTGAGAATAAGCCCAGTGGCAGGGCAAGGATCATTTTATTATGAGTTCAGCTCTGTTCAGCGAAACATAGTACCTTTAAGAAGAAATCATTGGCTTCAGGTTTTAAACTTTAAATTTCTTATTTCTTGATTACAGTTATCTTTGATTATTTTCTGTCTACTGATTTCTTCACCTCTTTACCACTTGCCCATAGGCTGCTATTTTAGTGATTTTGGAGAAGCTGAAAACACCCTTTTCCTTTGACTGCACCAAGGAACCTCTAACTGCGACCTTCCCCTTCCTGTCATTTACCTCTTCTTGGGTCGTGATGCTTTACTCGGGGTCGAGAGGTGGGGGTTGGTCATACTGACAGCAGTCTTTGATTAGCACTGCCACAAGGTAGACAAGTGCTGTTGGCATCCAGTTAGCTTGCATCTCTTGGAGTTGGACCTATCAATAAAGAGCCCTTGATCCTTGGGATGGCTTGACAGTTAAAAAGAGTGGGCCTTCCCAAAATAAAGCAATGCAGCAACTTACCAGCTGTCCTGGCATTGGGTGAGACCCCAGTTTCTCTTTTAAATACTGCCCCTTATATGTAATGTTAACTCTATTTCTGAATGACAGAAGTTGCTGTATAAATGTAACTTACTTTCTTATCCATTGCTCTTTTTTAAGAATTTTGCTGTTGCTTTTTTTTCTAGCCGTTCGAGAATTTAGCCATTTGACCTGGTGTCCAGTATTTGAAAATCGATTTTATTTGCCAGTAAAGTTTGCTTCCAGAAGCACGGTTATGATATAGCTAGATAACTCTAAAACAGAAGTTGCTGGAACAGCTCAGCAGGTCTGGCAGCATCTGTGAAGAAAAAATCAGTTAATGTTTCGGGTCCGGTGACCCTTCCTCAGAACCCCATCCTCAGTGACTGCCTCTGGCTCAGACTCACCTATGTGGATTCCAACTGAGGTTTCATCGCTTATGTTTTGAATCCTCCCAGGATCACAGGTATCTCCGTGATGTTCAACGTTCCACGGACAGCTGCTGTCACCACATCCTGAGATCCACGCTCAGTGCCATGCGACATCACGTGCACACTCGACCTTTCCCACAGCGTCGCATCCCATTGGCTCAAGGTTGCACCACTCCCACAGTTCATCGATTTCGCTTCCAATTTCCGCCCTGTCCTCACGTTCATCTGGTCTATCTCTGACTCCTTCCCTTCCTTGACATTTCTGTTTCCATTTCTGGGGATAGACTGGCCAATATTATCCACTATAAATCCGCTGACTCCTACAGTTGCCTGGACTATACATCCTCAAACCCTGCTTCCTGTGCGACTCCATCCCATTCTCTCAGTTCCTCTGCCTCTGTTGTATATGTTCAGATGAAGCCTACTTCGACAAGGGAGCCTCCGAAATGTCCACCTTCTTCCTCAACCGAGGATTCTCTAGCACCATAGTTGACAGGGTCCTCAACCAGGTTCGACCCATCTCCCGCACTTCCGCCCTCAACCCTTCTCCTCCCACCTGCAACAGGGATAGGGTTCCCCTTGTCCTTACCTACCATCCCACCAACATCCACATCCAGAAGATCATCCAATGCCATTTCCGCGACCTCAAGCAAGATGCCACCACCAGACACATATTCCCCTTCCTTCCCCTCCCTTGTCTGCCTTCTGCAGGGACTGGTCCCTCTGGTACACCCTGGTCCACTCTTCTTTCACTCCCAACAACTCCCCACAGCCCTACCCCTGTAACGGGCGAAGGTGCAACACTTGTCCATTTACCTCCTTCCTCCCCAGTATCCAAGGGCCCAAACATACCTTCCAGGTGAAGCCACACTTCACCTGCACTTCCCAGAATCTAATCTACTGCATTCGCTGCTCACAATATGGTCTCCTCTACACTGGGGAAACAAAAAGTAGACTGGGTGACCGCTTTGCATAACATCTACGTTCTGCTCACAAAAAAGACCCTGAACTCCCTGTTGCCTGCCACTTCAACGCAGCACCCTGTTCCTTGGCCAGTTCTGAGGAAGGGTCACCGGACCTGAAACATTAACTCTGATTTGTTCTTCACAGATGCTACCAGACCTGCTGAGCTTTTCCAGCAACTTCTTTTTTTGTTCCTGATTTACAGCATCCGCAAGTCTTTCGGTTTCTGTTTGTCCAATGTTGATCACAACCAGGGAAGACAGAACTTTATGAACAAGTTCCTGAAATTTTTGCTTGATATTTTAAAATCTTGATTCACGGCAAAGTGTGCTACACCTTGTTATCTCAGTGTTGATATTGGCAGGTTTGTAAAGAGCAGTAATACAGTAAGGAAATATTTTAAATTGCTTGTAAATTTTGATTGAAAAGAATTCAAAAGCCTTAAGCGGTAAACCACTCACTTCTGAATAAAGACGTCATGTCACGCCTCAATAAGCATGTACTCCAGGCTGACATTCTCGTGTAGTATTGAGGGGCTCTGCACTTTGGAGATGCTGTTTTTCAGATGACAAATTAAACTGAGGGATCTCTGTCTTCTGAGATTTTCAGAAAAGACCACATAGCATGACTAGAAGGAGAGCAGTGGAGTTTTTCCAATGTCTTGAACAAATATCTATTCCTTAAGCAAGATGAGCAAATTATCTGTCCTTCTTGTCACAAAGGTAGTGTAAATCCTGTTGCTACAAGAGCAGGTCAAGGGCTGATAATTCTGCGACGAGTAACTTGCCCCCTGATTCTCCAAAGCTTTTCACAAGTCAGGAGTGTGATGAAATTCTCTTCACTTCCAGTGTAGATACAGCTCAGGTGACACTTAGGAAACTCAAAGCCATCTAAGAGAAAGCAGCATACACAATTTACACCTCAATCACAACATGCGGTCACCCACCTTCAACATTTATTCCCTCCACCACTGATGTACTTGCCTGTTTTATAGCTTCAAATGCACTTCCAAAATGCATGATTCATTATAAAGATGGTAAAAAGCACTCCATAAATGCAAGTTGGTTTATTTCATTTATTTGCCTTTGATCTGAGCAGGATTGAGGCTGTGATAATGATATCCTCCCTTACTAATAATTAGTTTATTAACCTTACAAAAAGCTAACTATTTTTCCCTCTGGATATACATTTAAGGAAAGATTTTCTGTTCTTTAAATGAATGGGGCCATCCTGACTAACAAGCCTGGGATGAGACAATTGGTTTCTTTTCATATAAATGCAAAATACTACAGATGCTGGATATATATAAAACATACGTAGAAAATACTGGAGAAACCCAACAGAATTCATGTAGAGAGAAACAGAGTTAAGGTTTCAAGTCTGGTATGACTCTTCAGAACTGCAATTATACAAAACTCTTCAGACCCCACTGTGAGTAGGTCTGGGCACCAGACCTTAGGAAGGATATAATAGACTTGGAGGGAGTACAATGTAGGCTTACAATAATGATACCTGGACTTCCGGGGTTAAGTTATGAGGAGAGAATACACAGATTAGGCCTGTTTTCTCTAGAATTTACAAGGTTAAGGGTTGATCTAATTGAAGTCTTCAAATTAGTAACAGGAGAAAATGGGGTCGTTAAAGATAAACTATTTCTACTGGTTGGGGTTTCTGGAACTAGGGGGCATAGTCTGAGAATTAGGG
Organism: Rhincodon typus; assembly: GCF_021869965.1. Classification (NCBI taxonomy): domain Eukaryota; kingdom Metazoa; phylum Chordata; class Chondrichthyes; order Orectolobiformes; family Rhincodontidae; genus Rhincodon; species Rhincodon typus. The sequence continues at coordinate 69,417,454 of NC_063333.1, read as the reverse complement.
CCAGCCTGTTCAGGAGACATGTTAGGAAGGACTTCTACAACGGTAGTAGTTGATTGGAACTCTTTTCCACAAAAGCAATGGTTGCTGGATCAGTTGTTAATTTTAAATCTGAGGTAATAAATTATTGTTACGCAACTGTATTAAAGAATATGGGCTCAAGGCAGCGATATGGAGTTACGCCACAAGTCAGCAATGATCTCGAATGATGGAACAGACTCGGGGACTGGATGGCACACTCCTGTTCCTCTGTTCACACTCCTAACTACGCCTCTGGGTGCTCTGGTTTCCTCCACAGCCCAAAGATGTGAAGGTTAGCTGGATTGGCCATGCTAAATTGCCCATAGTGTCCAGAGATGCGTAGATTAGGTGGATAAGCCAAGGGAAATGCAGGGTTACAGGGATAGGGTAGGGGGCGGGGGGGTGTGGGGGGTGCGCTTGTCTGGGTGGGATGCTGTTCAGAGGGTCAGTGTGGACTTGTTGAGCTGAATGGCCTGCTTCCGGACTGTAGGGATTCTATGATCTAGAAATCACCCTGATCTATCCTTTTTTGGTCCAAAATGGATATCCTCACATTTGCTTACATTGAACTCTATCTGCCACAGTTTTACTCATTTACTTTGTGTGTCAATATACCTTTGTAATTTTAAGAAATTCTTATCATTTAGTGTTGGATGGGTGCAGTTCCAAAACACTCAAGAAGATCAACACCATCCAGGACAACTTATCTGATTTGACAGGCTTGACCACCACTTTAAAAATTCACTTCTGTTCTGCTGGCCCTCAGTGGGTTGCAGTGTGTACCATCAGGGAGATGCACTGCGGCAACTCGCCAACATTACTTCGGCAGCACTTTCCAAATCCACAACCTCTACCACCGAAAAGGATAAAAACAGTAGATGTGTAGGAATAACTTCAATTACAGGTTTGCACCAAGTCACAGACCATTTTGACTTGGAACCGTATCGCTATTCCTTCATTGTCACTGGGTGAAAAGTCTGGAACTCTGTTTCTTAACAGATTTGTGAGTATCCCAACAGCCCGAGGACTGTATTGATTTAAGAAGGTGGCTCACCACCAGCATTCACAGGGGTAATTAAGGATTGTCAACAAATTCTGGCCTTGTCAGCAATGTTCACATCTTATTCATGTAAAAAGCAATAAAGCCTTTGAAGTAAAAAGCCTTTGAAGGATCCACAGATCTTGTTGAGAATTTTTGAATTTGACTAGAAAAAGCTCATAGGGCAGATTCTGTTGTCTTCCATGATTTTTCTGCATGATTTTTTTTTTTCACAGGCCTCCAGAGTGGAGCATGCAGCAATTATTTTGTGGAGTACCTCCAAATGGAAGCAGATTCTTGTCTTGCCATTCCACAGTCTGACCGTCACTCAGTTGGCATTTTCACCAGATGACAGATTCTTGTTAGCAGTTTCACGAGACAGAACCTGGTCTCTCTGGAAGCACCATGAAGTGGCTGAAGCTGATTCAGGTAACAATACAATAAGGACACTTAGTTTAAGGTTTACTACAGCTTCATTTAAAATCACTGAATATTGTATAAATTGATATCCAGACTCTACCAGAGTAATTTTTGAACAAATTATTTTACTTCCAGTAATTTGCTGTGTTAACTGGACATGTTAGCCTTCTTCATCCACGAAACATCAGTTTGGGATAAAGAATTCTGCACTTTTGCTGTTCGAGAGTTCACTGATGTAGCAGTTCACTGTTTTCCACATTCATTCTTTCTTTCTTTACCATATGACATATGATTTGTAAAGTTGCAGAACCTGTTCAGCGCAAACATTCCAAAAGCAAAACATTCTCTGAAGAAGGATCCGAAACGCTTATTCTACTTTCTATCCACAGATGATGCCAGATCTGTTGAGATTCTCCAGCAATTTCTGTTCCTGTTTCAGATTTTTAACATGTGCACTTCTTTGTTTTAATCAAAAATACTTTTAACTCAAAAATGCTTCGAACCAAAATTAAATTGAAATCAACTTAGTTCATCTGTGACTATATTCTGAGAGGTTCACAACATTCATTTTTTTTTTCTTGATATTTTCTGTGTTATTAAACTTTGATTTAGGAACTTGTGTTAACTTGGGGGGCTGAAAGGCCTTTACTTCTGTGCTGTACTCCTCTGTGACACAATGATTTCTGTTTCTACTTCATGAAGGATTATTAACTGTCCACAGAAGGTAACTGGCTATTTAAAACTAAAGTGAACAAGCATTATATTGGAGCAAAATTTGCATGAAATGTTGCCTTAGTGTTTGTAGTGTAAATCTAGTTTTGGCATTTCATGAATAATTACCATTGTAGCATGTTTAGACCCTAAAGTGAGATTTTCATAATCAAGAATTTTTTTTATACTCATTTGTGGCATGTCGGCGTCTCTGGCTGGCCCGCATTTATTGCCCGTTCCTTGTTGCCCTTGAGAAGGTGGTGGTGAGCTGCCTTCTTGAACAGCTGCAGTCCACTTGCTGTGAGTTGACCTACAATGCCAATAGGGAGGGAATTCCAGTACTTTCACCCAGCAACAATGAAGGAACGGGCAATATATTTCCACGTCAGGATGGTGAGTGTTTTGAAGGGGAACTTGAAGGTGGTGGTATTCCCAGATACGTTCCCATGTATCTGCTGCCCTTGTCCTTCACTATGGAAGTGGTCGTGGGTTTGGAAGGTGCAGTCTGAGGATCTTTGGTGAATTTCTGCAGTGCATCTTGTACATAGTACACACTGTTGCTACAGAGCGTCAGTAGTGGAGGGAGTGGATGCTTGTGGATGTAGTGCCAATCAAGCAGGCTGCTTTGTCCTGAATGGTGTCAAACTTTTTAAATATTGTTGGAGCTTCACTTATCCAGGCAAGTGGCGAGTATTCACTGATTCACACTCCTGACTTGTGCCTTGTAGATGGTGGATAGACTTTGAGGAGTCAGGAGGTGAGTTATTAGCTGCAGTATTCGGAGCCTCTGACCTGCTCTTGTAGCCACTGCATTTAAGTGGTGAGTCCAGTTGAGTTTCTGGTCAGTGATAACCCCCAGAATGTTGATCATGGGGGATTCAGTGATGGTAATACCACTGAATGTCAAGGAGCGGTGGTTAGATTGTCTATTATTGGTGGTGATCATTGCCTGGCATTTGTGTGGCATGAATGTTACTTGCCACTTGTCAGCCTGGATATTGTCCAAATCTTGTTGCACTTGAACATGGACTGCTTCAGTATCTGATGAGTTGAGAATGGTACTGAGCATTTATGCAAGCATCAGCGAATATCTCCACCTTACCTTATGATGGAGGAAAGATCATTGATGAAGCAACTGAAGATGGTTGGGCCGATGACACTATCCTGAGGAGCTCCTGCAGCGATATCTTGGAGATGAGTTGATTGACCTCCAACAATCATGACCATCTTTCGATGTGCCAGGTATAACTCCAAGCTCTGGAGATTTTTCCTCTAATACCCATCGATTCCAGTTTCCACCAAATGAAATGTATAATAGCATTATGGTTTTTGACATACTAAACTCTGTAATGGATGTTTTCTCTACCAGAATTAAATCTTTATTAAGTCATTCATGAAGTCCCAGCTGTCGCAATTGATCCAATTCTATACCTTCAGAAGGATACCTGGGCCTTTGAAGGTCACAGGGGAGACTTATTTGAATGGTGGTGAAGAGGGACTTTCAGAAGTGAAGACACTAAACGGAAGTCTTGCTACAACTGTATGTGGTGTTGGTGAGACCATGCCCGAGTATCCTGGGTGCAGTTTTAGTGTCTTCGTTTTAAAGTGGGGTACACTTTCATTGGAGGCAGTTCAGAGATGGTTTGTTGATTATTGGGGTGAAGAAGTTGTCTAATGATTAAAGTGTTAAGCAGTTTGTAACTGTTCATTGGAAGACTGAGCGGTGATCTGATTGAAATTATGAGGTTCTGAGTTGATTTGACGAGCTAGATGCTGTAAGAATGCTTCCCCTTAAAGGATTACTTGGGGACTCTCCCATTCAATACGGAGATGAGAAGGATTGTTAATCTTTGGAGTTGTCTACTCCAGAGAGCAGTGGAGCTGAGGTTATTAAATATGTTCAATACTAAGTTGAACAGATTTTTGATACAGATGGTAGTGAAGGGTTATCAGGTACACGTAAGAAAGTGGAGTTTAAAGCATGCTGCTATAAGTGACAAAACAGCTTTGAGGCCAAATGGCTTAATCCTGCTGCTGTTTCTTTGTGCTTAAGTGCTTTGCAATGTAGTTTGCTGTGGAATGGATTTTCCTTTGATATTTTGCTGAGTTATATTTTCTACTCCAGTCACTGTAGGCTGATTTGTTTAAAGATATCTGACTTGTTTGTTAAGTTTATTGATTGGTCTGCTGTAATTGTTCAGTGCTTGACAGTACTTGTTATTTGTATGGGAGCAATGTCACAGATTGACGATAAACACTTTCTTGCAAAATCATTTGTAAGTACTGTGTACTCTCAGTATTGTTTCTTTTGTCTTTATACAGTGACACTATCTGTTTTTATTCTCATGAGCTATCTTGCCTAGCAGTCAGTTTGTTGTCAGGTTTGATGACGCCACTATACAACTGGCTTGTCAGCCACCTGCCTTTCATTCATATCTGATAACTTTGCTGTCATTGGATAAGTTGCTTGGGTCTTTGGTTCACTCAGCTGCATTGTGGCTAGTGCTGTTATTAGACTTTTCGAATTACAGCAGTACAAGTAATAAGAGACATTACCAAATCTAAACTTTGAACTATTAACATACTAATAGTTGAGTGCATTCCTGTTTTCAACATATAGAACATAGAACATAGAACATTACAGCGCAGTACAGGCCCTTCGGCCCTCGATGTTGTGCCGACGACTGTGAAACCAATCTGAAGCCCATCTAACCTAAACTATTCCATTATCATCCATATGTTTATCCAATGACCATTTAAATGCCCTTAAAGTGGGCGAGTCTACTATTTTTGCAGGCAGGGCATTCCACGCCCTTACTACTCTCTGAGTAAAGAACCTACCTCTGACATCTGTCTTATATCTATCACCCCTCAATTTAAAGCTATGTCCCCTTGTGCTAGCCATCACCATCCGAGGAAAAAGGCTCCCACTGTCCACCCTATCTAATCCTCTGATCATCTTGTATGTCTCTATCAAGTCACCTCTTAACCTTCTTCTCTCTAACGAAAACAGCCTCAAGACCCTCAGCCTTTCCTCATAAGACCTTCCCTCCATACCAGGCAACATCCTGGTAAATCTCCTCTGCACCCTTTCCAATGCTTCCACATCCTTCCTATAAGGCGGTGACCAGAACTGTACGCAATACTCCAAATGCGGCCGCACCAGAGTTTTGTACAGCTGCAACATGACCTCATGGCTCCGAAACTCAATGTCTCTACCAATAAAACCTAACATACTGTACGCCTTCTTAACAACGCTATCAACCTGGGTGGCAACTTTCAGTGATCTATGCACATGGACACCGAGATCTTTCTGCGCATCCACACTACCAAGAATCTTACCATTAGCCCAGTACTCTGTATTCCTGTTACTCCTTCCAAAGTGAATCACCTCACACTTTTCTGCATTTAATAATACCATATAATTTCTAATGTCTAGGCTGTAACTGTCCAGTGCTTTCAATTTTAAATTTTAATATGTCAACTTAAATATTCAACTAGTGTTCAATGTAGCATGAAGGAAAGAAAATTATACTGGACCTGTGTCATCAGCAAGTCAGCTAAGATGAAGAGTATTGAAAAATTATTTACTGTTTGATTGTATCACCAGAAAATTGTTGTCATGCTGTGGAAAGCCTTGTGAAGCACCAGAAGAACTGTACTTAGAATGAACAATTTCTGTTCTAATTCTTGGCACCTTGGAGAAAGAAAATTCATAGATGATTAAGTGACTTATGCTGAAAATCAAAGAAAAATTAGTCCTACTTTGATTCCTTAAGCTATAAGCACAGACATAGTAATTATTAAGTGAATGGGAAAGGATAACATTAGATAAATTGAACTAAATGTCTTAATTTAAAGTGATAATGGCATTTTAATTTAAAAATATGACCATTTGTATAATATTTATTAACTTGGGTGAATTTTACTAATGTTGGTTTTAACAGAAGAGTGAATTGACATGGATAAGCGCCTGAGAAGGAAAAGACATTTAGGGAACAGGCTGGTTAGTGGGATCTGCATATTTGCTTTGGCAAGTAGGCATATGAACATAATGGGCTGAATGGGCATCATTGATGTTGTAATTGTTTGATGATTCTATATAAATCAACATTTATTTATAAGAAAAGTTTAAATTTATGTAGAAGACTAATGTAATAGCATGAATCAGTTTAAAGGACTACAGTTTAAAGAATCACCCAAATTCTCACAGTTCTAATTATTGCAAATATAGAGGGCAGGATTTTTCCACAGGCTTTGGAATTGCAACATTGGTAGAAGTTGTATTGCTAAGCCCATAGTTGCCATGAACTAGAATGGAAGAGCTATTTTCCTGGAGTCAGTGTCCTAAATGGCTGCTTCTAAGCTCTTGAGTTAAGAAGGGTCGGTTGGCTGTCAATGCTACTAGCTAAGTCATAGGACTGGTGGTCATTTAGCCTCAGCATTTCAACTGAGAGCATAAGGCAGCACAGCAAAATGGACATAATATCAAAAGCATAGAAATAATTAAACTTTTTAGAGAGGCCAAATTGATGATCCCAACAAATCAAAGAGCTAATCTCTGCATCCCGAAGGAAAATCCGGAAAACTGGCAAATGTCACAAACTAGTCCGACTTATCTTGTATACTTCAAAATGGACATCTAGTATGACTAGTATTACTGGCAGTTGACTGTTCTTTTTCCCTCTGCAGTTGGTAACATTTAGGTTGTGTGTGCAACCTTTGCTTCCAGCTGCCTCCTTTTTGGGAATGGTATCTCTGGCTCTGATGGCTCCTCCGAATGCCACAGGGAAGCCGCCTCCATTAAACTATGCTTTAACCAGAAAAGTGCTTTAGAGGCCTCCAAATGACCCCTAATCGTGACCTTAAATATTTAGATTGGTTGCCTGTCATATTACAGCAGGCAGCTGTTCGACTTTCTTGCTCTCCACAGTACCTATGCTGAGAAATGATCCTGATGCAGCACTTCACTATTTTATTACCTGACCGCTCTCCTCACAGCAGAGCTGAGAAATTATCCCCAGAGATGTATTGATTTTACTCAGTTGTGCATTGTTTCTAGTTCCTGTTTTAAAAGTGCTGGTTGGTGGCAGTCTTGTATTAAGTTCTTCTGCTATTTCATATTAATTCTGAATTTTAAATGATATTCTTATGTACATTCTTGTGCTCTGACATTGTGACACTTGCTGTCCGTTACTGGAAAGCTTCTCTTGATGCAGAATGTAAATGGCTAAAAAGCTGAACAAATTGCTTATGCATCCCTGTGACAAGTAAAACTGAGATGTTAATGAATTACACAAAAAAACCTCATTGTTCATGAGGATTTGGAGTCTCCATTCTAAGTTGGTGTGTTTGAGTACTGCTGCTCATTCCAAAATTTTCATTTATTATCATCCCAAAAAATTTCAAATCAAATTCTGTACTAGCAAGGTGGAGTGATCCAATCAAACATGGTGAGTCACTATTGTCTGATTTGATGCCTTTAAATCAAAAGGAAAGCTGTTTGATTAAACAATTATAAGATTAAATCAAAATTACCAAAATACTACAGACTCTATACTTCATGTACTATTCCTTTTTTCTGGGAATAAATGTGTAAGCAGATATCTGAAGGCTGAGAAATACCTTTTAAACATATTGTGTGAAGAAGGATGATCTGGAATTATGGCTGGATATAAACAGTGAAGACAGTGCACAACAGTGTGTAGACTGGGAGGAACCTAGCTGAATTTAAAGGATTTAAAGCGTTTAAATGATTCCTAGACACCCTCAGACCAGCAAAACTGAATAAAACCCTAGTTTAGCTGGGAATTAGTGTAGGATTTCTGGCATCTGCTGTAAGAGGGTCTGGGTGCAAGCTTCAAAATTGTTTCAGTATCTTGGGGTTGATTGGTTCTCAGTTGTCTGTTGCAGTCTTTGCGGGGGATCTTCTTTATTACGTTGGTCCTGTCCATAGTGGGTAACGCATCTTTGGTTCGGGTAGCAGTTGGCATAGGGTTGATGTGGGTTTGTGTGCTAGTCTGATGCCTAGTGGTTGTAGGAGTCTTGTGGTCAGTTCAGATGTGTTCTTGATATAAGGTAGTGTGATGAGTGTACTGGGCCGTGCAACATCTTCCTGGTGTCGTTCATGTAATAGGCATCTTCTGACCCAGTTTTTCGGGTATCCGTTGTCCTTGAATACTTGGAAGAGGTACTCTTCCTCTTTTTGGCGTAGTTCTGTGTTGCTGTTGAAATTCAGGACTTGGCCTGCGTGTGTGGCTTTCCTGTGTACCTTTGTTAGGAATTCCCTGTTGGTCCTGCGTTCCACCATGACGTCCAGAAATGGGAGCTGTTTGTTCTTTTCCTCTTCCTTGGTGAATCTGATCCCGGTGAGAGTGTTGATTATTAGTTTGTGTAACTCCTCTAGTTTGGTCTGTTCAATAATTACGGAGGTGTCGTCCATGTAGCGTATCCATAGTTTCGGTTGGATTAGCAGAAGGGCCATGTTTTCGAGTCTCTGCATCACTGCTTCAGCTGTTAGGCCGGACATAGGTGATCCCATGGGTTTTGCATTGATCTGTACATATATTTGGCCGTTAAAGGTAAAGTGGGTAGTGAGGTATAGGTCCAGTAGCTTCAGCATGTTGTCTGTGGAGATGGTGCCACTCGAGTCTTGATCTTATTTCAGTAGTGTTGCCAGTGTTTCTGTTGCTAGTGGTATGTCTATCGATGTGAGTAGGGCAGTAATGTCAACTGATACCATGGCCTCATCATCGTCTGTTCTTATGTCCTTGATGGAATTGAGGAACTCTTGGGCTGAGTAGATTGAGCGGGGTGACTTGCTGACGGGGTGCTTTAGTCTTCATTGTAACTCTTTGGCTAATGTATGTGATGGCATGCCTGGCGGGGAGACTATGGGTCTGAGGGGTACTTGTGGTTGATTGGCTACCCGAGCTGGTTTGTTGTTTTTCTGCAGACGTTTCATTACCCTGCTGGGTAACATCATCAGTGCAGCCTCCGATGAAGCGCTGTTGTGTTTTCCCACCTGTTATTTAAACTCTGGAGTCAGTTGAGCTGGACTGCCTCACTTCTGGTTTTCCTTTGCAGTGGAGCGTTTATGGGGTCGAGCTCTATGTGTTTGTTGATGGCTTTCTTCGTGGATTACCAGGCTTCTAGGAATTCCAGTGCTTGTCTCTGCTTTGCTTGTCCCAGGATCTTGGTGTTGTCCCAGTCGAATTGGTGGTTCTCCTTATCCATGTGGATAGAGATGATTGAGTATTGGTCGGGTCTTTTTGTAGCCAATTGTTGTTTGTGTACCTTTGTTCTTAATTTCCTTTCTGTTTGTCTGATGTAGTGTTTGTCACAGTCTCTGTAGGGAATCATGTATATGATATTGGTCCTGTCCGTAGTGGGTCTTTGGTTCAGGTGAGCAGTTGTCGTAGGGTTGACGTGGGTTTGTGTGCTACTCTGATGCCCAGTGGTCATAGTGCTAGTAGTGTCTGTGCTGTGCAGAGATAGTCTTGTTTGTTTAGTATTACAGTCAGGCGCCCTTTGTCTGAATCATAGAATCCCTACAGTGGGGAAACAGGCCCTTTAGCCTAACAAGTCCACACCAACACTCAGAGCATCCCACCCAGACCCATCCTCCTAATCCACATCCCTGAACACTATGGGCAATTTAGCATGGCCAATCCACCTAACCTGCACATCTTTGGATTGTGGGAGGAAACCGGAGCACCCGAGGAAACGCACACGGACACGAGGAGAATTTGCAAACTCCACACAGACAGTTGCCCGAGGATGGAATTGAACCTGGGTCCCTGGCGCTGTGAGGTAGCAGTGCTAACCATTGAGCCACCGTGCTGCCCCCACTGAGCCACTGTGCCACCCCCACTGAGCCACTGTGCTGGTAGTATTATGATGTTTCTGTCCTATTTCAGTCCTTCTAGGGCTTTCCTTTCTGATGTGTTAATAGTGTTAGGTTTGCTCCTTCTGGTCAATGTTGGGATCACTGTCTGTCTTATGGCTTAGATAACAAGGTGTAGAGCTGGATGAACACAGCAGGCCAAGCAGCATCCGAGGAGCAGG
>NC_063333.1:69387930-69402199 GCF_021869965.1 Rhincodon typus | reverse complement strand
AGACCTGGAACGTCAGCTTTCCTGCTCCTCTGATGCTGCTTGGCCTGCTGTGTTCATCCAGCTCTACACCTTGTTATCTCACGTTTATATCAATGATGTTTTTACTACTAAGTGAATAGTAGAATTAACTTGGACCATATCTGCATTTTATTTCTGTTTTAATTTCAGATCCTTTTTTCTCCCTGTTTGCACACACGGATAAAAATACATCCATACATAGCCGAATTATTTGGACTTGTGACTGGACTTTCGACAGTAAATACTTTGTCACTGGTAGCCGTGACAAGAAGGTGAGTGTTTAGAATAGTGGTACAGGGGGGTCAATGATAATGTTGCATAATCCTTAAGGAAATGGTTTTGGGAAGTGTACTAAGAAGATTTGGTTTTCACATGACTGCAGTATGTGTGAGATTGCATTCATATTTCTTTTAAAAAAGTAGTTTTCTACTTAATTTTACAATGTCTTGATTTTCTGTCAATGTTTCAAGTTTTCTGTTCAGGTTTCAGTCTCAGAAAATAAACAACCTGCGGCATATGATTGAAAATTTGAGCTTCTTGTAAAATGTATGTTCTCTTCAGTTGAATTTATTAATTTTGAAAATCAGAAGAGTAAATAGTTAGAGATAACACAGTGTGGAGCTGGAGGAACACAGCTGACCAGGCAGCATCAGAGGAGTAGGAAAATTGACGTTTCAGGTCGGGACCCTTCTTCAGAAAGGCCTTGACACTTAGGTGCTGGGTCACTAGGCCAGCAGTTTCTTGGTCCTAAGAGCCAGTATTCGAAGTCAACTCTTCGGGGGATTCAGTAGCAAGAAGTTTTTTTTTCCTTCTTGTGGGTGGAGATGGCAAGGAAAAGGGGCTTAGAGGCAAGGAAAGTGATGGCTTTCAGAGACCACCCCTTTGCCCCCTACACCTGTGCCTCTGATTGCTGGGGAGGCAGGTAGTTGGAGAGGTGGCGATTTGTGGCCTTTAACTGGCCATTAATTGACTATTTAGGGTCTGCAATAGCTGGTAAGCCAAGAAAGTCCTCTGTGGTTTTCTTAGCCAGCTCTTGATTGCTGAGCTGATGAGAGATGGTAAGTTTCTTTCCAGCACTAAGTCACTGCATTGTTTTCCATTCATTGTTTTCCCACTCACCACCTCGACGATGAGAAAATGGCACGCTTTGTTTCCCATCATCAGAATTATGGGATTCACAATTGGCTAGAAAGCTCTATATGATCAGCTATACTAATAGCTACAGTAAGAAGGAAAAGGTATAATACTTTGGCAAAAGTTTCATCTCATGATGTGACTAAGGTGCTCCATTATAACAAGCTTCAAGTCAGGAGTGTGATTGAATAGGTGGAAGACACCAGCAGCATACCAGAACTTCAAGAGAGTCAAGGACAGTGGTGAGTGTAGTGGCTATCACTTAGGAGAAAGTGCTGGGGAAGCTGAAAGGCCTGAAGGTGGATAAATCTAACCTAGACCACCCCAGAGTTCTGAAGGAGAAGCTGAGGAGGTTTTGGTAGTGATCTTGGAGTCACTGGAGTCAAGGAAGGTCCCAGAGGACTGGAAAATGGTTAACTTAACACCCCTGTTTAAGAAGGGGAGGGAGGCAGAAGATAGAAAGTGATAGGTTGGACAGCCTGACATCGGTCATTGGTGAGATTTTTGTGTCTGTTGTTAAGTATAAAATTGCTGAGTACTTGGAAGTGCATGGTAAAATAGGGCTGAGTCAGCATGGCTTCATCAAGAGAAGGTCATGCATGACAAATATGTTAGAATTCTTTGAGGAGGTAACAAGCAAGTTAGACAAAAGAGAGCCAGTGGACGTGTACTATTTGGATTTCCAGAAGGCCTTTGACAAGGTGCAGCACAGGAGGCTGCTAAATAAGACCAGAGCCCATGGTATTAGGGGCAAGGTACTGGCAATAGAGGTTTTGCTGACTGGCAGAAGGCAGAGAGTGGGGATAAAACATTTTTTTTTCCAGTATGGCAGCCTGTGACTAGTGGAGTCCCACAGGGGTCAGTGTTGGAACCACAACTATTCATGATTTACATTAATAATCTGTGGTTGAAAGAACTGAAGGCATTGTTGCTAAGTTTGCAGATTGTTGAAGGAGCAGGTAGTGTTGAGGAAGCAGCGTGGCTATAGAAGGACTTGGACAGACTAGGAGAGTGGATAAAGAAGTGGCAGATGGAATACAGTGGGGAAAGTGTGAGGTTAAGCACTCTAGTTTACACCTCTATTCTTCTTACCATTTTCTAAAAGTGAAAATGTTTTGGAAATCTGAAGCACAAAGGGACTTGGGAGTCCTAGTTCAGGATTCTCTTAAGGTTAACATGCAGGTTCAGTTAGGAAGGCAAATACAATGTTAGTATTCAATTCAAGAGGGCAAGAATACAAGAGCAGAGATGTACTGCTGAGGCTGTATGTGGCTCTGGTCAGACTGCATTTGGAATATTGTTTTGGGGCCTGTATTTAAGAAAGGATTTGCTAACATTTGAGGGGTCCAAAGGAGGTTTATAAGAATGATCCTAGGGATGAAGGCTTGTCATATGAGGAATCGAGGACTCTGGGTCTGTACTAGATGGGGTTTAAAAGGAGAAGGGTGGATCTGATTGAAATCTACACAATATTGAGAGGCCTGGACAGAGTGGGTTTAGAGAAGGCATCTCCACTAGTAGGAGAGACTAGGACCCAAGGGACACAGCCTCAGAATAAGGGGACGACCCTTTAGAACTGAGATGAGCAGGAATTTCTTCAGCCAGTTGGTGGTTAATCTGTGGAACTTATTGCTGCAGAAGGCTGTGGAGATCAAGTCATTAAATTTACTTAAGATAGCGACAGGTTCTTGATTAGAAAGGGGAATGAGGACTATGGGGAAAAGGCAGGATTTAGAAACAATTCAGTCATGATTGAATGACAGAACAAACTCGATGGGCCAAATAGCCTAATTCTGCTTATATACCTTATGGCCTCAAATGCAGCCAAACATCAGAGAAAATCAACTTACTTGATCAGTGTACACGCTTGGATACAGACTGGTTATGCAATGTTTGACTAAGAATTTGGCACCATACAGGAGCTGGTTATTTGGTATTTCACAAACCTCTGCAATAATTATAAATTTAGTGCTGTAACTGTATTCAGTTCTATTGCATGACAGGAATTTTGTCAGATAGCACATGAGGAAAGGTTTACCTTTTAAGTACATCACCAATCCTGCACAGAAGTTTAATAGTCTTTGCGCTTTATTCGAAACAAATAAGACCTTAAGAAATAGAACAGGAGAAGGCCATTTGGCCCCTCGAGCCTACTGTGCTGTTCAGTAGGATCATGGCTGATCTGAATCCCTTGTGCCCACTCTCCTGCTCTTTGCCCATAACCCTTGATTCCCCTACTGATCAGAAATTTGTCTCAGCCTTAAATATACACAGGTCTCTGGCCCCACAGCTCTCTGTGACAAGGTCAAAGACAGTTAACTCTCTGAAAGAAGAAATTCCTGCTCATTTCAGTCTTAAGTTCACACCCTTAGCTCTGAGACTATGCCCTCTAGTCCTACACTCCCCCACATTCCCTCAGCATTTAGCCAGTCAATCCCCTTAAGAAGACTATATGTTTCAATGAGCTTACCTGTCATTCTTCTAAATTCCAGTGAGTAGAGTCCAAATCTGTTTAACTTTTGTTCATAGGCAATCCCTCCATACCAAGGTTCATCCTAGTGAGCGTTCTTGGAACTGCCTCCAGTGAAATAATATTTTTCCTTAAATAAGGGACCAAAACTGCTCACAATGCTCCAGATGTCACCTCACTAGCATTTTGCATAAATTTTGTAGTATTTCCCTCCTCTTACATTTCAACCCCCTTGAAATGGGGCCAACATTCCATCAGCCTTCCTGATTACTTGCAGCAGCAGTGTGCTAGCTCTGTGTTTTGTGCACAAATACCCCCACTTCCCCTTGTGCTGCAGATTTCTGCAGTGTTTCCCCATTTAAATCGTATTCTGTTCTTGTACTCTCCCTTCCAAAATGAACAACTTCACATTTTCCCACATTATGCTCCATTTGCCATGTTTTTGCCCACTTGCTTAATGTATCAATATCTCTCTGTAAACTAACCTTCTCGCAATTCCTTTTCCACCTGTTTTTGTGTCATCTGCAAATTTAGCTACGGTACATTCCCTTCCTTCCTCCAAATCATTAATCTATTTTGTAAACATTTTGAGTCTCAGCTCTGCTCCCCCCACTGTATAGGTAACCAACCTGATCAACGGCCTGTCATCCTACTTGCTGTTTCATTTATGCACCTTTTTGTAAGCCTTCAGTAAGTCCAAATATCATGCATCTGGTTCTCCTTGATCCATTCTAGTTGAGACTTGCTGAAAAAATTCTAATGGGTTAGTCCGAGATGATTTCCCTTTCATGAAGCCTGCTTACTCTGCTCAACTAGATTATAATTTTTCAAAATTACGGTGATTACTTCCTTAATAATTGATCCCAACATTTTTCCAAAAATAGAGATTAAGCTAATCAGCCTATCGTGACCTATTTTTTGCTTCCCTCCCTTTTGAATAGAGGTATCATATTGGTAGCTTTCCAATCCTCCAGTACTCTTCCAGAGTCCATTGATTTTTTTGAAAATTACAACCAATGTATCCACTATCTCTGTAGTGAGTTTATTTTTAGGATCCCAGGATGCAAGCCATTAGGGCCAGGGGACGTATCTGCCTTTAGCCCCATTAGTTTACTTCTTTAGAGATGGTGATGGTACTTAATTCCTCCACTGTATCCTTTTTCATGAATGGGATGTTCAAAGTATCTCCCACCATAAAGACTAAACCAAAATATCTGTTTAACTTCACTGCTGTTTCTTTGTTACCCAAAACTACTCCACCAGATTTATTTCCTGAGTGGCCTCTTGTTCGTTTTGACCTCTCGCTTCCTTTTATATATTTAAAGAAGCTTATTTCTACTTGTTGTTTATTTTCTGCTTATCATTTTTGTCCTCCTTTGCTAGGATTGAATTTATTCCAGTATTCAGAGCTATCCTCCTTATATGATTTTTCTTTCAACTTAATACTCTTTGTAACTTCCGTAGTTAGCCATGTTTGGTTTATCTCTCTCTTAGAATTTACTCCTTACTTACATATATTTTTGATGAGAGTCTTAAATTACCTCCTTAAATGTCTACCTTTTTGTTTACTGTCTTTCTTGCCAATCTATCTACCCAGATTACTTTAGCTAACTCTATCCTCATTTCATTGTATTTCCTTTTATTTAGGTTAAATACAGTTGTTTCTGACCCGAGTTTCTCATTCTTGAAGTGAATTCCGGTTCAATCATATTATGATAACTACTTCCTCAGCAATCTTCTATTCCGAGGTCATTTATTAAACCTGCCTCTTTACTTGTTATTAGGTTCAAGATAGCCTGTTCCCTGGTTGGCCCCATGACACTTAGATTTAGATTTATTGTCACATGTATATAAAAATACAGTGAAAAGTGTTCTTTCACGTTTTGAACACAAAGTGTCATCATGCTCCAGTGCCATCTTGAAACACTGAATATAATGCACAATTTTACTGCAATAGAATTCATCATTCCCTCCTCCTCTTGTTCCTCCTCCACTGCTCCTCCAGTTGCTGCTGGGTCTCTGTAACAGGCTCTGGCGTCTCAGTTACAGGCCTCTGTCATCGCCACTCCCATGACTGCCGTGTCTGAGCCGGAGCCATGGGCCTGGGGATGCATGGGTTACATACCTCCTGTTCCCCACCCGACGCTCTTTCAGATGATGCTGTTGATCTGCCATCTGTTCCTTTCCTTGATGCTCCTTCAGGTGCCAGGGCCTAGCTGCAGACCTGGACCCTTGGCCCAGCCTACGAGTCCGGGCCAGGGAAGTGAGCCTGGGACTGTTTGTTGATTTCCGGGAGACCCTGAGCTAGGGTGGAGCTGTGTCCCACTCGTCCTGGCGTTGTTGCCGCTGGAGGCCTCCTCCATCGCTTGCAGTCTCCAGGCTTTAAAGTAAATGAAGAAAAAAGGAAAAAAATAGAAATAGAGCAAAAGTAAAAATAACAAAAGAAAAAAAGAAACACAAAGCCATCAGGAGTGGACAAGCCCCAGGCTCAGCCCCGCTACTCCACCTCCAACTTGACTAATCCAGTCAACATGAAAGTTAAAGTTACCCATAATTATTTTTTCTCCTCTTTTTACATGCCCTTATTATTTGTTGATTTATACCCTTTCCTACAGTATAGAGGCTTCTGTTTGGTGGTCTGTACATATAAATGTCTTCTTTCTCTTGTTGTTTTTTACCTCTACATTATCAGAGCCTAGATCATCTCTCTCAACTGTCCTCATTTCATCTCTTATTAACAGTGCTGTCCCACCACCTATTCTTGAATTATTAATAGAACTTGAGTACAAATGTTGATTACTGATAGTTGAGAGTTTATAGATAGTAAACTGTGAACACTGATCGGGAACCTTGGGGCCGACCAAAGCTTTTATTCCTATATGTTCCTGTGTTTCATTCATGAATATAACTATTTTAGAAATTGAATTGCATAACAATGAACTGTTAGTGAAGACAAAATTTCTGAATACACATATTGGATAACTTTAGCATGTTTTACATGTATAAGTTCTTTTCCTGGCCTTTGACTTTTCTAATGTTTGGATTCCTCAAGTCTTAATTTCTGCTCATTCAAATTGGTAATTTTGATTTAAATGTTGTGCCCTGATCTTTGTATTAAACAATTTTTTTTTCCTCTAACCCTATCCGTATAACAGCTCATTGTGTGGGGTAATGTGTCTTCAGCTGGAAGAACTGAAGGAAGCAGCCAGGGTGTTATCAGGCCATGTTCCTCAGTCCTGGATGTAGGAGATGCAGCCACAGCTGTCAGCTTCAGCCCTGTTACAAGTCTGGATGAAAGGTAGGTTGAAAAGTTGATATGATTGTCTTCTGCATTAAGTTATTAGATCAGCAATGACAAAAGTAAGATGTACAATTATAGAGATAACACAGTGTGGAGCTGGAGGAGCACAGCAGGCCAGGCAGCATAAAGGAGCAGGAAAGTTGACGTTTTGAAGGCTCCCGGCCTGAAACATCAACTTTCTTGCTCTTTTATGCTGCTTGGCTTGCTGTGATCCTCCAGCTCCACACTGTTATCTCTGACTCCAGCATCTGCAGTTCTTATTATTTCTGAGACAGTCGTAGAGACATGTGTTATGCAGAAAGTTTATTTTGAACATAAATGACCTTTTTAGATACTAAGGAATGAAGATGATTATTTTTACTTCCCCCATCCAGGTCTTTTCTTTTACAAATCTTACTCTACAAGAGCTTATTGAAATATCATTTACCTGTTTCATTTTGTATTTTTGCATTAGAGTTCAATTTAAGTCCCTCGCTTTCCATTTCCCACACTGCACCTAATCAGTATTTATGAAGCAACTTCATTCTATCTCTTGCTAAGTTATTTATATGCATAATGCACAAAGAACTCTCAGCCATTAGGTATATTAATTGCATTCTCAACATGGCACATGTTAGAAAAATAATGTTATGGGTAATTATTCTGCAGCCAGTATTGCTAACATTGCCCCACATTGGAAGTGTAGCTGTCTGCAGGAAAAAAAATAATGAAAATCACATTATAAGATACCTGGTATGCCAGTCATGACAGAGGTTTCATCCTCTTTTTCACTCAGGCATAATATGTTCTAAGAGCTACCTTGTGTTCACATTTCATAGCAAGATCATTCCACAATGTTCTAGAAGAATGAATCCATCTGGAAAAGACCGTACTTCAACTTTAATCCAGTCCAGATTTCAGCTAGAAATAACTTCTGGTTCAGTTACATCTGTATGATGTATATGCAAATTTACAGCTCAGCACCATTTTGACAAAGAAAAAATGAATCTGTCTAAGCATTTTGATCTTTTGAAGTTTGGAAACATAACCAACTTGAATGTCGGATGTTATTATTCTATTGGATGTCAATTAGAACTCATAATTTCCTGTTAGAAATGTTTTTTTTCTCTCTAATAGCTACATTCTTGCAGTGGGTTTGGATTGTGGAAATATATTATTATACAAGTGGAAACCACATGAAAATAGTCCAGCAAATGCAGACTGGATGAAATGTTTGCAATTGGGCAAATCGTATCCTTTTTTGAAGATTGCAAGCAGTATAGGTGCTTTTGTGGCTTTGCTATAGATGCAATTTTGAATGACTTGCTTCTGCCATGACTAAGATAAGAGAATAGTTTATTTTGTCAGGATTTGATTATTACAGGGACTAATTAAATGAAGACTTCCCCTTTAAAATTGCTTTGGCTGCAACAGTTGTGTTATAACTTATAATTTAAATGTCTAGTTTTCAGTTTCCTTCTGTGCCACAGAACTATTTTGAAGTCATTTGCATTTTGGTAGTGTGTGTTAATATATCTGGATGAAAGTGCTTCATTAGCTTTTAAACAAATTTTATTCAGAGTATGCAGCTTATGTATTGGATTTCAATTAAGAATTTATATACTTGGGATTGTGTTAAAGTGCATTTGAGTAATATAAATTATTGATTGGTTGTCTCAAAAACCCAGAAGCACTTCATTATATTTGATAATATGTTAACTAAACATAGTCTTTCTCCCAAAGAAACACAAAAACTGGACATCATGTTAACAAGCATCAACGTATAGTCTTTAGAAATCTTCTTCCTTAGACTGACTGGGTTCTGAATCAGTTTAAATGTATGTTTACATACAGATTTAAGATTGAAGCAAAATTTTTGTCTCCTAATAATGACAGGATTTCTAGTGAGCGTATTTTAAGTGGAATAATTCTCCTTCGCTAGAAAGGAAGAAAGGTTTGTGTTCATGAACTGTTTATCTCAAGATGCCCTACCATTCTGTTGTGAGCTGCATGTGACTCCAATCCAGACTATATGGTCGACTCTTAAAGTCATCAGGATCGGCTGAGTAAAAAATCTGCATTGGTGAAGCAATAAAAAAAAACTTTGCTTTTCTACAGTGCCTTTCAAAACTTCAGGATGTTCCAAAGTGATTTACTGCCAAATGAGTACTTTTAGAAGTGCAATCACTGTTGGAATGTAAAGAAAAGCAACAGTCAATTTGCATTCAGAAAACTGCCATCATGGGG
This sequence comes from Rhincodon typus, assembly GCF_021869965.1. Classification (NCBI taxonomy): domain Eukaryota; kingdom Metazoa; phylum Chordata; class Chondrichthyes; order Orectolobiformes; family Rhincodontidae; genus Rhincodon; species Rhincodon typus. The sequence continues at coordinate 69,393,050 of NC_063333.1, read as the reverse complement.
CAATGAGATAATGAGGAGTTAATTTTGTTTTAGTGATGTTGATTAAAAGATAAACATAGGCCAAAAGCGCAGAGGATAACTCCCTGCTGTTAGTTCAAAATAGTGTCATGGGACCACTTATGTCCACCCAACTTGGTTTAGAGTCTCATATGAAAGCTGCCACCTCCAAAAGTGGAACACTTGGTTGATACTTCAGTGATGTAATAATCTAGATTTTTCAGTTCTCCCCTCTGTGGGAAGACCTGAACTCGCAACCTTCTGATTGAGCTTTTCACCATGTCACAACCATCTGTTACATCCAGACCCCAGGCAAGTCTCCCTAGTTCATTATGGTTACAAATAGGATATCCCAAACTTTTTATCTCCCGGATGAGGAAAGATGAACTGGATCCCCTTCTTTATTCAACCATTCCTCCACTGTATACAATGTCAATTTAAAAAAGATCCCTTCCCTTGTAGATGCCTTGGCTCAAGATCCCACTAAATTTATGTTTTAAAAGAAGCCAATTTAATCAGGCTTCCTTGAATGAACAAAAGGATGCCAGTTGAATTAGTAACACAACACGCAGACCCACAGATTAGAAATGAGAAGTCCAGAAAGAAAAAAGTTAAGGAAAAAAATTGATCAAACTATGCATTGTTTGTTAAGAGTGGATAGTTGAACAGCTGTCTATTGCAAAAGAGGTTACCAATAGTGTTGATGTTGGCAAATGAACAGTCACATTCACGATCCTCACTTTTACTGATTTGTTAAGATTCTGTAATCCTGATGCCTATTGAGGGTGATTAGAATTCTAGCATTCAGGGTGAGAGAGAGCCTTTTTGCTGCTCAATTTCCTTCTTTTAAATTGGTTTGCAGCACTCAGAATTGGAGAAGGTTATGGTCAGAATTAGAGCAGCACAGATATCTGGGGGGGTTGAGGTCTACAGAAAATTAGACACAAGGAAGGGCGAGGACATGGAGAGATTTAAAAACTAGGATGAGAATTTAAAATAAGACTATAAGACGTAGGAGCACAAGTTGCCCATTCAGCCCATTGAGTCTGCCTCCACCGTTCAATATTGATCTGGTAATCCTCAACTCCACCTTCCTGCCTTTACCCTATAACCTTTGATTCCCTTACTGAGTAAACACCTGTCTGTCTCAGCCTTGAATATTCTTAACCATTCAACTTTTACAGCCCTCGGTGCTAAAGAATTCCACAGATTCACTACCCTTTTAGACAGGAAATTCTGCCTCAATTCAGCCTTAAATGTGCGGTCACATATTCTGAAATTATGCCCTCCAAAAATCTAGGTATTTCTTAAACCAATGTATTTCAGCAAGCACTGCAGCAACCGAGTATGAGTAAGAAAATAGGCAGGTGAATTTTGGGTGACATCAAATCTGAAGAAGGTAGAATATGCGTTGCCAATCTGAAATTAAAAGCTAGTCTAATGACAACAAATATCATTGGCTAATGGCAATGTAGCTATTGTTGTAAAAAACCATCTGCTGTACTAATGGCCTTTACCTAAGGAAATCTGTTGTCCTTACCCAGTTTGGCCTACATATAAATCCAGATGCTGAACAATTTGGTTGATTCTTAACTACCCTCTGAAGTGGCCTATCAAGCTACTTAGTTTAAATGCTGGCCCAGCCAGTGATGTTCCTGAAGAAGACAGGAGTTCTATAAAATTGTCAAATTAAGAGGTAACAAATACATGGATGAGGATTTTGTTAGCTGGTAAGATGGGGCAGGAGATAAGCAAAGCAAGGTCACACTTGAAATTATGCAGTCCTACTGATGACACTGATATGAGATTCGAAACCCAACTCAGCTGATCAAATTTGTGAATGGTCTGGTTCAGTCGCAAGCAGTTGCTTGGGAACAGAGTAGAATTTGTACCTAGAGAACAGAATTTGTGGCACAAATTGATTTCCCAATTTTTTTTTTGGAAGAAGTTTCTATTGATTTAGTTCTGAATGTTGGTCAAGCAGTCTGATAATGTAGCAACAGTGGAGGAATCAAGAGAAGTGGTTGTGAGTTAGGGATGTTTGTTGTTAAGGTTCATGTAAAAACTAATGCTGTGCTTTTGGATAATATCACTGAGATTCAGCATGTAGATTAAAAATCAGAGGGAGCCATAGATATGCCCTTGGGAAACACCAGAGGTGACAGTGTCGGAATGGGATGTGAAGCCATTGCAATTGATGAAAGAGCTCAGCTTAGAACATGGTAATTGATGTCCACCCAGCTGGATGGTGCTTAGAAGCATTGGAGGAGAATACTGTACTCAACAGTATCCAAGGCTGCCACCAAACTGATATGATAACAAGATAACTAATCTTTGCCAGGAGAAATTTTGGTACTATGGGAGAAGTTGAAACTAGATTCGAGGGATTCAAATATAGAGCCTTGGGTAAGGTCGATGAATAGGAAAAGCAACTACACTCACCAGGACATTTGAACGGAAAAGGTAATAGAGATAGAATGGGATGGTTCACAGGGTTAAATGGGCAGGTTAAATGGATTTGGAAGAGAATAGGATAGTTCCTGTACAAAGAGCTGTTAACAAGTTAGCTAATAAGGGGATTAGAAAAAGAGGTTTGATAGTCAGTAGGTTGCCCTGGGCACAAAGAGGAGCTAGAGAGGACGAGGGAGAGAAACTAAATAAAGATGTGATTTCAGAGCTGGGAAAGGGAGAGTCTTTAGAGGCTATCTGGCCCAGTGGACTAGTGGAGCAGAGGCATCTGATTGTATGGTCTTAATCTTAGAAACAGGAGGAATAAATTAATGTTGGATTAATCAGCAGAATCTAATGTGTGTCCTTGAATCTATGATAGGTATTTCTGTTTTTATTTACGTACAAAAGAGACAAGAGCCTTAGAAGCAATCTTAATTTACTAAATGAGAAAGAGTACAGATGATTAAAGAATGTGTGCTTATTTTTAAACCAAGGCATAAAATTGGCAAATGTTGTTTGATGTAGATAGATGAACATAGATATACTTTTGGGGAAATAAACAGTAGAATGAAAATATACTCAGTATCATTTTATGTGAATTGGAAGAAGAGAATAGAAGTTTTGGAGTTGAACTGAGCTGCTTTTTAAAACAAAGTGACAGCTTCAATGAGTCAATTAAAAGGAAAATTAAATTTGGCTTTCATATATAGGACCAATACCAGATTCCACAGTGAGACAAAATGTCCTGTCAGCACCATGCCTGTCAACCCTCAGAATATTGCACATTTCAGTAAAACCATGAGCTGATTTTTTTGTGGGTGGCTTGAGTTGAGAGATTTCTGACTTGGCAGTCCACTAAGCTTAAAGGGTCCCATTCAACCAAATCTTTCCTACAGGGAGACGGTCAGAATTGCATCAGGTTTTCCAACCCTGGAAGCAGATCCTAGGTGATGATAGAGTAGGCTGCTTGGAGGCTCCGCCTCAATAATCTGTGACTTGATCCCAGTTATTTCAGAGGCTGTTAGGTATGTAGCCTTCTCCCCTCACATCCCCCCCACGAACCCCCATATCATCTCCATGCCAGTCCATATTCCCCACTCACCCCTTTGTGGTCACCACAATTTTTTAGGCAGCATCCATCTTGGGCAGACATCAGGAGCAATATGGAAATAACAATTTTATACAGCACTCCCTTCTATACACTTGGTAGTGAAATTCCTATTCATGAAGGCCAAAGTTTTTAAATATCAAGTGGTTTCTATAATTAACCTCTTACAAACTCACTTCCATTCAGACCTCATATCAAATTCTTTAATAGGCTGTTTAAACTCTCAATCGAATTGTGAGCCCAGAGCTCCTGCTGAGATGATTGTAACTTTTGAAACTTTATCAAGAATTCATGATAACAAAGTAATAGTCCTTGGGGAAATGTCAACAAAGAGCTGTATCGAGACTAAATGACCATCGATAAGCCACATCTGTTTTTTTCTAACCTCCATCAGATGGCCTGTCTATCAAAGCAATCCAGCAGAGGACTTATTTTTACATGTCACTGACAGGTTTTTTTCCATGTTTAATGAATGGAGGATTTTAAAGAAACTTTGCTTTGTGACACTTAAAAGACCTTCTCAGTCTATTGAGAGAACTTGCATAAAACTAATGAGACCATCATACTGCAGCCTTAGGCTGTTAGGACCAACCGGGATGGAATCTTTTTGAACTCATTTTGAAACGGCCCTGTCGTGCTTGGATTTCCCACCTGTGGGAGTCACTTTCTTACCCCTTGCAGAAAAATTTGGATCAGAAGTGGGAGCAGAGCATCCAGATCTGGATCCTGCCTGCAGTTTTTCTCAGCGTCTTCCTCAGTCCACAAAAGTTCAGCTGCATCTTTCATTCTTTTAACTTTCAATGAACATTGCACTACCTGCTTAACCTATTCTCACAAGACATTTTTATCATGGGAATCAATCTTATAAGCTTTCTTTGAACTTACTCCGATGATTGATTGAATATCCCACCATGAATAGAGACCAAAACTGTATACAGTATTGTAGGTGAATCAGAGATAGTAGGAACTGCAGATGCTGGAGAATCCGAGACAACAAGATGCAGGGCTGGATGAACACAGCAGGCCAAGCAGCATCATAGGAGCAGAGAGGCTGACGTTTCGGGCCTAGACCCTTCATCAGAAAAGAGGGAGGGGAAGGGGGTTTTGAAATAAATAGGGAGAGAGTGGGAGGCGGATAGAAGATGGATAGAGGAGAGGATAGGTGGAGAGGAAACAAACAGGTCGAAGAGGCGGGGATGGGGCCAGTAAAGGTGAGTGTAGATGGGGAGTTAGGAAGGGGATAGGTCAGTCCAGGGAGGACGGACAGGTCAAGGGGGCGGGATGAGGTTGGTCGGTTGGAGATGGAGGTGCGGCTTGAGGTGGGAGGAGGGGATAGGTGGGAGGAAGAACAGGTTAGGGAGGCAGGAACGAGCTGGACTGGTTTTGGGATGCGGCAGGGGGAGGGGAGATTTTGAAACTTGTGTAATCCATATTGATACCATTGGGCTGCAGGGTTCCCAAGCGGAATATGAGTTGCTGTTCCTACAACCTTCGGGTGGCATCGTTGTGGCACTGCAGGAGGCCCAGGATGGACATGTCGTCTGAGGAATGGGAGGGGGAGTTG
>NC_063333.1:69343001-69387530 GCF_021869965.1 Rhincodon typus | reverse complement strand
CCCCCTTTTCTGATGAAGGGTCTAGGCCCGAAACGTCAGCCTCTCTGCTCCTATGATGCTGCTTGGCCTGCTGTGTTCATCCAGCCCTGCACCTTGTTGTCTACAGTATTGTAGGTGTTACCTTTTCAATCCTCTGTACAGCAAAACATCTCTACTCTATACCCCACCTCCCTTACCAGAAAGGGCAATATTCAATTTGCCTTCCTAATTATCTGCTGTACCTGTATACTAACCTCTCCTATTTTGAGGTCACTTCTGTACAGCATATCGGGTCTGTCTCACCTGAAGTAATATTGTGCTTTTCCCGTCTTTCTGCCATTGTGAATGGCCTCACATTTTCTCACATTATATTCCAAGTGCCAAATTTTTTGCCTATTTAACCAATTTCCACAGACTATTTGTATTTATTTTGTTTTATTTGTTCATTAACTTGGCATCGCTGACAATGCCAGCATTTATTGCCCATCACTAATTGCCCTGGAGAAGATGGTTGTGAGCTGTGGTTTTGAACCAATGCAGTCCTTGGAGTGTAGGAACACTCCCACTGCTGGTGGAAGTGGAGTTCCAGGATATTGACCCAGCGACAGTGAAAGAACAGTGATATATTTCCACATTAGGATGATGTGTGTCTTGGAGGGAAACTTGTACATGGTGTGCTTCCCATGCACCTCTTGTCCTAGACAGAAGAGATTGCAGGTTTGGAAGGTGCTATTGAAAGAACCGTGGTAAGCTACCATCTTGTAATGGTATTGGCTACCACTAGCTTGTTTGAGTGGTGAAAGGAGTGGATGTCAAAGGTGATGGACAAAATGCTAATCAAGCAGGCAGCTGTGTCCTAGATGGTGTTGAGCTTCTTCACTGTTGGAGCTGCACCTATCCAGGCAACTGGGAGTGTGTTTCATCATACTCCTAACTTGGGCCTTGTAGATAATGGGCAGGCTTTGGGGAGATGGGAGGTGAGTTACTAGCTGCAGAATTTCTCTGACCTGTTCTTATAGTCACATTAACTCCATGGCTGGTTCATTTCAGTTTCTGGTCAGTGGTAATCCCCAGGAATGTTGATGGTTGGGGATTCAGTCATAGTAATGTCATTGGATCTAACTTGTGTAGCATGAATATTTTTGGCCACTTATCAGCCTAAGCCTGGATGATGATGTTATAAATTTATTTTCCACCTATCTTTGTATCATCCCGTTATGACTCTATAAGTAGGATATTTAGCCATGCAATAAATGTAGTGTAGAATCAGTAGAAGATACTCAAATGGATGGCACGTAGATTATACAGAAGAATAATAAAATTGATCCAGCATAGTAGGAGTCAATTTACTACATTATGCCCACGATGGCTGGCTGCGGGTCAGTTTGACTAGTCTCAGTCTCAGTCTCAGTAGATTTCCAGTGTTATTCAGTGCATTCGTTATAGCATTAAATATTAAGAAGGGAATCTAATAGAAGTGCTCTAAACTCTGAAAGATTTAAATTCTTGGGTACATCAATAATAAACAGGTGAGGGAGTATGTGAGGGGGATCAGAAAGATTGGTACTGGAAGCAGCAAAGCTGTAGAATGTATTATGAATAGTGGCAATTTAAATGGCCAACTTAATATTGGCATTTAAAAGTGAATTGGATAAATAAATAATTTGAAAACTTTTTTTAAAATTCTGCAAAATGATTAAAGTGAATAAACCCAATGCTGTTGAAATTTCTGTAAAATAAATCTTCAAAAAAGTTGTTGCCACACATCTCATCATGACCAAACATTTGTAGGTCTAATGATGTATTCAAACTTCAATTTGATATGCAGCTTCAAGTACGGTAAATTGCAAACAGGATGATAAATTGTCATTACTGCTAATAACGATGGTAATTCTACTGTGTTCTGCACCTGAATGTTTTGACAAGTCAGTCTCCCAGCTGACAATACTGAATCATAGTGCACTAATTATATGAATAATGGAATTCATACTCATCATTTCTGATCAGTTTATTATTTATGACCAAACTAGTTTCTTATTTACCTCCCTTAACTGCCTTTGTTTCAGACAATGCCATACCCTAACTGTTAAGCGGCTGCGGTGGAGACGATCTGTGGGAAGAGCAGGTTATGATGATGAGAATGACAGCAACTGGTTACAGCTAGCAAGTTGTAGCACTGATCACAGTATCAATATTTGCAATGTTAACAGATTATCCCTTTAATTTGAAATACAAGAATATTTATGTTACGATTTGCTGCATTTCTGATGGGGAAAACGCCATCAAAAATTGTAACAGTTTTCCAATTTCAGGAAAGTAATGTTAACTAACCAAAAGAAAATTGTACTATGATTGCAGAGAAACATTATTCTAGTATACAAAAGGCAGCAAATGTAGAACAAAAGCACAGCACAGAATTCTGGAGCTGTCGTGCTCCTAGCTTACAGGACTTATTTTAAGCCCATTAGTCAACAGCTTTGTGGAAGAGAACAATTGAAACAACATGGTACAATATTTCTTTCTGCAGTGTTGTGTCTGTTGTCAAGAAACTTAGCAATAACTGAAAAGTGTAAAGGAATACAATTTGTTTACAATAATGTATTAATGGAGGTTTACACTATTTATAAGAAAGTGAGTTGAGGTTTCTAATATGAAAGCCATGGTGAGTTTTGAAAAAGAATGACGTTCCACAATTTTGGTGTTCAAAATGGGATTTATAGCAATTTCCATTCAGTTTTTGCAAATTTTAACATCATCTCAACACAATCTGGATTATTTTCCTTCTTGTATTAGCTCTGTATATAGACAAACAGTCCTTTTCCCATTCTGTTAAAAGAAATGGCTCTCGGCATAATGTATTTAATTGAACCCAACATTACTCTATCAAGCTATTAATCCTGTTTCCAGCCTCAGACTGTCTTTTTACATTTCTGACAATAAATAAGAAATCTTGTTTCTGTAACTGTTACTGAAGAACCTTTTACATTCTGGACACTATTTATTAAAAACCAATGAAACTAGTTACTCCAGAAATGTTAACTGTTATGGAGCTCTTCAATCTGCAGTCTTCTAAATTTCACTCCTTGTGACATTTTCTTGCTAAAATGCAAGTGATCCATTTGCTATACAGCTCAATGGACAGATATCACATTGTTTCAGGTGCAGAAGAAATCAACTGCTGCTTCAAGATTTTGAATGTTGTTCTAATTCTTTTTTTAAAGCTTGGCTTTAAGTGTTTGTTGACTTTGCAAATGCACGTATCTTCATTTGTCTTTTCTACAGTGTGTTAATGGATATTCCCTGTGCTAGTCTGCCATAATATTATGTAATAATACTCCCTTGCACTGCCAGATGATGAAGCTAAGAATAGTAGCCTGTCTGAGCAAGTCAGACCTTAGAGAGGGAATAAAACGGGCTCCAGCTTTCCTTTATGATGTAGATTTTAATGTAAGAGCTTTTGAAGGGTGTTTGTTTCTTTTCTCTGACTTCCCAACAATTCATGCGCAGGCAAATGGGAAGCACAGGACAGTGCATCTTTTATAAAGGTGTGAAAAATGTCCATTGAAAACTGTGTTACAAATGTAATTTGCAAAGACTTTTATTATTCATCGAACAAATAATAATTCCTCAAATTGTTGCAGTACAGAAGTCAACAGCATCAATTAAATGGTTTCTCAACACAATTGGTGTCATCAGAGCCGGCACATTTCAAACACATTTTTCTAACTGTTTAACAGTTTATAGTGCAAATAATTAGACCTCCATCAACAGGTACTCGTTGTGGAGTTGTATTATATTGATTGCTATTTGTAGTCATCTACCAGCTCATTACACTGTAATAGGAGCACTCTCTGAGCTACAAGTAACAAAGTAACTTCTTCTGTTCAGATTTAAAATAAATTGCTGGGTTCAGTTCAAAATTACAGTTCTTGTTTCTACCCGAAAGGTGCAGGCTTTTGTACGCACAACCTTTCAGCGCTTTCTGGCTTCTCTTTAGGAACTTCCAAACCAGGTGTCATTTTGTTAAACTCATTCTCTGACTTATTTGTGTTAGTTCAGCTCTGTAAAATATATGGTAGGTTTGACATCTGATTATTTTCCTTCTTCCTCTGGAATCCAGAGGATCTATTGAGAGTTTTATCTTTGCAGCATAGTTAGGGGTGAGAAATTGGTCATGAGGACAATGCTGTGTTCTACAGTTTTTTTTTTACAGAGTGCTACATCACAAAATTATATTTCATAACAACAAAATTGATTTTATTGTGGTGTTATATTATCATTGAAGCATAATACATCATGATACAACCAGACCCCAGGCTAGGTTCCCCAATTTGTAGTGATTCCAGGCAGGTTACACAAACTGTTAAGCTCTTATGTGAGGAGGGATGAACTGGCTTCCTTTTTTGTTCACTTAGTTGGTTACAACAAGGTTAATTTAGAAAGGATCTCTTCTCAAATGGATACTTCCAGATTCAAAATAACTTGTGTTGTAATATGAGCTAATTTTAACAAAGATGGAGCAATTAATAAATGTGAGAAGGGTACAGAATGTAAAACAGTACTCGCAGAAATAAAGGGAGTCTGAAAAGATAAAAGTTTTTTTTTTAAATAAAGAATATAAAATCAGCCTCTGAAATGTTCTAATAAATGAATAATTGAATGTTGTGACCATTGTAGCAGAGGTTACTAATAGCGTTGACATTGGTAGACAAACAATCGATTCATGATGAACTGTTGGTACATGAACAATTCTGTAGTTCAGTTTTCTTTCAACTGGGGTTGAATTGGACTTGTGACACTCTGAGTGAGAGAGTGCCTTACCTGCAGCACAGGGGTAGCTCAGGGATAGTTCTTCGACTGTCACCAGCACAGCACATTAATGCTCAAAACCAGCCTAGCTTATGAGTATTTAGTCTCACTAATCCATTCCAGTAGAAGATAAAACTGAATTTTTCATTCTTACCCTTATGTATTCTTCAAAGAGAAAAGCACAAAACGGGTCTGTATTTTGGGATATAGCTTGCTGTTGGGCAGGGAGTCGTGGGTCTTTATTACCTTTCACAAGAGATCATAGTCCAGTCTGTTTTGAATTGCATGCTATTAACCCCTCACCCCCTTTGAAGGGCTACTATTTGAAGTTCCCTTCACATCTGTGTGATGGTCTGTGCGTCTCTCTTTCTTCAGATAGCTGCATAGTTTTCATTGCAGCCTTTTTTGACTGCGTCAACTGTTTTGTTTAAGGAAGAACATACCTTGGAATTAAAAGTTTAAAATGTCAATAGTACTTTGGCATTCTGAACTGTGATCAGCAAACAAACAATACTTGGCTTTCATTAGCCCTTTTTTCCTATAGAGTTGCTCTATAGAGGGCACAACATGAGCTGCAGTTTTGCAGCAAATATAGCAAGCCAACAGAGGGTGCTCCATGATCACATTTGGAGATACTGATGTGATATTTGACTCTGCTCAGAATAAAATACGTTCCTTTGCAAAAGAACTTGTAGGTGCTATTACAATGTTTAGTCCCACCATTCAGTAACCATCATGTATCATGTTTGTTGTACCTACCATAATGGCTGCTAATAGATTAAACACATTAAGATTGTTCCAACAAATTGCATGAGATATGTTTTACAACCATAAAAGTGATTTCAATAATTTGGGATGAAATTATTGTAATGTGCTCAGGTTTAACAGTCGGAGTTTATGACCTCCTCTTAGAGTATAGTTTATTACCTAGTAATCGCTCCAGTGTTTCAATCTCCAGTGTCTTTGCAAGTCTCAAATAGTGGTTTTGAGGAAATCACATGGATGATCCTTGCCTGTGTGATCTCCAGGAAACCTCTCGTTGGCAGAAGAATGTCAAGACATTGAGGCGCTTCTAAGTGGAATAGGTGAGCATAGTTTGAAAAGCACGCCTTCGAAAGAAATTGCTTAAAGCTATTTTATTTCCAATTTTTCAGACTGACATTAAATCATTTTTGTACACTTTTGATATAAGTGGCATCATTTGCTAAAATATATTTGCCATTCAAAAGATGCAACTTTCACTGTTCAAAGATCTTTGTTATTTATAAAATTTCAGACTTCCTTGGGGTAAAAAAAATGCCATATAAATTTTGTAACCTTTTCTTAATGTATCAGTTCTGGTACAAACTGGTCTTATTTTGAATTGTTTCAGAGTCTAACAAAGACTTTAACAAACTGACATTTCTATATCTTAGATTGTGTATACCCTGCAGAGGAATGATGTCACCACAGGGTTTCAGAATATATTTCTGATCAGCAGCCAGGCTGATCAACTAAATGTAAACAGATGGGAATGATCTGCAGAAACAGGCTAAATTTTGACTCTTAGCTCACAATGGATTGCATTTTTCTCTATTATTTTAAAAGTTCGTTAATTTTAAATGTAAAATAACTAATATGTGCTGTAAAGGAGATTCAGTGTTCAAAAGACTTGAGTATATTATCATTTTATAAGAGAAGAAAGCCAACTTGAAGTACCTATTAATAGCTCTTATGAAGTGCCATGTATACACCCTGCATTGTATCTGCTGGCAGAAATATTAGAGCAAATCAAAAGAGAATTAAAGCAGTTACAAATCAAGTGTGTGGATTTGATGAGAAAACTATTATTTTCCCCCATACCCTAATAGGAGATTAGATTTGTACGTGAAGTACCTGTAGATGCTTGGTGTCGAAAACCACGTAAATTGGTATTCTGGATGCAACAAAGCTTGAGTTGCAAACGAAATCAGGAGCAATCAGGATTGTAACTTCATTAAAGCAGAAAAGGTGTATCTGAGATGCACCTAATTCCCTCCCATGTGAACATTTTCAAAATTGTAATTAAAAATGCCAGTGAGCTAAATGTAGGTTTGTCAGCTCTGGTTGTTGGAGGGTGGATCTGACCATTTGACACTTGCAAATGTTATTACTTGTCTGACCCTATCTATTTCCTTGGCCTTTAGTTCTTCATGAGCGTAACACATCTGATCTGAGAGCCTCATTCATGCATTTGCTTGAATTTCATGTGTTAAAACCAACCACACAGTGATCATGCGAAAGGGGAGCACATGATCTTAAACTTAATTCAGTGCTAACATTCCTTAAACCATTTTATAGGCTTGGAATCAATAAAGGAGAGTTTACATGGAATGGTAGAAATTAGAAGGAACTATTTCAGTCTTTCTCGCCCACTGCCACCCACGACCAAATCTCCTGAACCTGTGTGCATGCTCACAAAGCACAAACCTTTGTTCCCTTCACCATTGTCCTGTGGAATTTTGTATTGCTTACCTTTCTGAAATCGCTGTCAGCCCCAAACGTTCCTCTCCCTATGACTTATAATATCAACACAGACCCTAACTTTCTGTTTTCTTATTTTAGGGGGTCAGGGTGGTTGGTGGTTTTGGGAATGCATGGTGCTTGGAGTGGCAGGCAGGAAGGTGAAGTTAAGACCACAATCACATCAGCAATGATCTTTTTGAATGAAGATGCAGGCCTAGGGCCAGAACAGCCACTTGCTTTTTCTGATGTTCCCTCTCCCAGTTTCATACTATCATAGTAATTTCTGGTGTCAGCTGATGATGTCATCATTTTGCAAATTTGGTAGGGCTAGTGGTATGGTAGGAAATGCTGAAATGGGAATTTTCAATTCATAGAATTGTCATAGTTAGCCCAAAACTGAAATTAGACATAAAATCCCTACAGTATGGAAGCAGGCCATTTGGCCCATTGACCAACCCTCTGAAGAGCTTTTCACCCAATCCCTGTAACCCTGCATTTCCTGTGGCTAATTCACTTAGCCCGCACATCCCTAGACTCTATGGACAATTTAGTATGGCCAATCTACCTTACCTGCGTATCTTTGGACTGCGAGAGGAAATTGGAGCACCTCGAGGAGCATGTGCAAACTTCATACAGACAGTCACCCAAATGTGGAATTGAACTTGGGTCTCTGGCACTGTGAGGCAACAGTGTCTTCTGAAATCAGATTTTGAAGAGGTGCTTCTTGGCTACATGACCAACTGACTCCTTGGGCCCCTGCCAAAGGAATGGGAGTCAGCCATTCAACCAGCTTGCAGCATCATTCAATTAGGTCATCGCTGACTATCCATCTCAGTGCCCCTTCCCTGCACTATTGCCATATCATTAGCCTTAAGAACGATATCGATTTAATGTTCTTGAATGTGCTCAATGATTGAACTTCCATGACCTTCTGGGTTAGAGAATTCCAAAGATCCATTACTGTCCTGTGAAGACATTCTTTCCCACCTTAGTATTCTGAGACCATGCCAAAGGAAACATCTTCACTGCATTTACTCTATCTATCCCTTTAAGTACTTTGTAGATTTCAATGAGGTCACTCCTGTGTATTAATTTCAGATTGTCAGGATGCTTTTGATAAGGTTCCCCAAAGAAAGATGTTTAGTAAAACTAAAGTAGAAGAGATGGAAGTAGTGTACTGGTGTATATTAAGGCAGAAAACAGAGTAGGAATAAACAGGTCATTCTTATATTGACAGGCATTGATTAATGGGGTACCAGAAGGATCACTACTTGAGCCTCAGCACTTCACAATACAATAAATGGTTAGATGTGGAGACTTATGTTTTTTTCCAATTTTAATATAATTTCAATGTAATTTTTCCAAATTTGCAGATGATACAAAGCTGAACAGGAATGTTTACCACAAGGAAGATGTAAAGTGGCTTCAGAAGCATTTGGGCAGTCATTACTATTGTGTTAACCTCACAGGCTTTTCAGTTTTCCAGGTCCTCATTGCAAGCCCACATGCCTACGACTCCCTACCTTCCCCCACCTTCCCATTTAGTTTCTACGAAGCCACCTGATGGGTCAGCTGTGGTCCAGCCTCTCGAGTGACCTGATCAGCCTGTGCCAGCCGAGACCAGACCCTGACTGGTGGCTGCACATGTCCGAGACTGACTACTCAGCCCACCCACCCCCTCCTGAGATGATATTGCCAACTGCTTGCTGCAGATGTTCGGCATGAACACTGTTGTCATGTGGACACAAATGTGACACTGGCATACTGACATACAACATGTTCACACCTTTGCCCAAGGACAACTGAGCTGCATGGGCAGCTGCCTGGTTCTGTGACTGTGCCAATTGGCACTGCAAGGCAAGTTATGTCTCTGAGCATGCCAGTAGGTGCAAGTTAAATACCCATTCTGAAGGCAATCAGCTCTGGTAGGCAGCCAGGTCCAAGCCGGTAACTGGACCCGATGCAGTGTGTACTGCTGGTTGTGGATGGGCCTTTTTCTCCAAGTCTGGGATTCCAGGATACATTGCAAGTGCATCATAGAGATGCCAGGTTGATAGCAAAGATTTACTGAGTATCAGACATCATTGTTCATGGAACAATTACATATGCACCTGGTGCCTGTTGATCCTGGCCTGGGCTGGAGTTTGCTAGTGGGCAACATGGAGGTTCAGTGGAAGTGGGCATGTGATCAAGTGCCTACTCTGGTTTTAATACCAGCTTTTCCCAAGGTAGGTGAGTTTGGCGAGGTCAGAAACAAAATATTAATGAGGTGAGTTGGGCTGTCAACAAGCCTAATAGGTGTTAATTTCAGCAAAAAAAAACTCAAACAAAAATAGAAATTGCTGGAAAAACTTAGCACGTCTGGCAGCATGTTTGGAGAGAACACAGTTAATGTTTTGGGTCCAGTAATCCTCCTTCGGATTGGTAACACGTCGTTGGCTGGCGAGAATCTCGTCACGCTGCTTCTGAAATAGTAAAGGTAGAACGATGTCTCGACATCAAGATGGACCTCACCAAACATCACATCCAAATCTGTGACACATCATTCAGACCCCCGTCAGATTCCACCCTCTGATTCTGTTGCTTTCCCCACAGTTGCTGTTTCTCCAGCACACGATTTTAATTTCAGATCTCCAGCATTTACAGTACTTTTCTTTCATAAGGATGTAAATGTGTTGGAAGCAGTTGAAAAAAAGGTTTACTAGACAATACTCTTTTACATCTTTTAAGGTAAGACTGGACAGGCGAGGCTTGTATCTGCTGGAGTTTAGAAGAGTAAGAAGCCTCTAAATTGAAATATATAAGATGCTGAGTGATGTTGACAGATTGGATGTGTAAAAAGATATTCCTTCGTGGGAGACTCTAGGACTAAGAAATCAGAGAGGGAGCAGACTGCAAAGTTCTCCCCTAACAAGGTGGCGAGCAGTGATAGCAGGAGCAGGCAGTCTGAGGTGGCCAGTGGTGAGAGTAGGACTAGGCAGCCTGAAGTGATGGTAGATTTTACCAGAAATGCCTCCCCGTCATGTAATTACAGTTAAGGTATAAAGTGCAGGGGATATGTATAATCACGTGGAAACCAGCAAAACCAGGGAAAAAAAAAAGTGGTGTTCTGCTGTTAGGAATAGTATGCCACAGAAAAT
This sequence comes from Rhincodon typus, assembly GCF_021869965.1. NCBI lineage: Eukaryota > Metazoa > Chordata > Chondrichthyes > Orectolobiformes > Rhincodontidae > Rhincodon > Rhincodon typus. The sequence goes on along the minus strand of NC_063333.1, from coordinate 69,377,118 downwards.
ATTTTGCCAGTGTGCAAATTTGACATCTATATTTAAGGAAGGATACACGTGCATTGGTGGTAGTCCAGCAAAGGTTTACTACATGGGTCCCTGAGCTGAGAGGGTCATCCTATGATGAGAGGCCAGCATTTCTGAAGAAGGGTCTAGGCCCGAAATGTCGGCCTTCATGCTCCTCTGATGCTGCTTGGCCTGCTGTGTTCATCCAGCTCTACACCTTGTTATCTATGTTATATGGTGTTTACAAGAATGAGAAATGATCTTATTGAAGTATTCAAGATTATGATGGGACTTGACTAGATAGATACTGGGCTGTTTTTTGCCCCTAGTGAGGAATCTAGAACAAAGGGGCACAGTTTTAGGGTGAAGTCGATCTTTTAGACCTGAAATCAGGAAAGTGTTCTACACTTAGGGTTGTGAACCTTCCAAGTTCTCCATCCCAGAGGGCTCTGGAGATGCCATTTTTCGATATAATTTAGGCTGAGCTAAACAGATGTTTGGTCTCAAATCACTTTGTTAAAATTATTTTTAGAATCCCTACAGTGTGGAAGCATGCCATTCAGCCCATTGAGTCCACACTGACACTCAAAAGAGCATCCCACCCAGACCCTGTAACCCTGCATCTCCATGGCTAATCCATCTACCTTGCGCATTCCTGGACACTGTTGACAATTTAGCATGGTAATCCACCTAACCTATACATCTTTGGACTGTGGGAAGAAACCCACGCAGACACGGGGAGAATGTGCAAACTCCACACACAGTTACCTGAGACTGGAATCGAACTCAGGTCTCTGGTGTTGTAAGGCAGTAGTGCTAACTATTGAGTCACCATGTCACTCAATACTGGGGAAGCAGATGTCCTCCCAAACCAAGTTTGTTAGGAACCATAACAATATCAAATTTGGATAATTAATTGTGAATGTTGAGGATCTTTCAATGTAATAATTCACTTGTTTGATAAGTGTAGGTATTTTTTTTCATGGAACTAGACCTATTTTTGTCAGAGGGAATATTATTCTTTGTGATCTAACTGTTTGAGTCAGGTTGTTGTAAGGAGCTCACAGTACGAAAGTAATCACTCCCCACAGCAGTCTTTGAGCAGTGCTGCAATATGTGAACCAGCAAGAACCCAGCATGCACCTTTCTTAGATCTGGAAGAGTCAGGTTATTCCACAGAACAGTACACAAAATCTTGAGTTTTTGTATTTTATTCATAAAAACAGATTTGCAACAATTTATTAAAAATTGATTCATGCAGTATAAGGGTACAAGAAACCTTCTGTCCATTTACAGTTTATCCTGGCAATTCCAGTCTAGTTTAAAGCATTTGTGCACGAATATGTTTTGGGAAATGCCATTGGGACACAGCCTTCTCCATAAATTTACCCTTTTTTGCTGCTGTATAAAAGAACAGAAACATTAAATAACTATATTACTTTGTGAGTCTTTGATAGTAGCAGGAAATAAAAATGTTTCCTTATGGGAAAGAACTACGGTATCATTAAGACAGAAATGTACTGCATGGTTTAAACCTAATAAACTGCACACAGTCAGTATTCACAGACAGTCACAGATACACACGCTCACCTCCAAGTCCAATACTTTTTTTTTTTTGTTTTTTCCTGCTATATTATAATAATATTTCTACAGAGAACTTGTGTATACATTATATACAGTAGTCAGTCCTCCTTCCATATGATGAACTGTCTTCAAAAATTAACCTGGTTAAAAGTTAAGGAGGCAGGGAAACACATTAACAGCCAGTATTTACCATTCAGAATACCAGAAAACAGCATTTTCTTCACAATGTTAATTAAAAGCTTATTATTACTGGTTTATCAGTGCATTGAGCATGCTCCTTTGACATTGATGAACACAGGACTGTGCAACATTGACAGAACTACAAATCTGGCTCAGGGAAGTGCAAACCCAAGCTTCAATGGAGCCTTTTGAACACAGACAGAATCTAAGTTCTGATATACAACCATTGACAGCTATGGTAGCAGTAAAGCACCAATTGCCCATTTAGATGCTTCTCCATGCCAGTCCAGGCAAGTGCCTGCTATATGTAGTCTATGAATGAGGGCTGAAGCCCACACTTGTCAGCCACCTCAACTGGGCACTATCCTTCTTGAAGGAGGTGTAAGTTAGCATCCTGTAGGGATCTAATTTAAATCCAAGATGATACATAGGAACAGGAGATAACACAAAGTCAGTTCACTGAGACATACTTGGAAATTCATACCAGAGCCAGGTAGTTTCAAAATCCTCCAAAATGATGCAACTGCTTGGTCTGTGAATTCAGCTCACTAAGGGAACCTAATGGAGTATAGTTGTCATAGGCATTGGGATTCTTCATATTTGTACCCAGATAATTCGGCAAAATACTGTCCTCACAGGAAGGATAGTCCCAGCTGGACAAATAACTGGAAACTTACCATAGTTCTATGTTCATAAACAGTTGGATGTTTAATGTCAACTTTGACAAAGTGCAGGTTCTAGCTTATTTTAAAAACCCCAGGAGTCCTGCTACACTTTTGGAGGTCCCTAAACCTTTGATGTTACTCACCTGCTTTGAAATTCTATGAGTGTAAGGAAATGGGGTGAGACACTAGAGGCACTAAATGTGTGCTGTATATCAGATGAACAGAAGCTACCTATGAGAACATATCTGACTTAGTTGGAGATTGTCAAGCAGAATGACAAGTTTCTGAACATTTCAGACACCTGTCAGCTGATGATAAAGGTCACAAGTTATGCAAAAGCTCAACTTGCACTTATTATATTTTTCTTCGTACACCTTGTATTTTAGCTTCAAAACAGATTTTTGTTTCATCTTTTTGTACTACCCAAACATATCACAACAACACAATAATTCCTTCTTCTTTGCTCAGGTTCAGCAGATTGGCTACTGATGACAATTGAGGGGGAAATGATGAAAACATTTTTTCACATGTGACAGCTCTTCATTTAGTCCTATGTGGTATTTTGACCGAGGACATAATGAATATGTACATAGAGTGAGATAGCCAAATAAAAATACAGAAAGGCATATAGGAAGACGGAGATGGAGAGTGACATACATCTATATCAAACCTGTTTAACTTTCACTATCTGTTCTTGAACCAAGGAAAACACATCATTTGTTTGATTCTTCTGTTCAATTAGGAACTGACTGCATCTACATGTCCAGCGGTAACGCTCGGGTTTTGACTTGATAAGCACACTCCAGTTTCGCTCTGTAGTATTAGAAATATACTCCAAACCAGAAATCATCAAATCATCTTGTGAGCAAGCTTTAACAAATCTTATCATAACAAAGGCTTAGGATGCAAGTAAGATGTACTATTTTTAACTGGCAACCTTCATTTTTATCAAAATGGTAGGAAAACCATTTCTACACCATTCTATATACTGTCCACTTACCATGTTCAAAAGACCCCTGTGACTTAACAGAATGTATCTTCCAAAACCAGGCTTATGTTTCTACAATAGAAATACATTTCTATAGTGGACATACGTTTTACAAAGTTTTATTCTTCATATCAACATTTGCCTGGGGGTTTTAGTACAAGATGTTTCATTTGTTTGTTCAGGTGCAGAAATAGTGAAAATATTTGCTTTTATGCTACAATTAAAATTTATATGCTGGATTTCGTTTAATGTGTGAACCATTATTATATATCAAATTTTGCATAGCAATTCAAATTTCTCCCTTTGTGATTGTGACATTAAAAAAAAAAATTGTGCAGTTTTGATAAACCTTCAGTCCCTGCTTCCTTAAGAAAACCTGTCATTCTTTCTGGGAAGGAAACGTACATCCAGTTTATGCAGAAACAAAAACTTCACAGATAAGGCTACAGGTCAGATTCAGGACATCTCCCCATGACCACACAAACTGGCTCAGGAACTCAGTAGTGTCTGTTTCAAATGCCTATTCTTCTGCGGTAGGGAGAGCGTGCGGTGTGTACGTAGCAAAGAACTAGGTGGAGGACACAGTCCAAACACTGAGTGCTCTTCAGTTCAGGCTACGAAACCTCTTCTTTACAGGCCGGAAACCATGACTCGAAATGATGGCTGCACATGTCTGTGCCGAGGGCTGGCATTCGGACTAACACACGGACTGGCACAACTAGCATCAACTCCACCTATTGATGGCAGATACGCATGATGAAGAATTGGTAGTTGCAAAGATAGTCTGCGTTGTATACTGTAAAGCAGAATAAAAAGTTACTAATCATTATTTGTTGACTATATGCTAAAATTTAGTAAGGGTGAGATCATTAACTATAAAGTCTGTTTGAGTACTGTTTCTATTAAGTCATTGGTGGTGAAACATGCTGGCTTGATCCTCTGAATATTCTTTGATTATTGTCTGCAGAGATAGATTATCAATAGGATCAATAACAGCAGAGATAAATTTTGTGTTTGCACACAGTGTTAGCGCATGTTTCCACTATTATAGGGATGGCATCTTTGTCTCTTCATTGAATTTATTTTCATTTGCTCTAATTACATTCCTCCCCTTTACTGCTACTTTAAATTGTTATCTATTCTCCCAGTGAAGTCACCTTTATTGCTTAGATTCTTGGTCACTCAGGTAAAATGCTACCTTGTCCTTTTCATTTTGGTACAAGAGCATTATTTAATTGAAGATGAATCCCACGCTTGTGGGAGACTTGTACACAAGTCATTTAAAATGCACTCTGAACATTTTTGGGCTGGCAGTAACTGAAAATTCCTGTCAGGAATTCAGCTTCAACCCAAAATGGGTGTTGGACTGGCTAAACCCTGAGTTGTGTTGATATCATGTTATCATTCTAGGTTTAGGCTTCATTGAAACACAGGTGGGAAACTTGCCAGCTCCTGCACTGAATTGACTGTCAGCTGATTGAGCACAGATCAGCACCAGAGCAAAGGGTTTTCTGAAGCCATAAACAACATTCTCACTTATCGTGGCCTCATACAAATTCTCTTAAAGCAAAATCAAGTTGGACATCCCTGTGCTATCCTTGGTGTGCAGGACTTTAGTCCTCTAGCCCCTAAAGAAGTTTTCAGGAGACTGTTAGATGCTATTAATATCCTTACCTGAATGTACTTTCTATTCATCACACTTCTTAGGCTAATGTTAGAAGGAGCATCAAGTTGGTTATAAAATAATTTTATTCTAATCTTGTAACACACTTTAAAGTATATACATTAATGGAAACGTTCTACCAGTGCTACCTTAATTCAAGTAAATGTGTCAGCATTCAGCAGCTCCAAAGTAGGGTTATCAAAAGTAACTACTTCCTCCTCAGTGTGGCTCTGATGCAACACATGAACCAGGGCATACTAAAGCATCTCAAAATGAAATCACAAACGTTGCAGTCATCACCTATCACAGAGGCAGAAAGAAAGGCTGGTCTGGTAGGAGATTTCGAGGTCATCAGTATACAGATTATCTCGTGGATGTCACTGAAATGGAACAGTTCCTTAATGTTATTGAAGCTGATAGGTCTGCTAATGAATGTGAGGTTTTGATCTGTTTCTTAGTTAGCAGAGTTAGGTAATAATATTTAATAGCCAAACCATCTTTGTCTAGCTATTTGAGTTCCTGTCAAGGTACAAAGATGTAGAAAAAGGCTTCACCGGTGATTTAGTCAGCAATTAAATAGTTGCAGTGCTGTTCATTGTTCTGAGTTAAATGTCACAGTATTGAGATATAGTTACAGTTGAGGACACATAGCTAAATGTATAATATGAGTGAATGATAAGCCAAATTACTTGACAAATAATAGAAGATGGCTTTTGGGAGACAGTCTTGATTTTAACATTAAAAACAATAATGATGGGGAAACTTGCTTCTGATTTCTGATGAGATACATGTTACATTACTTACTGTTCTGGAGAGTTGATATCTTCTATGACATCTTTGTTTGTTCTGGAAGGCTCCAGTGTGGTGCCCCAAGGCACCTGTGACCGCGAATCATGCTGGTTTTTCATTAGAGGCTTGTCACTATCTATAAAGAAATGTGATAATATGAATTTTGCACTCTGCAGGACTCCATCCTCACATGATTATGGAACGCAAATCAGAAAAAAATAAAATAACTCACCATCAGCGAAATGAAAAGGTAGAATGACTGTATATATGTGCCAGATCTTTGAAAGTGTAGGCAATTAGTCCCACTCCCCTATTTTTATTCTGTAGCCCTGCACTTTTTCCATTTCAAGGATTTCTTTTTCAAAGTTATTTTTGAATCCATTTCCACCAGCTTTTCAGGCAGCCTATGCTGGAACATAACAACTTATTGTGTAAAAAGTTTTTTTTCTTCATGTCACTTGCGATTGTTTTGCCAATTACTTTAAATTTGCGCCGTCTGGTTACCAAGCTTTCTGTCCCTTGAAACAGCTTACCTTGATTTACTTTATCAAAACTTTTCATGATTTTGAACACCACCAAACCTTCATTTAACCTTCTTTGCTCAAAGAAGAACAACTTCTATTTTTCTACATAACTGAAGATTCTGTACCATTCCACTAAATCTCTTCTGCAGCTTTGATAAGTCCTTGATGTTCTTTCTCATGTGCAGCGCCATGAGAAAGCTTATTTACTTATTTACTGGCACTGAATTAATGAATAGGAGTTGGAATAAATCGTTAGGAAGCTTCTAAATAATTTACATTCAAAATTATGAAGCATTGGGTTCATGGGGCAAATGTATTAGTAATGATAGTAATGGATTTGAAGATTTAAATGTCAGGAATTTCCAGTTAAATTTTAGCAAAGTTTCTACTGATCTTCAGTCAAACACTACATCAGCTGATCAGAATAGTACCTTCCAAGGAAATTCCTAGCAGAATTATTTTGTTAGTAATAAAACCAAACAGTTTATAAGAAGCTTCATGCTTTTTTATAACTGCCTCTTTCGATGTAGAATGGCTTATATCTGAGGTAATTACATTTCCAATACCAGAGAGGTAGAAAAGCTTGTCTCACAATTTAAAACTACTGATAAAGAAATGAGAAAGGAATAGGGCATGCAAAGCAATAGCCAGTCACAAAAGGGGAACACTGTCAAATGGGTGGGAATTTCCCATCTCCATTGCACATGAACAGGTGTGATACAGACATGCAAGATATGACCTCCCCCGATTAAAGGACTTACTATCCAATGAAATACAGAAGTGTGGAGATTAGAAGACAATGGTTTGCAAAGAGACAATTGAGGTAGCTGGAAGGAGTGCACAGGCTGTGCCCACATTCTTTGATACTTTGTGAGAGCAGAAAGGGCCAGGAGAGAATAGATCCAGGCTCCAGAAGTTATCCTCTCTAGCTATATACTCCCACTTCCTTCTAAGGGTTGTCTTTGAGCATCTCTTGCTGTCCTCTCCACCCATTGTGAAACTCATGTCTCTATCTTGCTGCCTATCTCCACCTGTAATAATACCTAAAGCCTGTAGCCATCACTCTGTAACTCTTTGTCTATCTGGGCATCCATTTCGCAATCATTTTCACTGTAGAAAGTTTATTTGTTTGCACTGGTTTTCTTTGAGATACAACCATGCCTTTGTGCAACTAGCAACACAACAGACCCTCTGCTCTGCATAAAGGCCGCAATCAGTTTGAAGCAGCAGAAATCAATGATAGAACTACTCAGGGCAATGCTATAAATATGCAGAAAAGGTGGGTACACAAAAATTGTGCCCCCAGCAGGACGATCTGTATTGACATGGGCAGCCACAAATCATGACCTTTCTGCCCAAACACAAGGTAAACCCAGTTTTAGCCCTATATGTTTTTGTATGTGTGTAATAGTGGCAAGGAAAATTAAAGTTTGAAAAAAACACAAAACTTCATATTATCATGACAAGATGATTTTGTCAACCTGGCTGTGCAATTATGATAGTGCTTGGTGGTGTGTACAATTTCCTGGTGCTAGCATATTCCCAGAGCCTCTCAGCTTCATTAATATTTAAACAACCTGTTGAAAATGCAGTTGTCTGGATGAGGATGAGACCTTGCAGCCCTTTGGAGTCAGTTCTTCCATTCATTATATTCATGCTCCCCATCTAATCCATGGAGACCAAAAATTTGTTCATCTTAGATTTGAATATTCTCAATGATAGAACAGCCACAAATGTCCGAGTAAAGAAATTTATCTCTAACTCAGTCCTAAATGATGGACCCCTTACCCAGTGGCTGTACCTCCGAATTCCAGATACTTTAGCAGGCAAATATCCTCTGTGCTTACCCCATCAAACTCTTTCAGAATCTTTTACGTTTCAAACAGGTCACTTCTTATTCGTCTCAACTCCACAGCATATAGGTCCTATCTGCCTATCCTCTTATCCAAGGAACCAATTTAATGAACCTTTTATGGGATGTGGCATGTGGCTGTTTCTGGCAAAATGCAGCATCTGTTTCCCACCCCGCATTGCCCTCTGAACTGAATGACTGCTAGATCATCACAGAAGGATGTTAAGAGTCAACCTTAAAGGCGGAAAGTGAAGAGGAGAGGCAGAGAAGTATAGGGAGAGTATTCCAGAGCTTTCAAACTGTGCAGCAAAAGGTGCAGCCATCACTAGGTAACAAATAGAAGTGGGCTGGCACTAGAGGCTAGCAATAGAGTAGTGCTGATATCCACAAGGCTGGGGGAGATTACAGAGACTGGGAAATGTGAGTCAATGGGAATTCTAAATTCATGATCAGAAGTCAATGTAGGTCAGACAGCACAGAGTTGAAATGTTAAGAGACAGGCAGAGTAATGGAATAGTTAAGTCCACAGGTAATGAAGAAATAAATGTGGGTTTTACCAGCAGATGAGTTGAGACAGCAGCAAAGTTGAATACTGTTACAACGAGAGAAATAAGTGGTCTCAGAAATGGAACAAATATGATGTTGGAAGCTCGTCGGGGAAAGAACTACTTCAACCCAGTTAAAGGGCAACGCCACTTCTCAGCAAGATGGCAGAAGTACCCAACTTTGTTGCTGTCTCCACTCATCTGCTGCTGAAACCTGCATTTATTTCTTTATTACCTGATGTACTAGTCCATCTCCTGCTGGTAGAAAGGAAGGGATCATCTGATGGAAAGCAAGTTAGGAGGCCTCATGATGCAGGCTTACTAGAGGGAAGCAGCAAAGGCTATTAGTGAGTGAAAATCAGTCTGAAAAACCTTCTTCACCACAAAAACCACATGCTGAAAGAGTTTCAGTGAGCTCACAGTATGAACCAAGAGGAGTCCAGGCTCCACTGTCAATATACATCCTTGTTATGAAAACTCACAGCTTTGAAGAGAAACTTTTCAGAACATGAAGCCACGTTTCTTATTGAAAGCTACCTACTGAAATGATTTCACCACTAAAAGTTTTCTACTCATCTTTTAGGGCACTTCTTTTAGGAATAAGACTCCCTTAAGCTCTCATCCTTGTGACAACCATAATTTCATATGGGACCAATGTCCATGACACCCACAGGCCCATAATGTTTTTGTTTTTCCATTCATAAACAATACAACTAATATGGCATAGCAATAAGTGAGGGGAAGAATAATATTGTATTAAACTCTAGATAACAGGAAGAAATGTTAAAAATAATAGTCAAATGGACAGAGAGTCTGTAGGAGAGGGGGAGCTGGGAAGAGGGCATCGATAAAAGTTAATCATGAATTGTCATATGTAGTTCCACTTTATGCATCTGTGTAATTTAGCACTGCCCTTTCACTCACCCACTGATTGAAAGCAAATGTCACAGTTTACAAACAGGAATAAAAAAGCCATTTCTAAGACACACAAATTCCCTCCTTCCTGGCCTTACAGAACTCCAGGTACCCTGCTCTGGAGTGTTACACGCAATCTGGATATCACACCTCAGAAAGATTATTCTGGCCTTGGAGAGGGTGCAGTGCAGATGCACCAGAATGATGCCAATGCCATATGGGTAATTTTTAAGTAGAGGTTCCTTGTATTTTCATTAATATAGGAGACTAAGCTGTTATCTAATTGATGCGCCTAAGATGATAAATGGACTTGATTTTGCAGAAAGAGAGCAATTGTGTGCTAGCCCCTAAAAATGAGAATGGCACTTACTCTTGGTCAATATTCCCACTACCACACAGGCGAGTCAGTGTGAGGAAGCACTGACTTCCTGTTCCAGAAGCCGCTGCTATGCGCGGACCTTAGAGATCACACAGCAGCAGAAAAAAACTAGAGGGAACATGGCTCATAGCAAGAACCTGCACACGGAGACTTTTAATATGGAGAGGCTGTTACACTGTGGTTTTGGATGATGAGCAAACACTCCCACTCTTACTGCCTGCCACATGTATATTAGATATACTTATAAACTGATAATCAACCAGTAAGGCCACATTATGTAGCCATTAAATCCTGAAGTGGGACTTAAACCGAGAGTTTCTGGCTCAGAGTGAGGGATGATACCGCTGCACCACAAGACCTTCCCAGAGAAATTATTTCCTGTGCAAGGGATGAGTCTAAACCAATGCAGTATAACCTTAAAATGGAATTGGATCATTCAGCAATGAGAAAGCATTCTTCACACAAGCTGGTGATGTCTCCTCTAGAAAGCTAATCAATTGAAAATTTCAAGAATGGAATTGATTGTTAGGTAAGGTTATTAATAATTATTGATTCAAGGTGGGTGAAGCAGTTAAGATACGGATCCACCATGCTCTAACTAAATGGTGGAACAGGATTCAGGGTTGTTCTGAATGTTTTGTTCCTCAGACCATAGGAAGCAGCCTGCAACTTCAGTGACTGTTCATCATTTCCTGATCCACAGCTGCTACTATAGCCTCAACAACATGAACCTGAGGTTTGGTTGTGCAGACATAGCACAGAGACAATCACAAGCAATGGCCCCAGTAAGTCACTGAGCGCTGGGGAAGAATTGGTGCAAGGTCACCATGCCTTCTTCATTGAGATACAGGTCTCTCCTGATGCAGTCTTTAAAATACAAATTAAAAAGCTGGATTTGTGCCTGAGATGAGTCAATAGCTGCTAAGTAAATCCCTCTGTTAACCTCCGTTTTGCCAAGGAAGATTGTCTGCTAATCATCACATTAACTGGAATCTTCCCAGCCCTGAGTAATGTGGACTTTCACGAGAAAGTTTAGAGAATCGTGCAAGATCGGCAGTGAGGAGCTTCCTGCTGATGACAGCAAAAATTCCCGTTTTTCAAGGAAGTGTTGGGCGGTGAGATAGGAATCTTGTTATTGAGCACTGAGAGGCCTACTTGCATGAATTAGAATTAGAATTAGCATATAATTAACATCCCCTTTGTTACGTCATCTCACTTTATTGATATGGACCATAGAATCTCTACAGTGTGGAAACAGGCCATTCAGCCCAACAAGTCCACACTGACCCTCCAAGGAGCATCCCACCCAGACCCAATCCCCCACCCTATCCCTGTAACCCTGCATTTCCCATGGCTAATGCACCTAACCTACACATCCCTGAACACTACGGGCAATTTAGTTTGGCAAATCCACCTAATATGCACATCTTTGGACAGTAGGAGGAAACTGGAACACCTGGTGGAAACCCATGCAGACATGGGAAGAAAGTGCAAACTCCACACAGTCAGTTGCCAGAGGTTGGAATTGAACCAAGGTCCTTGGCACTGTGAGGCAGCAGTGTTAACCACTGAGCCACCATGCCACCCCATTATACAAAGGAAAGGTTGAGAAGGAGAACCTTTCATGGCAACCTCAGCTGGTGGAGGAATTGAACCCAGGCTTTTGGTGACACTCTGCATCACCGACCAGCCACCCAGCCAACTGAGCTAAACTTGAAGAGCATTATGAACTTGATATGTGGTTTCTCATTCTCAAACCCGGTGCACTGAAACTAGACAGTAAGAATTCCTGATCTGAAAGACAGCGTGGTAACTTGGCAAATCCAACTTGCCAGTTTCCCTTCTGGATTTCAGTCAATATCAGTCAAAACCTTAGGACAGTAGCAAATGTGCACAACCTCCTGTTCAACAGAATGTCCAGGTCCTAATCAGCAAAGTGGGATGCCAATTACCCTTCATCTGATGTGTCTGTGGCAAACAAAAGAGACCATGTAGGCCAACTGTACACTTCCACTGCTTGACTAGCACACAATATTATGTTTAGGTCAATTTATAAATTATATATAGACCACGAGGTAGGCCAGGAATGATTTGTTACATCTCTTTACAGCTACACAGTCAGACTTAGATTGGCCCAAAGCTCCCATTCTGAATCACCTGACTCTCTTAAAGGGACAGCAAGCATCTCCAACTACATACATAACACACCGCTGGGCTTTAAAGATTGTGGCCAGAATCTTGGGAGGTCCCAGGAATGGCCAGTACTTCTGCCTGTGATAAGTAGGCAATGATCAGGGCACCATGGGGGTGGGGTGCACAGGTAATGAGGTGAGTTTGGGAAGCTAGCCCAAGAAATCTCACTAGAGCTTGAGAGAAATTCATCAATGTGACAGTCAATTTATGATAGGATTAAGCCTAATAATCCCAAACCTTACTGATAATGGTTAAAGATTTATACTTAAACTGATGGGAATAAAGATTCTTTAAAATGTTGGGAAAGATAATTAATTTCCTCTGTCAATACTTGTCAAGCTTTCCAAAGCAAAAACTAGAAGGAAATGTATTTGAATATTTGACCTAACACAGTTTAACTCCTTCTTCATACTGTCTTAATATTTTATTCGCTATTTCTTGTAAATCAGAGTTATAAGAACCTATGTAACTTCTACTTGTCCTGAACAGGTATCTCTATGTAATCCCTTCAGTAATGGAACACTATAAAATCTAGTCGCCCAGAAAAATCTAATCTATTTGGCTTTGATATTTCTTCAGTCCTGTTCTCAGGATCACATTCTCCACTGCACATCAGAGAACAACCAGAGCTAGAGTCCAGGCAAGGAAAACAAGAAATACAGATTCTGTACATTAGACTCCAGTCTTTCAGATAACTTGTCCAAGGTTACCTAAGTTAGTTTGGAAATTGTTAACTGCATAAAAAGAGTCTTTCAGGACAAATGTACTAAAATATTGTAATTTGCAGCAAAGATAATTTAAATTAATACCTATAATTTGCTGCCATACATCAAAAATTATTAAACAATGTCAAAAACCCACTGGCTGTGTCTCCTTTAAAGTGTTGCTGAATTTGCTAAGGGTATTATAAACAGATGCTCCTACCTTTTCCATCTGTGAAGTTCCGTATGCTCAGGATGTTATTGAGCTCTTGAATATGGTTTTGCTTAATGTACTGCGTCTTTTCAGGCGTGTCCTGTAACTGCATGGTAACCTCCTCCAGCTCTTTGTCAAGCTGTAAAGGGAAATACGCAACTTCAATGAATACAGTTTAGATTCAATTATGCCTATGCGAGTTGTTGTGACCTTTTCTAAACTAGAAGCAAACAGAGAGTTCTAAGCATCAGTTCCTCAAGGAATTTAATTGCAATGTACCATGTCCAAGTTGTAGATAAGAGTTGGAAATTTTTCTGTTCCCAGAGATCACCACAGATTCATGAACTCTACAAGTGGCTCTCATCATGTCCCGTGCATAGTTGAATAGCCCAGTGGAAACTAAATTATCATATTCAGTTGGACAATCACCAGAAGAAAACAAATATATAAAAGCATAGATAACAAGATGTAGAGCTGGATGAACACAGCAGACCAAGCAGCATCATTGGAGCAGGAAGGCTGACGTTTCGGGCCTAGACCCAAACAAGGACTTGCCCTTGAAAAATTGTATCAGTTACCATTAATATGCATTAAAGGTAAAAGTATTTGCAATCTGACAGTTTTGAAATGCTATATAACATATCTCCTGATTTATCTTGAAGTAATCTGGATGACCAAAGGAAAATTCGGAGAGAAACGTATAGTAAACACATTCAGAAACTGAAAACACTTCTTCCATTTGCTAAAAGATTGACTCATTTTCAGAATATGAAAATTCCTGCTTGAACGGCGATAGGGGCTACTTACTTGTCTAATTTAGTAACACAAATTTAAGAGATTAATTCTGGTTGGCATCTGGGTAGCCACTGCCTGCCTTGATTTTACTGGTAATCCTCATATTAACCTGTATAGATATTAATTATAATTTTTCTTTGAGTTTCCAAACAATTGCTCTTCTCTAGGATATTTACTGGAACTTCAGCTGTCTTTGTTTGAATTTTTTTTCCTTTATTCATTAATGGGATGAGGGCGTCACTAACTTGGCAGCATTTACTGCCCATCCTACTTGCCCAGAGGGCAGTTCAGCGTCAACCACATTGCTGTGGGTCTGGAGTCACATGTAGGCCAGACCAGGTTAAGGATGGCAGTTTCCTTCCCTAAAGGACATGAGTGAACCAGATGGGCTTTTCCTGACAATTGACAATGGATTCATGGTCATCATTAGATTCCTAATTCCAGATATCTTTTATTGAACTCAAATTCCACCATCTGCCGTGATGGGATTCAAATCTGGGTCCCCAGAATGTTATCTGGGTCTCTGGATTAACAGTTCAGCGATAATACCACGAGGTCATTGCCTCCAGCTAAAGACATCTGTTGATGTGATTCATAGAAAGAGTATTGAGCAGATAGGATTCAAAGCAAAGTGAGCACCTCTGTGATTTTCATTCGCAAACGATGATTATCAGTCTGAAACCCCTCAAGTCGAGATGTATTTGCCTGGTTCACACTTGTTACGGAAGTTGATGTCTTTGAGTCTTCTTTCTTCTGATTCTGGGTGAATTGCAATCGCCTGTTCTGAGTGGCTGCATCTGGATTTGTTCGTAATGTTATCAGCTGTAGGGAGAGTTCCAAGGAAAGGATACTTTAGTGCAACATACTTACTCAAACAGCTATAAAAAAATCTCTGGCTGTTCAGGGGTTCTCTTGCCACAACTAGGTCAGGACTCGGTTATGTCAGATCCCAATTTAGTGATAAACTTTCTGGGATGGAGCCTCTGGCTGCTCCTTTGAAGGCCATTGAGTAAAGGAGGGGGTTGGGAGTTGCAAACATTGGATCATGAGCCTTCACTGGGATTCAGTTGATGGTCAGTTTAGATGCACTTATTGATAAGGTTTTTAATGACAACTGAGCTTTGCAAATGCTCACAGTTCCTGGATGTGCACACATCATGATTTACTTTTTATACAAGTTTCACTGAACAAACTGTAAGTTTTTTAAAATAAATACTGCCTCCCAGGAGTGAACTTCTTGCATTGCTCACAAAGATGAAATTGCCAAGTAAGGTAAATTCACAGTCAACTTTTGCAACCTTGCCCTGAAATTTGTCAGTCGCGGTGCTCAGGTGCTTTTGTGACTGACACTTTCCAGGGTCAGAGCAGGTTCCTTCATTAGTCTATTGTTGATGGGCATCTGTACCAGATGTCCTGGCATAGTGGCACTTTGAATGAGTCTCTAATGTCTTGAATAACCAAGATGATGCTGAAATAAAAGCAGCTCACTCTGGTCCCATGAACTTTGTCTGGGTCAGGAAGGAAGATGAGAAGAGACGGTTATGGATCGTAAAGGGGTTTGTCCTAGAACTAGACTTGCAAAGGTGAAGGCTAGGGACTTAACTGGTGGTGCCTTTCATGCTCTGCACCTTTGTGTTCAGAAATTAAAGTCAATACTGCTGTTACTCTGGGCAATCTTCATTTCTCCATGATATCCCAGGGATGATAGCTAGACAAATATAAGTCCAGAATTTTTTTTCTGGAATCGCACCTCACTCTCGACTGGTGTTTATATATAGTGGGTTACAGGTAAATGCCAACAGAACTACAAGCATCGATTCTATGCCCTTACCCTTTTTTTCTCTGTCACAATCTTGTCTGATCTCAGCTTCCCCCAAATCTCTGGTACCAACTCATTTACCTCCTCACCTGAATCTGGATGTGGAATATCTATGCTGACCTGGCCCAATACTCACTTTAAACACTTCAGTTCTGAGCTACCATTAATCTCCCGTTGAAACGATGGTGGGAGATCAGTAGATATCCCAGGAAAACGGTTTCAAGTGTCATTTTCAGTCAGTTGTGCTGTTTTCCATCATACCTTCCAGTCTGTCACCAAAGTTACAGTATGTTTTGACTGATTCTTTCGACAGAACCCTCCACTTCTATATTTCTTGCACACTTTAAAAGTCTCTGCCTGTGACTCAGTTGGTAAAATCATGCATTCAAATCTCACTCCAGAGCCTTGAATGCAAAATTTAAGTTGAATTGATGTTGCACTGCCAGTGATAGCAAGTTTTGGATCAAAAGTTAAACCAAAGGGCTTTCTTCCCTCTCTGGAAAGTGTAAAAGATCCTATGTCTCTACTGTGAAGAACAGCAAGAGAGTTAATGCCCCCATTGAAATAGGAGAGAAGGTTGCATGCATGGAAACTTGTTGTTGGAGCCTTCTGTTTTATTTCTTTTGGCCTGATGTTGTCCTGTGCTGTTGGTTTAGGTGAAAGTCTGATTTCTCACCTTTGAACAAATGATGCTTGTTGCATGAGGGAGATATCACTTGCCAACTAGAAAGGAGATATGCTTATGAGTGCAGCATTGAAAGTATCTGTCCATCTATTTGATGTTCTATCTAATATCCATCCAAGTCTCTGTTATTTTTTGTTGATATAACACATCACTGTTGGCCATTAGTTCGTAGAGTATTCACAGTCAGTGAATTTCCAGCACTTTCCTGACTTACACGGTCTACTAGTTGAGGTTCTCCACCAACAAAAGATCAGCCCTGAAATGTATTTGGATGTTAAAAAAATTACATCAATACCAAACCTTAAACAAGTAATACATTAACACTTTTTATTGATAACTTCTCATTCCACCTACCTTTGGCACAAAAACCAGGCAGAGAGTGATAGTACTGCAGAAAATGATCACCAGAGCCACAATACAGAATTGGACATTTGGCTGATCTCGAGTTAGGAATGAAACAGCAGCTCCTATTATGCACATGATTCCCACGTTATAGACACTCATTCCAATGTACTTGCTGTCGTTCAGTGCCGGGATGCTTACATTACGTGTTTCCCAAGCAAGAAAACATCCAAACAACTAAAAAAGAAAAAGAATATCAGTTCGCTTAAAATACTGTTTGCAATATTAGTAAACAAATGCTTAAGTCAATCTGAGTGTGTGAATGAATTTAAAATAACTAGGAAAACACTTGTGTTAAAATAACAGGGGGAGTTTACATGCTTACAGTAAGTGCTTATCCACTAATAACAAAATTTACAATGAAAGGATATTTAACAAGAGCTTTGATGAAGCTAGCTTCTTGCTTTGTGCCTTCTGGTCTCTCAATTCCTTTCACTTGCTAACTATTTCCTTCATGACAAAATAATAGGATTTTTAAAAAATGAAACTAAGTAAGACAAATGAAGAAATGGAACATATAGAAAACATTGAGCAGAACGTTGAGCCCATAACTACTGGGTTGAATTTGACTAACATTTTGAAAGGAAAGTACAATCAGGAGGTAAAACTGGAGTCTCTGGTACAGTTTGAACACATGGCTTTGGTCAAACATAACAGAGAATGTCAAAGAAAATCCAAATTTGAAAATATGTGACAACACTGTGATCCATTCAGAAACTTTTCTGAAATAAAAACGGTGCAATTCCTACCATCAGAAGTCCTTTATATGCATACACAATACCCAGCCAAATACTCATGTGGGAATTTTCACAGTGCTCCAGCAAAGGTTGGATTGCAAAATCTCTCCCAGCAGGATCCGGCTGCAAGAAGAATGAAATCAATATCAAACCACATCTAGTTTAAACATTCCATATTATATGTTGTTAGGATTGAGTAAGACATTACTCAGAGGAACATACCAGGTCACAAGATAAATGGCCCATGTAAATTAGTGAGGATTCAAATAATTTTTTGAAGTAGTTGTACAAAGTGACATAATGACAGTTATCATTCACTGTGCCAGTCATAGTTCTGACAGTTACAACAATCAGAAACTTAATTGGTAAAGTGACATATATCATCTATTGGACACAATTAGCAACATATAATGAGCATTTTTTGGTAAAGTAGGCACTTTTTCTTACTTCTTCCAAACGTAACGTCTGTCAGGCCCTAAAGGGTTGGTCTCGAAGGAAAAAACTGACTTTACGTGATTATCTCAACATTATCACTGCACTAACCGTTCTGTCACTGACACGTTTTAATTTAAATCTAACTCTTATTCTTAGCTAAGACATTATTTTAAAAATATATTAAGTCAGTGTTTTCCCAGAAAGTCTGCTGGACTTTGATCTTGCCATAGTAGCATGGCAGTACAATTATTTTCGTGGATCTAGCATCTAAAGCATCCAAGAAACTTCTTATTAAAACCAAAGCAGAAAAAGCTGGAAATACTCTGTGGGTCATATAACATCTGTGGGGAGAGAATCAGAGTCAGTGGGCAGGATTTTCTGGCTGACGTGATACTGAGGAAAGCAAGGTGATTAATGGGATAAATAAAGACATGAAAGGTTTGGCTGGAACCTGTGTAAATGGCACATTAAGGAACAACCAACATCCTGAAGGAAATGCAGGAGAAAATCAAAACTAAAACTGACTAGTTGCAAAGTAAAAGGAAACAAAATGGGAGCACAGTTTATGGTTTGAAATTGTTGAAGTCATTGTGAAGTCTGGCACGTCAGTTGCAGAGTGCCTAGTCAAAAACACAGTGTTTGTTCCCAACACAAAAGAAAAGCCACCATGATCCAGCTACGCATGCACTGTTGTACTCACTCTTTGGGAATCAATCCCTGTTCACAGTTTTCCCTAAAAAAAGATACTCTATTTAATCTTCAAACAGAGCTGAGTTCCCTTCCTGGAAAAAAACGAGGAGCCGAATCGAGTTCTCGAACTGTCTTTATTCTGCTCTGTATTAATCCTACTACCAGCTATTACCTTGTGGTGAATTAATGCCAAGAAAAACATTATTTGCTGTTACTTGAACTTACTTTAAACTTCATTGGAACAATTTGTCCCATGACCACACTCTTCACCCAAAGTTTTTGCCATTGGATCTCTCCTGCCTCCTACCCTATCATACACCTTCCCTTTTGCTCTTATCCTCCCTCCCCTTTCACTGGCTTGAAATATATTACATTTTAAAATTTTCTTAATTCTGATGGAAGATCAACAAAATTCTCTTTCCACAGAGGCTGCCTGATCTCGTGCGTGCTTCCAGCACTTTCTGTTTTTATTTGAGATTTCAGTATTCGCTGTAATTTGCTTTTGTAAATATGTAATTGAGACTGTTAAATGCATTGCATTCAAAAAAGAAGGATTAATGCAACACCAATGCATAGATTTAAAAACATAGTTCTGGTGACATCTAATGCAAGCACACTCTAACAGAGGAAAGCAGAAATTTGGAGCTTCAAACTGTTCCCCAATTTTATACAATTGTATAACTTCACTGTCACGTCCTGAGTTAAGAGTTTCTATTTATATATAGCTATTGTGAGGATTCCCAGTCGATAAAAGGACTTTATGAATGCCTTACAAATAATCACTGAGTCAAAATAATATCTAATAAATCATTCATGCTACATTTTCAAGGAATGAAGAGGATTTTTAACTTTTGATTTAGAACAGCTCGGAGAAAATTTGGGTTGATATGTTTGTGCATTTTTTCCAGAAGTTAACGTGCCATTTTCATGTTGATTCAAAGTAGTAGTATTCAAATCAACTGACACGAGAGTAACTGTTTCAATCCTGTGTCAAGTAAGTAAATCAACTGCTAATAAAACAATATAAGGCTAGCTATCTTACACCAATGTGAATTTAGTGAAGCATAATTGCTACTCACTGCAAAGATTAAGAGTGCTCTTGAGAATCTCGGAAACGTAGTTTTCTATATTTTTGATGTGATGAGAAAGAATTTACCTACTTTCTCATTGCATTAAATGTTAACTGCATGATAAAAAAGGGCCCTGTCTTTGGTTCCATGTACAGTTTTAAAGGATTAAATTACCACTAAGCTCAGAGCAAGTCACAATTACAGCATCATGGGTCTGCTGCCTGAACTTCACACTTCATATTGAAATCATACCAATACTGGTAGTGTAATGTAACCTTTGATAGCGTAGCTTTGATGGATAAATAAACATTTTTATTACATTTTTTTGAGATGAGAGACTCCAACAAAATTAATTGTTTGGTTTATAATCATCATTATTAACATTACCTCCACAGTGGTGAGCACATAGAAACAAGACTAGGCCATTTAGCCCCTGAAGTCTATACCATCATTCAATGAGATCATGGCTGAAGTGACCTGATACCATATAACTGTCTTAGGCCCATATCTCTTAATACCTTTGCTTAACAAAAAAAAATCTACATCAGATTTAAAATTAACAACTGATCCAGCATCAACTGCCATTTGCAGACAAGAGTTTTAAACATCCACCATCCTTTGTGTGTATATGTGCTGCCTAACATCTCTCCTGAATGGTCTGGCTCTAATTCTCATGTTCTGCTGCCTGATTCTAGAATCCCCAACCAGTGGAAATAGTTTATCTACTCTGTTTTTTTACCAGATAATATCTTGAAAACTTTGATTAGATCAATCCTTAACTTCTGAATGCTGGAGAAAATAGGCCTAGTTTGTATAATCTCTCCTTATAATTTAACCCTGAAGTGCAGGCATCATTCTTGTAAACCTACATTGTGCACCCTCCAAGGTCAGCATATCATTCTCAAAGTGTGGTGGCCAGGTTTGCTCACAGTACTTCAAATGGGGTCTAACCAGGGTTTGTATAACTATAGCATCACTTTTGCATTTTTGTACTCCAGTCCTCTAGATATGAAGGCCAGCACTCCATTAGCTTCCTTGATTATTTTCTGTACTTGTTTGTGACATTTTAAAAATCTATGCGGCCAAAAACTCCAAGTCTTTTTGGACGTCCTCTTTATTTAACTTTAAACCATCTAGAAAGTACCCTGATCTATCCTTTCTTGATCCAAAACACTCGCTAACGTTGAACTCCATCAGCCACAGTTTTGCCCATTCACATAGTTTATCAATACCCCTCTGTAATATTATGCTATCATCTACACTGTCTATCATGCCGCCTAACTTTGTGTCAACTGCAAACTTGGATATATGACTTTCTATGCCATTATCCAAGACATTAATAAACATTGTGAATAACTGAGGCCCTCACACAGATCTTTGTAGGACATTACTGGGCTGAAGTAAGATAACTAATAGAACAGACCAGACCATCACATCCATCTCAGTACAAATGTACTGAGCAGACATTTGAAAATTAGGGCTAGAATTGTCTTAAATCTAGTTCTTAGCAACAACATGCTGCTCACAGAGGAACCAGTTGTGGTTTCTGTTACATCGTACAATTTTTCATGTGTGTTGGAAAGTAATAATAAAGGACAGCAGCAGGACACACTCTCTCATTGTATTTCTGTATGTGTTTTGCTTGAAAGTCCCTAAGGCCTATTTCATCCATGGAAATTAGACAGGAGGCAGTGCAAAACCAGAACCATAGATTTCAAGCAAGTAAAAGAAATGCAATACCTTCTCCATTGTCCTCAATGGCATCTGTAAAGCCAGAACAAAAGAGAGCAGACAAAAAAATAACTGAAGAAAGTAGAAAACAACTCAACATAACCGAACCAAACAAAACAGAGGAGAACCAGCAAACTGAATTAACAAAATTTTAGGGGGTAAGACGAAACAAGCAGACCACAATGAACAAAACAGACCAAACTACAACCAAAAGACCAGACCACAAGAGGAAAGATGTTTCTACTAGTGAACCTGGAATGCCTATATAAATATGGGATAATACAGTGTGGAGCTAGAGGAGCATAGCAGGCCAGGCAGCATCAGAGGAGAAATTTCTGAAGAAGGGACCTGACTTGAAACATCAACTTTCCTGCTCCTCTACGCTGCCTGGCCTGCTGTGCTCTTCCAGCTCTACACTGTGTTATCTCTGACTCCAGCATCAGCAGTTCTTACTATCTGTGATGCCTATATAAATACATTGGTTTTGGTGAGATGAACTAATGCAGATTTAACACAAACTCAGCCTATGTTTGAATGTAGGTTTTCCAGTGAATAATCAAGTAGTGAGATTGATTTGTGACTATAATAATGCATCACAATGTTTGGTGGGCTGCCTAATTCATTGGAAATTTGGAAAGACCAATTGATTAAGGTGGAGAGGTCTTAATGTGGAGCAGGCAGAGTGTTTCTTGAAATAAGCAGATCAAACTATGATGAAGGCAATGGGGTCTGACTGCATTTTTAACCAGAAGCCTGAGCAGTGACTGAAGATTTACAAAAGCTGACAGGAAGATGAACAGAGTCCAGCAAAGTCAGTTTACCAAGTAAAAAGCTTTCCGGTAGACAAAAGGAAATGTTGAATCTGCCTTGCTGTGAGCTTCCCCTCCTTCATTTCCTGACAGCAATTTATTTTGGATATCTCTTCTGAAGACTATCTGAATGCTTGCCTCTTGTCCTCAGTAGCATCCTTCCTGTTCTGACGACGAGTCACCGGGCTCAAAATGTTAACTCCGCTTTCTTCTCACAGATGTTGAATTTCTCCAGCAATTTCTATTTTTGTGTCTTCCCACTTCCCAGTCTTATTGAGTCCTGCTGACTTACAAGCTTTTTGGTTAAATTTGTCCTGGCTCCCCAGTGCCACTTCCAGATGAGTTAGCAGCTTAGTAGACCACATTCATGCCCAGACTTAAAATCCATTTTCTTCGATTTGAATTACAGACAACTGATGAACTCAAAATTCTGACTTTGTATTGGCAAATAAAATGACAATGTCTTGCAAATAGTACCATTTAATACAGCTACATTAAACCAAACAATTGGATTTTTTCAGTGACCTGTTTATATATAGAATACCTATTTTTTGAAGCAAAAGTCTATTCATTCACTTTTATTTTTAAAGGAAACTTTCAAAATGAAATTGGCAAAAATCAGTTCACAAATTCATTCAGTTCTGTCACAGATTCCAAGGAGAAAGGGAAATAACCTGAAAGCGGAAGTGAATTCAATGACAACTCTTAAAAAGAAATTAGCTAAATACCTGAACTGCAAGGACTCATGGAAAGTCTACAGTTACCAAAGAGGGAAACTCAACAACTTTCATCTTTGGTGTTCATGGCACATTGTGGGATCATGTAGAATGACATAATCATGGGTGCAACACGCCTCTCAAAGGCATATCTATGATATAATGGTACTCATCAAACAGAGGTGACTTTGCTCGTTTGGGCACATTTTCAGGATGGATCACCAATGAATACCTACCCAGTCATTTTCTGTGTGGTAAAGTAGTTAGAATGAGAAGGCCAGCACCATCAGAGCCCAAAATTCTGCTTCCAGGATGGTTGCAAGCATTACATGAAGGCCCTAAACATCAACCATTGCATCTGATGACAGAGAGGCTTGGTGACATCACTTGATTCCCAACATGACAATCAGTGGCTTCAACAGCTTGGCAACTGGTGCTTACACCACAAACAACAATTTGTGGTTGTATCTTGATATTTACGACATATCCAGCAGTTGTAACACAGCGTGCACCTTATGAATTGGTTTCTTCAGCTACTGACAATATGTATCATACAAAGCTATCCATCCCCAGTGGATTTGATTTACAGCATTTCCACCCTGTTACATAGTGGAAGGATGTGATGACATGGAATAGGCAAGGGAATGAAACAAATTGTAAGTGCCACCTAAAGGGCTGGCACAAGCATGATTGGCTGAGTGACTCCATACTGTGTCATTCTCTCATTTGAGAAAGTTGCCGCTGTTGTCTGACTAGTATTTTCCAATATGTTGAGATCTTCTTGACACAATTGCTGATATTCAGCTAGTTAATTGGTAAAGTTCCTTATGCCTTCTCCATCTACCATAGTTTTATTATTGATGAGGAAATAAACATTGCATTGAAATATGCATCAGCTCTCAATATTGCTTCTTCCTCTTAAGATCAGACATTAGAATAATTAACTCTAAAGTGAATTATTCAGTATAATTTTGAAGACATCAGATTTTGGAATCATATTTTATTAATGGATCAATTTCTTTTGCTTGCAGTGGTTCTGCATTACAGAATGAGTGAAAGACTTGAGGAAAGGGGATGCTTACATTCTGCTTATTAGAGTGTCCAAGTCATCAGTGGGCCTTAGAATATCTGTCTTTTACAGGATATTAGTACCACAGTAAACATAATATAAAAGTAGATGGATGTCAAGTTCAGAAGATTGAAAATGGTTTGGAAGTAGTTAGAACAAATTTTAATTTCCAACTGGATGTATGTGGAGATATAACATGTGGCACATAGGGCTGGATGTCACACTTCGTTACTGCATAGTTAGAAGGGGTGAGGAGGAGCATGTAAAATACAGTGGTTGTCTAAAGCTGAGCCCCAACCTAACAAGGCTGCAATTTAACTAGCAAGTGGGGTAGTGAGGCATTGGGTAGCCTGCTAGCAGGCCAAATGAGGCCAATTCATGACATAACAAGGTGTAGAGCTGGATGAACACAGCAGGCCAAGCAGCATCAGAGGAGCAGGAAAGCTGACGTTTCGGGCCTAGACCCTTCTTCAGCAATGGGGGAGGGGAAGGGGGTTCTGAAATAAATAGGGAGAGAGTGGGAGGCGGATAAAAGATGGATAGAGGAGAAGATAGGTGGAGAGGAGACAGACAGGTCAAAGAGGCGGGGGTGGAGCCAGTAATGGTGAGTGTGGGGAGGTAGGGAGGAGATAGGTCAGTCCAGGGAGGACGGACAGGTCAAGGGGGCGGGATGAGGTTAGTAGGTAGGAGATGGGGGTGGGGCTTGAGGTGGGAGGAGGGGATAGGTGGGAGGAAGGACAGGTTAGGGAGGGGGGGACGACCTGGGCTGGTTTTGGGATGCGGTAGGGGGAGGAGAGATTTTGAAGCTTGTGAAGTCCACATTGATACCATTGGGCTGCAGGGTTCCCAAGCGGAATATGAGTTGCTGTTCCTGCAACCTTCGGGTAACATTGTTGTGGCACTGCAGGAGGCCCAGGATGGACATGTCGTCTGAGGAATGGGAGGGCAAGTTGAAATGGTTCGCGACTGGGAGGTGCAGTTGTTTAGTGCGAACCGAGCGTAGGTGTTCTGAAAAGCGGTCCCCAAGCCTCCGCTTGGTTTCCCCGATGTAGAGGAGGTCACAACGGGAATAGCGGATGCAGTATACCACATTAGCAGATGTGCAGGTGAACATCTGCTTGATGTCGAAAGTCTTCTCGGGGCCTGGGATGGTGGTGAGGGGGGAGGTGTAGGCGCAGGTGTAGCACTTCCTGCGGTTGCAGGGAAAAGTGCCGGGTGTGGTGGGGCTGGAGGGGAGTGTGGAGCGGACTAGGGAGTCACGGAGAGAGTGGTCCCTCCTGAAAACAGATAAGGGTGGGAAGGGAAAAATGTCTTTGGTGGTGGGGTCGGATTGCAGATGGCGGAAGTGTCGGAGGATGATGCGTTGGATCCGGAGGGTGGTGGGGTGGCACGTGAGGACGAGGGGGATTCTATTTTGGTTGTTATTGCGGGGAGGGGGTGTAAGTGATGAGTTGCGGGAAATGTGGGAGACACAGTCGAGGCGTTCTCGACCACTGAGCGGGGGAAGTTGCGGTCCTTGAAAAATTCATGCCAATTCATGCCCCCTTAAAGGCCTCATCCCCACTGGGACAGAACTAGCAGGAAATTGGATGCTTACTGTGGAGACGATAGAGTTGAAGGCAATTTGGAGGTGGCCATCGGGGCGTACAAGTGCCAAGGCGGGCTGGTTAGAAGTTCAATTTCAAATATCTGTGACTTTGGCCCACACCAATAATTGAGGACAGTGATGTACATATTGGTGTTGAAATATACATGGATCTTTTATTTAAGGGAAACGGGCTGTTGTGACCGGATATGTGAAGACAATATTTTAGCTGTAGTAGGTATACTAATTGGAATAATATTTATGTAAATCTATACATCAACACAGCAAGTGACATAATATTGTCACTAGTCAACCTGCAGAGCCAGTAGCATACATGTTGGGGACAGCATGGTGGCTCAGTGGTTAGCATTACTGCCTCATAGTGCCAGGGACCCAGGTTCGATTCCAACCTCGGGTGACTGTTTGTGTGGAATTTGTACATTCTCCCCATGTCTGTGTGGGTTTACTCTAGGTGCTCTAGTTTCCTCCCACCCTCCAAAGATGTGTAGGGTAGGTGGATTGGCTATGCTAAATTGCCCAGGGATGTTAAGGTTAGGTGGGTTAGACATGGGAAATACAGGGGAATGGTTCTGGGTGGGATGCTCTTCAGAGGGGCAGTGTGGACTTGTCAGGCCAAATGGCCTGTTTCCATGCTGTAGGGATTCTATGATGTCTCACACTACAGTTTTGTGTTCAGTTTCTTTGCTGGCCTTTTGACTGAGTTGATCTTAGTCTGAAATCCAAAAAGTGCACAGAATGTCCGAAAGCACTTTTGTAAGGTTTTTTTGAGGCCAGCAGTTTTTTAAAGGAGATTTTCTTGTATGTTTCTTTGTTTCATGAGCATGTCAAACACTTGTCACTATTAGTATATGGTTCTGTGATCTGGTACATTGTGCACTCTGGGTGAATCAGCATGGAGGGGGCAATGGAAAGGGGTATGGAAAGCATATAGAAGGTATAGTGAGGTTATTAGGGGACATGGGAGATATGAAGGGAGTATGCGTAAGCCCTTTAAAAGTATTCTTTCACGAAAGTCCCAAACCCATAAACTGTGGTTTATGATTTCTCTCAGGACCATGAGTCCTTAAGGAACTGACTAGGCTCCATGGTAATTATTGGAGACGAGACTTTTGCAGTGAACCACCTCCAATGAGCTTTATGCTGTGTTATATATTGACAAAGGTGGTACATACTATGAGGTGGCACTGGTGACAGTTAGGGAAAGTACCACAGTGAATATCCCTGAATGGAGCCAGCCAGGTTGGGAGTGCAGTGTTCAAATTTGCTACATACACTATTATTCAGCACCAGCAAAACATGTCTAAAACAGGTACATGAGTAGAATCTCAGAATCAGTTGTGTCTACCACTTTTAAATGTTTCTAGAGTTGGCATAACTCCACGAAAATCGAAGCCCAGTTGTCTACCCTTACAGTTTTCCCTGCATGGGCTGGTGATAGGATGAGAGGAATCCTTCATTAATGGGCTCCCTCTAAGATCTAACCACCTTATCCTACCCTATCCACCCTAACCCCTTGCCCCTTGCTCGAGCCAGCCCATTGGCCAATGGCCAGCTGGCTATTCAATGTCAATGTCTGTGGGAAGCTGTCCATTATGGATGGCCACCTTATTAAATCCATAATAAGTCATGGTTAATTTTGCAACCATGAAGTCTACATCACTTGGCGTTTTTGGTAACTGCATTCTTATGGACATCTGCTGGCTGAGACTTTTCGGCCTTTATTTTATAAATCAAAGATAAATTAATCAAAGAATCACACTGAAGGCAAAAAAATACTGAAAATTATTTCCACCAATAAGATAGACCACAACTCAGCAAACCTCACCCAAAATATTTTTCAGGGTTGCATACTGTTTGCCAATTGTTGAGTCAATGGATTTTTTCCTGAGAGAGTGGTCGGGGCATTGAAGAAACCCATAAGCAAGAGAGTGTTTGTGACAAAAACTATGATTTGAAAGTTAGGTTCTATTTAGAAGAAGTACTTACCTTTACAACTGTACACTAGGTCCCCACATAATATTAATTCATTTAATGTTACTTTATTTCAGTGTAGTTAATAAAGTAGCCAATATAACTATTTAATCATTTGTCAGTTTCACTTCATTATCATTTGCCAGATTTCCTGTTCACATACCCATTCACCCAATGCCTCACTCTCATCCTCAGTTCCTCTCCCTCCACAACCCCTCACCCACTGACAGTAATTCTTAGGCTTCCCTCTTGCCCTAATCCCAGCTGCAACTCACCTTCAGGCTTTGTTCCTTGGGCCTCATTTCACCCCAGCTTTGCTACCTGCAAATCCTGGCACTGCTTCCCGCCCTTGCCTCCTGTCCTCTGTTCTCACCCGAGATCCTGCGATTCCTCTCATTGCCCATTCTTAAACTCACATTGAAGCCCTGGGCTCCAATTGCTGGCAGTTGGTCACTGCAGGTAGTCTGGGACTCAAACTGGTACATCACCGATTAGCTTCTGCCACTGGATGGATTTTGATCAGTCTAAAATTACTGAATGGTGAGTGTATATCTTCCTTGTATATTATATTTCTTTTTATTTGATAATGTATTTTGCTCTGTAAGTTATTTCAACTAGGAATGCACAGTTTTGCACATGTGTGGAACATTATTTGAACTTGTACCTGTATTTCCTCCAATAATATACACCCCAAGGTACCCAACTAAGGCTTTTTAACATTGATTCCAACAGGAATCCCTGATTCACTTAAAGTCATGATTTTCAGGAATGCAATTACAACTAAAAATGAGGACATACTGTATGAATTGGTTTAGTACTTCCTATTACAACACAACCAGAGTTGCCAAATCTTTAATATTTCAGTGAATGATCAGCTTTTCTCATTCTCTTTCCTGCTCCCATGTTGACTGTGTGCATAACTACGAAGATGGTTTTTCTAGATTTGTCTGACTTGCAGATGAACAGTTACTGGCATCCAGAGATTTGTGAATAGAATGAGTTGCCATTATTTTTCATTTCAAAATTGCAAACATTTGCTGACAGCTGGAATCTTTAAATTACCATTTGGTCTGGATTGTAGATATGTGCTGAAAGTCAATGGCAAGTGAGGCAAAAATAAGACGGAGCAAGTGAAGGCTGCTGGGTTTGAATTATTGAAAAGCTTGAGGAAGAACTCAAGCCAGGCTAAAGATTGCTCTGACATATCTGTATTCCAGAGCCTCACGCATTCACTGTTTTCCCTTGTCATTAATAATGTCGCCAAAACCTTGTTGCCTCCTGTCCTGATGTATTTCTAATTGTATCCCAGAGATTAATACACTTAATGTTCTGCTCTATTTCTGTGTCCCAGGGCCTCTTACTTGCTGAAAGAATCAACTGACTGAATTTTTTTTTATTGAGTTACTGTCAGGACTGTGCTGTACAGCTGTGGAATTTTCTTAACTTATTTCAAATAAAGTTCTTGAAGAGAAGAATGTTGAGTTAGTATTGTGGGATTCAAACTCAAGCAAGTGGAAGAATAATTTACTGAGCTGCTGCACATTTCATCTTACTTATACTTAGCAAATTATTGTCAGCTACTGTACCATGGCATCCACTGTTTTAATTCCACTATGAAGCGGCTAAATGCAGCTGCAGAGCAGAGGATGCCATTTAATGGAGTGTAAAACCACTTCTGTTATAATCAAGTATTCAGAACAAATACATTAACTCTCTAGTCCAAGAAAAACTGCAAGTGAATATTTCTATTATCAATTAATTTTTTTGAGTGAGATTCAAAAGCACTGGGCTTACCATGGCTCAGAGTAGCTTCTCACACAATCTTCCACACTTCATTTCATTAATAATGAAACCAGGTTTTCAGGTGTATTTATTGGAGAAATCACATGACCAGAGAGGAGGAAGTGCTCACCACTGTTGGGAACTCCTGGGATATGCACCTCTGGCATTATCTTTAAGGCCCAGATGCTCACCACTTCACATGCTGTAGGCAAGGAACGAATCCTCATATTGCAGTGCTTGAGACTGTATATGTAGGACATATACCAGAGGAAATGAAAGCTCACTCCCACACTTCACTTACAGGGAACTGAAGGTGTTGGTGGATGGGGTAATGGAGAGAAGAGCAATTTATTTAACAGCAGACCCTGATGGCCGGCCATGGCACTGGGTGCAGCCTACCTGGACCCAGATTGCAGCCCAGGGCAGTGCTTTGCCTGGGGTTACTGGGGACACCCGACAGTTCAGGAAGAAGATAAATGATCATTTACAGGAGTAAGTGCCACCATTTTCTCTCTGTTGCCTCACACTCACAGGACCACCACTCACACTAACTCTGCCACAGCACACACATCTCACGAGGGACCAAGGACTACAATTTTCACTACTGCATGCATCATGTCCACTCAACAGCTGTTATCCACCTCTCAAACTACTAAATTTTCCTCCCTCTACTCATTCACCAGTTCTTCTGCTTTTGTGTCACTATGCACTCTTCTTCCATCCATTTCCCTCTTTTACAATCCCAATCTTTGACTTATTGAAGAAAAGATTTGCCCAGAACTGGCCAAGAGATCCGAGATCGTCAGGAGGTTTGTGGACAGGGGGGAAATGGGGAGTGGAGATTTATTTGCAACAGATGACTAATTTTCACTCTTCTCTTATACTGGCACTAGCAACTCCCAGTGAACCTTTTCAAAGAGGTCAGGGCTGGAGACTTTCAGCTCCAACCCTCAGCAGGAAACTGTTGACTTCTCAGAGGATGCACTGGCAAAAGGTTGAACCTCGCCCTTGGCCAGCTCAGAGACAATCGCTTTGGTTGGTTCTTTTTCTCGATGTGTGTCAGGTACAGAATCTGGTGAGTACTTCATTGACAACAGCAGACAGTTTGTCAGGGGCACTTGGTAAGCAGATTTGAAGGATGGAGGAGTCCACTAACATGATGGGTACTGAACTGGCTTCATCATGTATGTGACTGCTTGTCTCCATGGACAGGGTAGCAACTTACAGGGAGAGCGAGAGACAGCACCCTCAGGATCTGCCGGATATGTGCACAGATCTACACTCCATCACTCAGGCCATAGGTGCTTAGTATCATTGGCAGGAGAAATGACACACAACTCCCCCAGAAGCATCTACTCCGGACACTCCTGTGGTGCCTGATCTTCCTCCTCTCCATTCACTGGGATCACAAACCTGCATTGGTTCCAGCTGAGGATAAGCCTATATGTGGGCAACAGACTTCCACCAGGGCAGGGTCTTCCAGATCAACATGGTCAACCACAGAGCAGGCTCCCTCCAGCCTAGCTGCAGAAGTTGGGACTGTACTTACACTTAATAGGAAGCACTGAAAGAAGGCACACAAAAACATCTTTGTAAATAACTGTTCAAATTTGTAAAGCTACATTTACGTGTTGTTTATGAGCCTCCTGTAGTACAATTTTCACTGTCTGACTTGGTTAAGTCACACTCCTGTGAGAGATGAGCAGCCTCTCCAAACATCCCAAGGATGAACGATGTTGCAATGGTCAAACATTGCTCATCTCTAACAAGCAATCCAATCCACGACAGCAGATAGCCTCATAATTCAGGAATCCTCCAGCTATGACATTGATGACTGTAGCCAAGACAGTACACTTGAATGTAGACAAGCTGAGTCTAAATGCTTTGGAAATTTTGGAAATTCCCATGCTCTTGTTGGTGGTACAGCCTCCACATGTAGAGGCCATGGAGAGTTAACATAACCAGTTTCAACACTCTCTTCCGCAGCTTCCAGTACCCTGCTATTCAGTGAGAGGTCCCACCTTGCGATCTACAATTGTTCCCTATCACCGACACCATTCTCTCAGTGACCCAGTAAAATGAAGCACAGCCCCAATATTGAGTTGCCTGCTTTCCCCAGACTCCAAGGGTTGCCCCCTGACAATTACTGACCAATGCAGCAACACTGTTTTGGCAGGACAGTCCTGCATGACCACAGTCCACTAATTTCCCAACACGTGCCTCCAGAACCACAGCAATGTGGTCGATTTTTAACTGTAACCTTGGCAACAAAGTCCTGATAATGTCAGCATCCTGCGAACAAATTTTATTAAAAAATGCATGGAAATAAGGTACAGGCTATTCAGTGGCACAATCTGGAGTCACCAATTAAAGTTTGCACGGAAAATTAAGAAAATGTTTCTTGGCATCGAGAATCTGATTTGTTCATTCTCACTGTATTTTTCCACGTTTTCACCAATGCTTGTGATTTATACATGAGAGGTCTGGTTTGCTTTCTGTAGCTGAGGAACATTTACCAAATCCAAGCAAATGTTTAAATCTTTAAAAAAAACTTCATAAATTAATAAGAACCTAAACTTTCAAATCAATTTTAAATAAGGTAGATGGTCAAAAGGCATGAAGTTGTGAAATATTTAAGAATTTGTGAACTATTAATCATAAACCAATTCCAATTTTTGCCTATATCTCATTTTAACTGTGTGCTACAAACTTTTCAAAAGAAATTTCTTCAATGTTTTGAAAGACATGTAATTTTATATAGGTCTTTTTGAAGTAACCAAGATCCTTACACACATACTTATTGTTATTATAATCACTTACATAGAAAACAAGTAATGAATGCACTCACTACTGGCAACAGATTACTTTCACTTGGTGAATATCTGATAAATCAACATGGATTCAGGAAAAGAATGTGAGGTGGGGAGGTGATAGTCTTGTGGTATTGTTGCTTACCTATTAATCCTGAAACTCAGGCAATATTCTGAGGTTGCAGGCTCAAATCCAGCCACAATAAATGGTGGGATTTGAATTGAATAAATATTTGGATCAAGCATCTAATTATGATTGTAAAACCACTGCCAATTATTGGAGAAAAGTCACCTGGTTCACTAATGTCCTTCAGGGAAGGAAAATGGTAGCTTATGTGTGACACCAGCACTACAGCAATCAATTATTATGTTGTGAATGCTGTGAGCATTTAGATCTTTTGATATTATTTCACATTCTAAGCTTAGTTAATGCTTGCTTTTGTTTTGCACCTGATTTCACTTGCCACTTTTCTGCTTCATGTAACCAGCTTTATGATCTTCCAATTTGAGCTACTCCTCAAGCTTCCCACCTCCTGACTGCAAGCTGGTTTAAATCCTTCCCAATAGCACTAGGATTCCCTGCCAGAATATCAGTCCCAGTACTATGATTGTGTAACCCATTCAGCTTATACAGTAGCCCCTGCTCCAGAATCAGTCCCAATGCTTCAGAAATCTGATAGCCTCTTTTTAGCACCAATTCTGCAACCAGGTGTTCAACAGCCCAACCTTCCTTTTCCAATGCTCACGAGCATGTGACGCTGGTAATCCTGACATTGCTGCTGTTGAGGTTCTACTTTTTACTTTTCTTTCCAACTGTCTAAGACAGGACCCCATCCCTCTTCCTATCTATGTCATCAGTACCAATGTGGACAATGACTTCTGGCTGCTCATTCTTCCTCAGAAGGATGTGCTGCAGTTGCTTGGTACAATGGAGGCAACACACCATCATTTTAAATGTACAGTACTGTGGGCTGATCCTCTGACTATGGAATCCCCTATCGAGATTGTTCTTCTACTCTTGATCCACTCCTTCTATACAGCTGAGTTGCCTCTGGTGCCACAGACTTTGATCTGGCTGCACTCCCTGAAGATATATCACCCTCACCAGTAGCCAAAACATTGAAAACAATTAGCTCCAACTGTATTAACAATTTGGATTATGAATAAGTTGCATCATAAGTTACTCCCCCAAACAATGTTATCAAATCACCAAGGTGTACATATGAAAAAGGAGCCAGGATTGGAAGATAAGATGACCACATGTATCCAAGGACTGAGCATGCAATGATAAAGATGCTGTCTAGCCTTTCGCAGGACAGTAGTCCATGGTGAGAAACTGCCTGTCAGAAGAGCAAACACCATGCAAATATCACAGCTCTGAACAATCCTCTGACTTAAGTCAGTTGAGTCAACCGTATTGCTGTGGGTCTGGAGTCAAATTGTAAGCAGATTCGGTAAGGATGGGAGATTTCCTTCCCTAAAGGGCATTGGTGAACCAGATAGGTTCTAACAACAATTGTCAAGTAGTTAGATGGTTGACAGCTGTTTATTTCAGATTTTTATTGAATTCAAATTTTACCATCTGCCATTGCAAGGGAGTAAGGAGTGACAGGGCAAAAGTTGAACTTCTCCTCAAAGACGAAGTAACTTATTTAAAGGTGGGAAAATTGGCTCTGAAGAGATAATGAGATAACAAGGTGCCGAGCTGGATGAACACAGCAGGCCAAGCAGCATCAGAGGAGCAGGAAGGCTGACGTTTCGGGCCTAGACCCTTCTTCAGAAAAATTTTTCTGAAGAAGGG
>NC_063333.1:69263745-69342601 GCF_021869965.1 Rhincodon typus | reverse complement strand
CTCCAGCATCTTCAGTTCCTGCTATCTCTGAACAGATAATGTTTTTATTTAAGCTTTGAATGCTGAAGTTGTCACCAGTGCCTTTATCCTATCAAAAGGTTAACAATGTGCCTTTCACCATGTCCCATGAACTGCCTTCTATAGGTGACAAAGGCAGAGAAATCAGATAAATTTAGAAAACCTGTTTCCCCTTTGTCATTTCAATAGATGAAGTGACTAGTAGCATTGCAGAAGCGGGAGAATGAACTTGGTAAATGTAGGAATGCAACAGTTGACCTCTCATGCTAACTTTCCTTGATATCCTCTATTAACTTCAAATTTTGGATCTTTTGTGTTTGGTGCAAAGTCTGTAATTCATACACAAGGATATTGCTATTTTGGGAAAGTTACTGATGCTGACCAAACCCATAGAACCACAGTTCTGAGTTCTGAGGAAGGGTCACCGGACCCGAAACGTTAACTCTGTTTTCTCCTTCACAGATGCTGCCAGACCTGCTGAGCTTTTACAGCAACTTTGTTTTTGTCCATAGAACCACAGCCCAAGAGGAGCAAAGAATTTTTCAGGAGAGGACTACAGAAGTAAAACAATTCTGATTTATTGTTTAACAAAACATTTCACTATGACTTCCTGATAATTGAATGAAATGCCACTGAAACGGAATTGAGTTCATGTGACAATCCAATTTGATGGCTACCAGAAATGAATAAACAGATTATTCACAGCACCAACAAAACAATGTGGTGTCAAATCGCTGCAATACTTGCAGGAAACTGCTCCTTTGATTTCACTGTTAACATTAATTCCTTTAGTGACATGTTTTCTGCCACTTATGACACACTACATAAGGAGATGGTGTTATGTAATAACGACTATTATTTGCAAACAACGTTTCATCTCCTGCTTTCCACTTTATCAGTTTCTGGATTCATTAGTAATAATGGAAGGCAAATGTCTTTCTTCAGCTGTTTACTCTTATTTTTGGACCATACCATGCACAAAAGTGCAGCTACCTTTTTCAGGAGTAGATCTGTTTTGCTCAAAAGCAGAATTCAGTGCTCATTTCCACATGATCCTTAAATAAAGTTAAACTATCAGAATAAAAAAACAAGCAGAATATTTTACAGGGCGCTAATTTTAGGAAAGAAACTAAATTGCTCAAAATTTTGAATATAGAAAGTGAATGGGAAAATCCAAAACTATGGATTATAAATCTAAGATAGTCATTAATAAACCTAATAAAGAATTACAGGTCAGTATTTGTATTCAAAATGATGCAAATATGGAACTCACAGTCAAATGGAAAATTTGGAGAAATTAGCATTAAATCAGGCCATCAGATTTAAGTTCAGGACCAGCATGTGCCTATGAAAATGAAGGATAAGGATGGCAAGATTCAGGAATCTTGGATGACACGAACAATTGTGATCTTAGTCAAAAAGGAAAAAGAAATATATGTAAGGTTTGGGAAACTGAAAACAGACAGAGCCTTGGAAGAATATAAAGAAAGCAGGAAAGAGCTTAAACAAGGAGTTAGTTGCACTAAAAAGGGCCATGAAAAATCCCAAGGTGTTTTATGTGTAAATATAGAGCAAGAGGGTAGCTAGGGAAAAGGTAGGTCCACTCAAGGACAAAGGAGGGAATTTATGTGTGGAGCCATAAAAAGTGGCTAAGGTTCATAATGAGTACTTGGCTTTCGTTTTCACAAACAGAAGGGCATGGAGGATGATGAGTCTCGAGAAGGTTGTGTTGATATTCTGAGGCATGTCAATATAAAAATGGAGGTGGGGTTGGATGCTTTTTCTTTTATTCATTCACGGGATGTGGACATCACTGGCCAGGCCAGTATTTATTGCCCTTCCCTAATTTGCCCAGAGTTAAGAGCTCAAATTGCTGTGGGTCTGGAGTCATATGTAGGCAAGACCGGGTGAGGATAGCAGATTTCTCTTCTGTCAAAGGCATTAGTGAAGCAGATTAGTTTTCCGTGGCAATCACAGTGGCTTCATGGTCATTATTAGACACTTAATCCAAGCTATTTATTGAATTCAATTCAATATCCTGCCATGGTGGGATTTGAACACACATCCCTAGAACTTTACCTGGGAATCTGGATTACTAGTCTAGTAATAATGCCACTAGGCCATTGCTTTCCCACATTTGAAAAGCATTAATGTAGACAAATCTCTAGGACCTAATGGAATCTATCCTAGAATACTGAGGTGAGGGAGGAAATTGTTGGGGCCCTGTATGAAATCTTTTGTCCTCATTAGTCATAGGAAAGGTTCCCAGAGGATCGGAGAGTAGCAAATGTTCTTCCTTTGTTTAAGAAGAGCAACAGGGATAATCCAGGAAATTACAGGCTGATGAGCATTACCTCAGTAGTCAGGAAACTATTGGAGAAGATTCTTAGAGGTACTATTTACTCACATTTGGAAAAGTATGGACTTAATAGCAATAGGCAGCATGGCTTTGTGTGGGAGAAGTTGTGTCTCACAAAATTGTTTGAGTTTTTTGAGGAAGTGACAAAGATGATTGATGAGGGCAGGGCAGTGGATGTTGTCTGCATGGACTTTAGCAAGGCCTTTGATAAGGTCCCTCATGGCAGACTGATAAGAAGGTGAAGGGATCTACGGTGAGCTGGTAAGATCCAAATAGAATTAGCTTGGTTATAAAAGTCAGACAGCAGCAGTGGAAGGATGTTTTTCTGAGTGGAGATCTGTGATTAGTGGTGTTCCACAGGGATCATTGCTGGGACAGTTGTTGTTTTGTAACATATATAAATGATTTGGAGGAGAATATAGGTGGTCTGATTACTAAGCTTGCAGACAACATGAAAATTGGTGGAGTTGTGGATAATGAGGAAGGTTGTCAAAGGTTCCGCATGGTAGACTAATTATTAAAGTTAGATCACATGGGATTCAGGGTGACCTTGCCAATTAGATACAAATTTGGCATGACAGCAGGAGGCAGAGGGTGGTGTTGGAGGGTTGTTTTTCAAAGTTGAGGCCAGTGATCAGCAGTGTTCCACAGGGATCGGTTAGGGTTAGGGTTCACTTTTGTTTGTCATTCATGCAAACGATTTGGATGAGAATACAGAAGGCATGGTTAGTAAGTTTGTGGATGACATTAAGATTGGTGGCATAGTGGACAGTGAAGAAGGTTATCTGAGATTACAAAGAGAGCTTGATTAATTGGCTCAATGGGCTGAGGAGTGGCAGATGGAGATTCATTTGGATAAAAGCGAGGTATTGCATTTTGGTAAAACAAACAAGAGCAGGACGAATACAATTAATGGCAGGGCCCTGGGTAGTGTTGTCAAACAGAGAGATTTAGGGGTTCAGGTACATAATTCTTTGAAATTTGCATCACAGGTAGACAGGGTGGTTAAGAAGGCATTTAGCACGCTTGTCTTCATCACTTAGACCTTTGAGTATTGAAGTTGAGACATCATGTTGAAGTTGTACAGGATGCTGGCGAGGTCTCTTCTGGAGTACTGTGTACAGCTCTGGTCGCCCTGCTATAGGAAGGATATTATTAAATTGGAGAGAGTTCAGAAAAGATTTACCAGCATGTTGCCAGAAATGGAGGGTTTGAGTTATAAAAATAAGCTGGGACTTTTCTCACTGGAGTGTGAGGCTCAGGGACGAGCTTATAGAGGTTTATAAAATCATCATGGGCATAGATAAGTTGAATAGCAAGGGTCTTTTCCCTAAGGTGGTGGAGTTCAAAACTAGGGGGCATATTCTTAAGGTGAGAGGCGAAGGTTTTAAAAAGGATATGACAGGCAACCTTTTTACACAAAGAGTGGTTCGTGTGTGGAATAGACTGCTAGAGGAAATGGTGGATGCAGGTACAGTTACAAGATTTAAAACACATTTGCATAAGTACATGAATAGGAAAGATTTGGAGGGATATGGGTCAAAAGCAGGCAAGTCAGACTAGTTTAGTTTTGGAACATGGTAGGCATGGACTAGTTGGAGCCAAGGGTCTGATTCCATGTTCTATGACTCTATGGATATGACTCTATAAGTGCCTGGAATGTGCTGCCAGAGGAGGTGATAGAAGCTGACACAATAACAATGTTTTCGAGACATCTTGACAGATACGTGAATAGGCAGTAAATAGAGGGATACAGACCACAGAGAGGCAAAAGGTTTTAAGTTTAAAAAGGCATCAAGTGTAAGCTCAGACTTGGTGTGCCAAGGGGCCTGTTCCTGTTCTTTGCTTTGTTATTCTATTTAGAGGGAAATGAGATAGAGGAAGAACAGAATTGAAGTAAAACAGATGGAAGATCAAGTGGAGCATAAACACTGGACCTGTTTCTATGCTAGTAATTTCTAGTACAAGAGGCATCTTCACTGTAACAGTTGTTTGTTGCAGTACAATTTCACTGTGGACTAACTTAATTAAGTGCCAATAAAGTCACTGACAAATAAATTCAATTATTTCAACAATTCCATTTATTGCATCACATTTGTATATCAAAATTGATTTATACTCAAACATAAGAGTATCATATGAATTTAATGCTGAGGGTAGGCTCCACACAGCTCAGGACAAATTTTAGGGGCAAGCCTGCTTCCACTTGGCTGGTTGCTCCCATTTTAGTTTCTCAAGTGATAGTTCTTTAATTAGTGGCACTTCCATCTATCCCCAGGAGAAGGTCCACCTTATTTAGCCACCAAACAATGGGAGGCCATCAGCTCTGCAGCACACAGCATTTGTGGTCACTTCAAAAATTCCATAGGCTTGGAAGGAAGAAGAATTGTGGATGCTCCCTAACTCAGGTGAGCCTGGAATCTCACTAGGGCCATTGGCAGGTGATGGATGGTGGTCAGGCATATCTTCACAGGGTGGTGCTAAACTGGGTGCATAGAAGCAAATCTGTAGGGGAGGGGATCTCTGGTCAGCATAGGGAGTTCAGAAAGTAGGTACCCACACTTTGTTGAACTAGTAATCTGTGGAACTAAAAGTCCCAGCTATACACTGGACATAGGCCACTCATGCCAGCAATTAAATTGAGTAAAGGCTGCATGAAACACTTAACTGGAATTTATTGTCCAGTTAAGGGCATCGATTAAACAATAGGTGGTTAGCTCACCTGACAACTCCCCTGGCACCTGTAAAATCAAGGCAGCATGCAGACCGGCTGTGGGTATCTAAAGATGGCATTGTGCCCTCATTTACAGGTACATCCACCTTTTTTTTATCCATTTTTGGCCAATAAATTTCAAGTCTTTGCATTGTCAATGTTAAATTCAGGTGTTGTGTTGCTCTGTGACACACTTATAAAAGTAGACACAACTGCGAGGTGCATAAACAACAATTAAACAAATAATCAATTATTCTGGAAAAAAGTTTCTATATTGCTATGTGGTCTTTATTTCACTCCTGAGAAAAGATGATTACATTGTAGTCTATTACTTTTTTTTGGGAAGTCAAAGTTCAGATTTAAGTTACTTAATTTCAATGTTATCTATTTAGCAGCAGGTAGCTTCCAGAAATTTTGGCCAAAAATGTAAGGCTCTCCTTCTCTGAGTTGAGCAGAGGTGGCTTTTTAATATTTTTATGTTTTTCTCTTGAATGGAAAGTGGAGGGCGTTGTGGGGAAGATGCTGAGGAGCAATATTTTATAATTAATCTGTTCAGAGGTGCTTTTACAGATCTCTGGAGTTAGTACGACTTGAACCCATGTCTATCAGCACTACCACTGTGCCACAACAATCCATAAACTAACTGTTTAAGAGAATACTGTGGTCATGTAAACAGGACAGGAAAACCAATACCACTCAATTCCATTGAACCCATTCCTAACAGTCATGATGTAGCAATGTACTCTAAGTGTCATTGCTTATCGTCCCTAATGCATTGAAAGTCAAATTTAAGGAAATTATAGTGGCCAGGTTTCACCTACCTCATATACATAGTGATACCAGCTACAGCAAGGAATCTCCAATTACTTTTTGAACTGTCAAAACAAATCCAAATTGTAGGTTCAAGCTGGCAACTTGTTTAGGTGTTAAAAACTCTCTATACAGGGAGTCCTGACATCTAAACAACACTTGCACAGCTTGTGGGCATGATTCACTGACTTTTCCTAACCTATCCAGCCAGCACAATTGTCTAATCACATTGTCACAGACTAGTCTGTTCACTATTTTAAACATTCCAATTAATGTAGCAGATGTCAATGCTTTCCAGAGTTAAAGCTTCCGCTCTCGAAGGTTATTAGAAGAACATTAGAAATAAGGATTGTAAGCTATGGATTCTTCCAGTAATCTTTTGTTGAATCTTTTCCCAAGCCTTGCAATCATTCATCTTGTTAGTAGACCGAAATTGGACACTGTATTCTATATGTGCCTGACAATATAAGTCCTGACAGTCCATTGACATGACAATGTGTCTTTGTCAGCAGAATCTTTTTGTTCTGGGCTACAAGTTTGGAGGCAAGCATTGACCAGATTGTCACTTCTGCTCTGGGACTGATGACTTTCCTTGAGTGGTTATGCAGTTGTCAGCTCCTTACATATGTAAAAGTGAGTAGCACTGCAAATCATGGAAGTCACCAAGCCTGCCATTACCTTACATGGTCAAAAGTCATGCCATCATATTTAAAAATACCTGGTCAGGCATTCCTTCCCTGCCAGGACCACCGATTGGGCTTTTGTCATGGACGTCTGGACTAAACATCCTGACCCTTCCACCCTTTCCTGGTAAGGCTGATACCATTTACAGATCGATATCCACCCTAAGCCAAATAAAATTCTGCCCTTGGTGTAGTATAATGAGAAACGTTAATGATCATGTACATGTTATCTGGACTCAAAAAGAGAAGAATATAAGCAATAGAGAACTGTAACCAGTAATCTGCATATTAGAATACGAAGAAAGTTCTCAGAACTTACTGAGAGTTAGTCAGTTACTCTAAGATGAGACAAAAATAGAGAGGAAACAGACTCAGAGCAGGAGCAATTGAACAAGAGAGAACAATTCTGTAGTACATATCCTCAAAGAGAACCCACGGTAGGCAAAACCTAGAAGGGAACATCAATACAAGCCAGAGTCTATGGAAATAGCACAATGCTTGTAACAGCATAAAGCATTCCAGCACTAATCGTTCAAAGCATTTTAGCAACTTAGGAGACTTCAATATGATTTGAAGACAAATCAAGGCCACAAGCAGAGGAAAGAGAGAGAAGGCTCTGACAGAAGAAAAGATTGAAAGACTTGGGCAAAATAGTGTAAAGGGCAGGGTTGAGCAAGTCAGAAGTTTTCCAAGAGAGCCAGTCAGTGGAATACTTTTCAAAAAGATTACAATGGATCCCTTTATAACAAGCTTTTAAAAGTCCTTTCCAAACATATTTAAAAATGATTACAATTTCCACAGCATTTTAAAGAAATTAACAAACTTTCCTTGCTGTTTTGCGATTCTGATTGAATGTTGACCTCTTTTTGAAAATACTTGGTGCCAGGGCACATCTATGTTGAAGAACACTTGAAGTTACTTGAACCTTGCAGCATCCTGCTCAAGCTGGAAGGCCTTTGATTGACACTACAACCTCAAGGCCTACCCACTGCCTTTAATTGGACAAGAATCCCGACTCCATGTAAATTAAGGGATGGCTTCCTTGAAAATCCCAAAGATTGCCTATTTACACTTTGGGGTGGATTTGAGGCCAGGAAACAATTCTGCATCTTGTTTCCCATTGC
Organism: Rhincodon typus; assembly: GCF_021869965.1. Lineage (NCBI taxonomy): Eukaryota > Metazoa > Chordata > Chondrichthyes > Orectolobiformes > Rhincodontidae > Rhincodon > Rhincodon typus. The sequence continues at coordinate 69,334,894 of NC_063333.1, read as the reverse complement.
CGAAGCAAAATTCTAGCCACTGAAGTGGACCTTAGATACCTTACATTTTAGATTTAAAAATAAAAGAGCTATCAACGAAATGAGGCTGACACAACGCACTTTTTATTAATTTTTCAAAAAACAATGGGACACATCCAAGTACAGCATTACCATTTATCCTAAACAATAAGGACACCTGTCAGTGGTACTCTCATTAAGGCTTGATCCTGCTGACTCTGCAAATTTTGCAGGTCAGCAGTAGAGTCAGAGTAGGTGCATCCTGGGTTTTATATTAGAATGTCTTTCCCCTTACACCCATCCCATGCAAGATAAACTGCATGCAAGATAAACTGCATGCAAGATGGTATGAAACATCTGAGTGCTAGGTTTGCTTTAAATGACGTTCAGAACACCTGCAATAGGGTTAGGGATATGCTTCGGGTTAACAACTAGGGAGACTTCAATATCAAGGTGAATTTTAAACAGATGGAGGCTGACAAGCATAGGAAACAGAGAAAAGACAGAAGAAAAGGTTGGAAGACTCAGGCAAAACAGTGAGATTAGTACAGAACAATTGATGGGTTGGAGAGAAAGAGAAAGCAGAGTACGATCATAAGCTGTGGATGGTTTAACAAAAGAAGCAAACTAGCCATTTTGTAAGAATATGGGGCACAACAGGGTTAGCTGAATATGAAAAACAAGACCAACCATAAACCCATTACAATGTTTGGACATTTTACGGAAGTGGGCAAATATATGGCAGATGAAGAATAATGTGAATAAATGTGAGGTTGTCCACTTTGGTAGCAAAAACAGAAAGGCAGGTTATGATCTTACTGGTGATAGATTAATAAAGGCGAAAGTGTAACATGACCTGCAACAAGTCAGTGAAAATAAGCATGCAGGTGCAGCTTATGGCCTTCATAGCGAGAGGATTTGAGTACAGGAGCAAGGATGTCTTACTGCATTCATGCAGGGCCTTGGTGAGGCCACACCAGATGTATTGTGTGCCATCCTGGTCTCCTTAACTGAGGAAGGTTCTGGCTACTGAGGGAGTGCAACCAAGGTTTATCTGACTGATTCCAAACTTTATCTCCAAATTTGCTTTCCCTGCAGGCTTTAAAATGTAAATGATAAATGCAGACAAAGGAAAGAACTTGCATTTCAGCGATGCCATTCACCAACCACTGGATGAATTAAAGGACTTTATGACCAAGGAGGCATTATTGAAGTGTAGCCACTGTTGAAATATGAGAAATATGGCAACCAATTTGCTCACAGCAAACACCCACAACAGGCTGATGTTGGGGATGTGACGGCCTAGTGGTATTATTACTGGACTGTTAATCTAGAGATCTAAGTAACATTTTGGAGATCCAGATTTGAATCCTGCCACAGCAGATGGTGGAATTTGATTTCAATAAAAATCTGGAAATAAGAGTCTAATGATGATCATGAATCCATTGCTGATTGTTGGAAATCCATTGCCAATTTTTGGAAAAACCCATCTGGTTCACCATTGCCCTTCAGGGAAATAAATTGCCATCTTCACCTGGTCTGGCCTACATGTGACTCTGGATCCACAACAATGTGGTTGACTGTTAACTGTCCTCTGGGCAATTAGGAATGGGCAATAAATGCTGGCCTAGCCTGCAACACCCTCATCTCATGAATGAATATTAAAAAATTGTATGGAAGAGGCTATTCATTAGAGTTTAGCAGAATGAGGAGGATCATATAGAAACATATTATACCAGGATTAGACAGGGTAGATGCAGGAAGTATGTTCTTGATGACCGGGAAGTCCAGAACAATGGGTTGCTGTCTACGGATACTGCATTGGCCTTTTAAGACAGAGATGAGGAGGAGTTTCTTCACCCAGAGAATGGTGAGCCTCTAGAATTCTATGCCACAAGAAACTGGTGAGGCCAAAACATTGAATGTTTTCAAGAAAGAGGTAAATATAGTTCATCGGACTAAAGGGATCAACAGGTATGAGGGGAAGGTGGAGAAGGGTACTGAGTTGGATCATTAGCCATGATCATAATGAATGGTGGAGCAGGCTTGAAAGGCCAAATGGTCTACGCCTTTCATAATTTTCTCTTTCTGTATTGCAAAAGAGAAAGGAAGGCTGGTATCAAGCTGAATAATGAAAGCTAGGATGATCGCAGGAACAATTAATCATCAAGGCAACCCTACGGCTTCTGTGTAAAATCTTGTTCCACTGCACTACAGAGACATGGGACAGAGTTTTAATTCTGGATTGTAATTTAACCAATCTTGCCAAATGTTTTTTGATTGTGTTTTAATTTGATAATAATTGGGTTATTTTGAGTTCATTAAAGAAATGTGGTGGAAGTCTCTTTTATTCTGGATAACAATACCAAAGGGAATCAATTGGCCATTTTAGTGATTGAACCAAAGTATTTATGCTAATGGTGTGACTTGTAGAGTAGTAGAGCTTGATTACCTGGTGAATTTCTGCAGTGCATCTTGTAGATAGTACACACTACTGCTGCTGAGTATTGGTGATGGAGGGAGTGGATGCTTGTGGATATGGTGCCAATTAAGTGTCTGCTTTGTCCAGGATGGTGTCAGCCTTCTTGAATGTTGTGAGCACTGCACCCATTTGGGTAAGTGGGGAGTATTTCATCACAATCCTGACTTGTGCCTTGTAGTTGGCAGACTGCAGTTCTCCTCACCTCACCTCTGACTTGCTCTTGTAGCCATATGGTGAGTCTAGTCAATTGTAATCCCCAGGATGTTGATAGTGGGGAATTCAGATATGCTAATGCTTCTGAATGTCAAGGGGTGGTAGTTAGATTATTTCTTATTGCAGATGATCATTGCCTGGCATTTGTGTGGCATGAATGTTACTCACAACATGTTACTTTGCCACAAAATACCAAGATGAAGATCTTTACTACCTTGGATACACAAGATGGATACTGGCAAGTGAAGTTGGATGAAAGTAAATGATTTTTAGTCACATTTGCGATAACATTCAGGAGATACAGTCAGTTACAGGTGCTATTTGAGCCATGACGCCACTGAATGTTGGAGAAGACATGATGGATTGAATGGTCTACGTCTGCTCCCATGTTTTATGGTCTTATGGTCCATTTGGCATTTATACTGCTCCAGAACAGCATCAACTCAGACACTACAAGACATGCAGTGATCTTCCCAGACTGACAGAGTTCATTCAGAATTCTACCAACGTCCTTTGGCTCCACACACAAATTACCACTCTGATCCTTATTGGGCTCTACTTGTTTTTCCTAGTTATCCTTTTATCTTTAATGCACGTGTAAAGTAACTTAAGATTTTCCTTTATATTACCTGTCATTATTCTTTCATGCCTCCTTTTTGCTCTTGTAGTTTCCTTCTTAAGTTCCTCCTTGCACAACCTGTACTCCTCTAGGGACTTCTGCTGTTCTAAGCTCTCGGTATCTACCATAAGTCTCCCCTTCTTTCTTTATCCAATCTTGAATAACCCTAGAGATCCAGGGATCGCTGTATTATTTAATCTCACCCATTGTCTCTGTTGGAACAGCTTGGCATCATACACTTCCTTTTTCCTTCTTGAATACATCCCATTGGTCTGACACAGATTTATCTAAAAGTATCTGCTCGTGGTCCACTCTAGCCAAATCATACCTGATCTTATTAAAATGGGCCTTCCCCAAATATGAAACTTTGATATCAGGCCTATCCTTGTCCTTTTCCAGAACAGTATTGAATCTAATGGAGTTATGATTGCTGTCTGCAAAATGCTCCCCCACTGTTACTTCAACTACTTGCTCAACTTTCTTATCTAAAATTAATACCAAGACTGCTTCTTTCCTTGTAGGGTGTTCCACATACTGGCTTAAAAAGCTCTCTTGGATGCATTTAAGATTTTGGCTCTCTACAAATCTTCCACGCTCTGACTTCCTGAGTTAATGTTGGGGAAGTTGAAATCACTCATTACCACTACTTTATTACTTTTACACTTCTCTGAAATTTGCATATTATCTGCTCTTCTCTTTCTCTTGGACTGTTATGGGGTTTATAGTACACTGCAATATGATTGCTTCTCTTTGGTTTTTAAGTTCTGCCCATATGCCTTCATTTGACGAGCCTTCTAAGATGTACTTCCTCCCTACTGCTGGAATTGATTCCCTGATCAATACTGCAACAGCCATTCCTCTTATCCCCTTTCCCAGTCTTGCATGAAGACCCTTTATCCTGGAATATTGAGTTGTCAATCCTACCTTTCTCTCAAACATGCCTCCATGGTAGCAATGACATCATTCTCCCATGTTTTAAGTTGTGTCCTCAACTCATCTGTTTATCAAAATCTTTGCATTAAAATAAATATCATCCAACTTACCACACTCCTTTGTGCCAGCGGGCCCAGAGTGAAGCAGGGATTGCGGCCAGCAGGCCAGGAGCGGATCGGGGTAGACAGTGGCCCGGAGAGAGGACAGCGGCTAGTGGGCACGGAGTGAAGTGGGGATGGCCAGTGGCCTGAAGAGAAAATTGGTTACTGGTTGGGAAATGTTGGCGCCCAATCAGACCATGTGGAGGCACTTATAGAAAGTCTGTAATGTCTATCTTTTTAGATTTCTTCCTTATTTTCCTAACTTATACTATGTATTTCTGAAACTTTATGTTCTCCATTTTTTGCACCTAAGTACTTTATACCTAAGATGGTGCTGTATGTTGGCGATATTGTACACTTTTTACTGCACTCCTGTTCTTTTGTAACTTGAGTACACATGACAATAAACCTAATTCTAAATCTAATTCTATAATTTCTATGCCTTCCTGACTCACTTGCTGTCTCTTCTAATTTTGGCTGTGAAACCCTCCCTGCTGCAGCTTCTCTTAGGATCCCACTCCCCTGCTTAAAAGAAACCTTAAATATAACCAATATGGAGTTAGTTTCAAACTATTAAACAGAAAGTCTTAAAAGGACTCAAATAATTATTTCTTGCATGCAAGATCCATGTCTATATGCTGAGGGATACACTAAAGTTTGCAACAGCTGTCACAGAGGTGCAATGGGGAAAGGTCACTGTATAAAGCCTATTAGTCATAATACATAGAGGGACTGGAAACTGTAGAACACCTCAGGCTATGTGCCTGACAAGTTACATATATCGTGAGAATTGAAATTGTATTTAGACAGCTCAGAATGGAACATGGTGCAGCCAAAAAATTGTATTTCTATTGCACTTCTTTTATTTTCAAGTTGAAGTGTTTTGCCTTCAGGCTGTATGCATGACATGGAATGTATATTTTAAGTGTTAACACTATTACAAATGTATTGAGGCATCTAAGAGCAGAACATACTGTGTGGAGACAAGATAAATTTTGATACATCTTCTGTAATTTTCAAGTCAAAATATTTTGTAATGTAATAATATGAATGTTCTGAATAAGGTGCAATAAAAAAAAGAACAGATTTGATTCCTAATTAATCTTCTGCATGAGTACATCAAGGGAAAAATTTGAAATGCAGTGCTTCATTTTAAGATGTGACCATGACAAAACCTAATGGTAAGGTTAAGTCCTTGGAATGCCCCACCCCAATGAGTTAATAGATTTAAAATGGAGCAGCAGCCTGTGAAAGCACATGAGGTACCATCAGCTCTGAGTCAAAATTGGGCCTCTCAATTCAGGATAGCAAGATGCTGTTTGAAACTTTGATGTTTTCTGATTAGTTTCAACAGCAGTTACGTCTAACACTTGTTGAAGTAAAATTTTATGTAATTGATCTAATGTAGATTCTACTAATTTTGAGGCCACTAAATGATTAAAATGCCCTTGTTCTTTTTGTATTATCTTGCACCTGTGCACCATATGTGGCAAATCCATGAAATTAGATTTATAATTTTGTGACATATAATGTACAGAAGGAACATTTCCAAATCCAATGTTGATAAATTCCAGAACAATCTTCAAAACATGTTTTTTGCAATATTTTGAAGATTCCCGAGGATTCTGTTGTTCTAAAGGAGATTGCCTACATTTAAATGTTAAATACCTCACGACTGATGCCAGTTAGCAGTTTAATCACTGGTCGTTCTGATGGTAGCACAATGCCTTTTTACAAACTCATGAGACAATTTTATCTTTGTCACTAGCAGCAAGGAGATAATCATTTCTAAATTTCATAATGGGCTCATAGAGAAAAAAGAAAATCACACATTATCCTTTGAAAGCAGATAATATCTCCTCCTTAACTTTTTAGACTTGCACTCTTTCATGGCATTTTAATAAACCTGGAGAGGCTGACTTGTCAGCAATTATTTTTTATATGTTACTTATCGCTTGATAGTGCATAAAGAAAATGACTAATTACTATAACAATGCCTGTGATAATAATCAGAGTGCTTCAGCTGATTTACGCAGTACTGTGGTCAGGAAGACATTTATTCTGACACTTCTTCCAGAAGCCACAGTAACTTTGTCATGGAAAAATAGCTCAATATTCAAATGTTTCAAGGCTACATGCTGAGAACTCATTCTTTTCTTAAATTGTGGAAATATGACTTCAACCATTATAATTCTTAGCATATATTTGCACAATACTCTGTATACTCAAATATTTGTTGAAGACAATGACACAACTCCAACAAATCTGTATTAATCTGGCATTTTGGGTATATGCATGTTAAATTGAAACTACTTTGGAATATTTTAAGATATCCTAATTTTGCTATGTTACAAAGTATTTCACTTTAAGTGTCATGTCTATAACTATTTTAAGTTTACAGTAATGTGACCCAGAAATAAATAATCAGGTAGGTGAATATTCTATTAACTGGGACACCCTATTTCGGGACACCCTGGTCCACACTTCCTTCACTCCCAACACCTCCCCACAGCCCTACTGCACCTTCACCTGCACTTCCAAGAATCTAGTCTACTGCATTCGCTGCTCACAATGTGGTCTCCTCTACATTGGGGAAACGAAGCACAGACTTGGCGACTGCTTCGCAGAACATCTACGTTCTGCTCGCAAAAAAGACCCTGGACTATCTGTTGCCTGCCACTTCAATGCACCACCCTGCTCTCTGGCCAACATCTCTGTCTCCGGCTTGCTACAGTGTTCCAGTGAAGCCCAACGCAAGCTGGAGGAACAACACCTCATTTTCCGCTTGGGAATACTACAGCCCTCCGGACTCAATATTGAGTTCAATAATTTTAGGGCCTAAACTCTCCCATGTCCCAGCCCCCCACCCCACACACCAGGCCTTGTTACCACACAGCCTGCCACTACACACCCCTTGTTGTTAGTCACTAACAGTCCCCATTAACAACTACTCACCCTCCCAGCCTGATCGTTAGCAACTCCTTTGTCTGTCCAACTGTCTTTCTCTCTCTTTGGGCTCTATCCTATCGTTTACTCCCTACCCCACCAACCTCCCTATTTTGTGCATATAAACTGACGTTTTCCCAGCCACCATCAGTTCTGAGGAAGGGTCACCAGACCCGAAATGTTAACTCTGTTTTCTCCTCCACAGATGCTGCCAGACGTGCTGAGCTTTTCCAGCAACTTTGTTTTCGTTCTATTAACTGGGATTGTCAACCTTCTTACACCCACATCCATCCTGATGGTCTCAGCAAATGGTTCAATGTAACATGTGAACAGGACAGGAGAGAAAGGCCAGCTCTGTTTGATTTAATGTTTAGCAATATACTTTTACAAATTTGCTGAATAATGTACTTTTTTGGGAAAAACGGGTCACCTGGGATCTTCCACTTCTGCTTCACAATCTTAAATCAGAGACCCCTTATTTTGAAATGGTACCTCCTAGTTCTATACTCTCCCATGGGAAAACATTAATTCAGCATCTACCTTGTGAAGCCCCCTTGAACCTTATGAACTAAAAGACCACTTCTCATTCTTCTAAACACAAATGAGTACAGGTATAACCTGTTCAAACCTCCCTTATTAGACAATCCCTTCATCCCAGGAATCAACTTAGTGAACCTTCACTGAACTATCTGCAATGCATAACTCCCTAAACTGCCATTACAGTTACAGCATGGTGGCACCTGCAATACTGCCAATTGTGGAATACTCAATGGCAAAATTTGTTGTAGTTTGGAATTGCCTTAATTCTCCTCTGATCACAAATTGGAAGATAGAATTTAATTATCACATCTTTTTCTGCAGCAACTTTGACAAAATTTATTTGCTCAACTATACACTCTCCAAACATCAGCTGCAGCTGAAAGTCCATCAAATTGGTGAGAAATGGCCTTTAAATTTGCCTGAAACTTGTTGGTCTTCTGGTGCAAAAGTTATCAATGACCCATGTTGCTGAATGATAAGATACAAATCCAGGACTACATGCTGGGGAACACTTTAAAGTTTGAAACAGCCGCTGCAAAGGCATGGCAGGGAAAGGTCACTGGATAAGTCCCTTCAGCCATAATACATACTGGGGCTGGAAACTGTGAAAAGTCCCTCAAGCTGAATGCTTGACATGTAATGAGTTTTGCAAATATTGGTAATTTGAAATTAGTGAGTATCTGACAATATTGAAAGAAAATGATATGTTTTGCAATTCATGTACTGTCAACTTTGAATTGATGCATAATATGCTTCTGGAAAGTTTATGAATAAAGTACTTTTTATGAAAAATAACCTAGTTTTCAACTATATCAAGTATGAAGGAAGCGGAAGGTGTGTTTAATTCTGAGGGGAGGTGTTGGCCTCGTGGCATCATCACTAGACTGTCAATCCAGAGACACAGGTCCTAGATTTGAATCCCATTGCAGCACATGGTGGAATTTGAATTCAATAAAAATCTGGAATTAAGAGTCTAATGATGATCATGAATCCATTGTTGATTATTGGAAACCCATTTAGTTCACTAATGCCCTTTGGGGAAGGAAATCTGCAATCCTTACCTTGTCTGGCCTATATCTGACTCCAGACCTACAGCAATATGGTTCAGTCTCAACTCTAGGCAATTAGGGATGGGCAATAAATGCTGGCCACATTCCGTGAATTAATATTTAAAAAATTTCTGTTCAATATGAAATGATCAAAACCATGTAATTAATATTTTAGACCATACGACCATAGAAACAGGAACAGGATAAGGCCATTCAGTGCCTTAAGCCTGCTCTGCCATTCAACAGAATCTTGAGCAAGCTGACATTCCTACATTCGCTTTCCTGTCCTTTCTCCGTAACCCTTGATTCCACTACTGATCAAGAATCTATCTCAGCCTTAAATATGCACAAGGACTCCTCCACCACAGCTCTCTGTGGTTACAAGTTCAAAACACTCTCAACCCTCTAAGGAATTCTAAGTCTTAAATTGATGTCTTAAATTGGTGCCCCTTCATTCTGAGACTATGCTCTCTGGTACTACAATCTCTCATGAGGGTAAACATCCTCTCAGCATTTACTCTGTCAAACCCCTTAAGAATCCTCTATGTTTCAATGATTTCACCTCTCATTCTTCTAAACCTCAACGAGTAGAGTCGCAATTTGTTTAATATTTGCTCATAAAACAATCCCTCCATATCAGGGATAATCCTAGTGAATCTTGTCTGAACTGCCTCCAGTGAAATAATACATTTGATTAAATAAGAAAACCAAAACTGTTCACAAGACTCTAGATGTGGTCTCACAGAACCTTGTAGACTTGCAGTAGGACGTCCCTACTGTTATACTCCAACCCCCTTAAAGTAAGGGCCAACATTACATTCGCCTTCCTAATTACCTGCTACATATGTGTGCTTGCTTCCAAGTCCCTTTGTGTTGCAGGTTTCTGTAGTTTTTCTCATTTAAGAACATAAGATCATATGGAATTGGAGCAGGAGAAGGCCATTTGGCCTCTTGAGCCAGCTCCGCCATTCAATAAGATCATGGCTAATCTGGTGGTGGCCCTTACCTCATTTCCCTGTCTGTCTCCATGAGCTTTGCCTCTCTTGTAGCCCAGAAATTGGTCTAATTCAACTTTGAACATATTCAATGACGCAACCTCCATTGTTCACTGTTGTCGAGATTTCCAAATATTGCCAACCTTCTTGGAGAAAATTTCTTCCTCTTCTCAGTCTTAATTCAGAGTCCACTTATTTTGAAATGGTATCTCCTAGTTCTAGATATCCCACTACAGGCCAAACATTAATTCAGCATCTACCTTGTCAAACTCTCCATTGAATCACGATTATACTTTAAATCTGCCTGCAACCTTATGTCCTCTTTACAACATACTTTCATATCTATCTTGCTGTCATCTGTGAATTTAGTTACTATGCCTCAGCTCCCTTATCTAGATCATTAATGTATATCTAAAAGAGTTAAGACACCTGCACAGATTCCACTTCTCACATCCTGACAATAAAGGCTGTTTTCTGCCATCTAGTGAATCTTCTATTTTCATGTTACTCCCTGAAATATTAGTATATATTTTACGAGTAAATCTTTGATGTCACACCTTATCAAAATATTTCTGTAAGTATGTTTTGTCTACAGGCTCCACTTAACCACAGCACATATTATTCCTTCAAAGAACAATAAATTGATTCAACATAGTTTTCCTTTGAAGAAACCACACCCGCGTTTCTTGATTACCTTGAGTTTTATGAAGGATGCAGCCACAATTTCTTTAACGACCGATACAGACATCAAGGCTAAACTAACCTATAATTTCCTATTTCCTGTCTCCTTCTCTCCTTGAACCAAAGGCCATATTTTCTACTTTCAAGTTTAATGGAACCATTCCTGAATTGAGGGAATTTTGGAAATTTAACAGCAATGCATCAACTACCTCATTAGCAATCTTTTTAAGTCCTTAGGGTGAAGTCCATCTGGATTAAGAGACTTATCAACCACTTGTCTGGTATTTTTCTAATACTGTTGAGTCAGTCCATGGTTAATGATCTTTCTCAAGTCTAATAGTTGCTTACCTTCAGTTGCCAATTACAAATGTTCATGCAGACTTTGGCCAAATTGTGACAGATCAACCTTCAGAATGTCTTTAATGTTGTAGTTTGTAGCAATAAAATATAAATCAACAGCAGTATTGTATGGCTCTTTGTATGAGTTCATGTAACCTACTCAGCATGTCAGATGTAACCTTGCTGGTACCTGGTTCATAACTCACTTTAAAATCATATTCTTGGAGATTGTTGACTAATTCGATTAGAGTCATAGAGTCATACAACATGCAAACAGACCCTTTAGTTCAACTCGTCCACGCTAACCAGGTTTCTCAAACTAACCTAGTCCCATTTGCCTGTGTTTGGCCCATATCACTCTAAACCTTTCCTATTCATGTATCTGTCCAAATGTCTTTTAAATACTGTATTATAGCCACCTCTACCACTTCCTCTAACAGTTCATTCCATGTATGCACCACCCTCTGTGTGAAAAAGTTGTCCCTCAGGTCCTTTTTAAATATTTCACCTCTCACCTATGCCCTCTAGTTTTGGACTACCCTGCCCTGGAGAAAAGACATGGACTATTCATCTTATCTATGTCTCTCATGATTTTATAATCCTCTATAAGGTCACCCCTCAACCTCCTACACTCCAGGGAAAATGCCCCAGCCTATGCAGCCTCTGCTTATAACCCAAACTCTCTAGTCTCAGTATAGAACTGATGCCAAATGCAAATAAGCTCAGATAGAGAAGGAAGGTTTGACGGTCATCTTTGGTCTGAGAAAGTTCCACCAATGCCTTCACAGATGTAAATTTGTAACAGTAACAGACCACAAATCCCTGCTAGGGCTACTTAAAGAAAACAAGGCCATGTTGCCCATGGCTTCTGGTCGAATTCTGTGGTGGGCCCTTATTGTCATTGTGTATAATTACAAGTTGGAACACCATCCAGGAGGCCACGTGGTAAATGCCTTAAGCGGCTTCCCATTGGCAGATACATCACCAGTCGTGCCTCCCCTGGAAGAGTCCATTCTGGTTTTAAACTGTTTGGACACCCTTCCAGTCACTGCTGACAATATCCGACTGTGGACGCAAAAAGATCTCATCATGACAAAACTAAAACAGCTAGTGGTAATGGGGAAATAAAAGGACCATCACAACCAGGATTGAAAGCTTTCTGGACCTGGCAAGACCAGATCACTGTAGAGGTCGGCATATTATTATGGGGAGCAAGGATGCTTGTCCCGACTAAATGTTGCCACCAGATACAGGCTGAACTCCACCAAGGTCATCCAGGGGTTTCCAAAATGAAAATGTTGGCAAGAAGTTATGTCTGGTGGCCAGGATTCAAAGCCAACATAGCTGCATTGGTGGGGCATGGCCCAGAGCACTAACAAGGACAAAAATTACCAGCAGCAGCGTCCCTACATTCGTGGGAATGGCCAGGTAAACCCTGGACTTGATTACTTATTGATTGTACCGGTCCTTTCATGGGCTCAATGTCCTCCATCATTCTCAGTCAACGTTTTGAATCCAATATGACTCTTGAATTCGCAGTGGAGAGTTGGCTAAGAAAACTAGGGTTGCATCAGGACTTCAAAGTGAATGTGGCTGGTAAACTAATTGAGCAGCTTTATTCCATTCACAAAGATGCAACATCCTGTAGTTAGATTACTGAACCCCAACATAATGTAAATGATTTAGTAAATACAGAAGTACCCAGGAGCCGATCTATTTTTCATACAGATAAAGCTTTTCTCATTAACTGTACCATTTCGAGGTCATTTAGTGCTCCAATAACGGACATTATAAAACGGTCTTCGTGGAAATATCTAATCAAATTGATAAGTGATTCATGAAGGAATTTCCATCTCCACTTCTTCAAATTAAAAACAATTCTATTTATTTTTTGTCAGATGCAGTTCACCTACTGGCAGGAGACTCTGCAATATAAAACAATTAAATAAACTAACCTGTTGAGAAAAGCCAACTGTCAAGACTGCTGCACTTTGCAATTCATGGTAATAAAAATATGACACTGCTCTGGGTGTCATCCAGTGATTTTACAGATTATTATGACATTTTATTTCTGTGCACTAAAGTATGGTAGCCCTGTTATTAACTATTGTCCTCACCCTAACAGAAGCCTACTCAAAATGATAACAGGGTAATTGTAACAGGAATACAGAATGGCAGAGCACAAGAGTGTCTATCAATAAGGCATATAATCAATAGCCATATAATATTTGCATTGCATTCTATTCTATTTTTTAAAAAATCTCCAAAATATGGAATGTTTTATGTTATGTTTTGGTTGCAGCTTAAGAATTTTGATCAGATGGTTGTGTGACAATACTATGGTTTTAAGAAATGTAATTTGTGCTGGTTTTTTTTATGAAGAGAGGTTGAGACAGAAGTACTGAACGGTCTGCTTCAAGCCAATAAAGTAAACAGCTTGTAAGGCCTTAGGAATTCTTTTAAAAATTGAAACAATAGACGCTGCCTGAATGGGTGGGGTCAAGCTCCCGAAGAACCAGGATTTTGAGTTTAGTTTTCAGCAGATGCTGGAATCTTGAAGCTGGATGTGGAAGCTCTTATTCCTCTCTCAGTCATGGCTAAAAGCTGGGGTTCTCTTCCTACTACTAGAATTGCATGTGAGACAATCTATTTTACTGAATTTGCTTTGCCAAGGGGATGCTTATGTGATGTTACTATATTGGAACAGTTAACTAATAGTTTATTATGTTGTTAAGTTTTCCAATAGAGTTACAGTTAAGCCAAATTTAAAAAAAAAAATTGTCTGTATTAACTCTAGTGTATGAATAAAGTGGGTTTTGCTTTAAGCCTGATAGATTGACCAATCAAATTGCATCTGGAACACAACGCATGGCACTTGCCTTTAAAATAAGGAAAAAGTAGGGCCTAGGCCATCTCCTTGACATGTTTTGAGAGGTTTTGGTCTGGTCCATAATGGATAACACTCGTGCTTGAGCTACTAGGTTCCAGGTTCAAGGTCTATATCAGCAGTTGAGTGCCAAAATTTAAGCCAACCAATTGAGGAAGTGCTGCACTGTCAGAGGTGTCACCTGTTCAAGTGGTTTAGAAGAGTCCATATATCAATTTTAAAGAGTAGGAGGGAAGCTATCTTCAGTATCCTAGCAAATATTTGTCCATCAAACAATATCAGAGAAGAACCCAATTACTTGGTCATTATTATGATAGATGTATGATTTATATACACATTTGAAATAATTTATTTTAAGCTTGGGTTAGTGACATGTGGGCTTCCTGTGTGTCTGAAGTTAATAAATAACTTGCAAGCATTTCTGTAGCCATGGTGATTTCTTTCTAAAAGTTTGTTACAGCTACTTAGGCAGCACAACTGGGTTTTTGTTAGGATGGTTTACAATTTAACAAGGTAAACCCATAAGGCTTTAAGGTTCTGAGGAAGGATCATTGGACCCGAAATGTTAACTCTGATTTTTTTCTTCACAGATGCTGCCAGACCTGCTGAGCTTTTCCAGCAACTTCTGTTTTTGTTCCTGATTTACAGCATCTGCAGTTCTTTCGGTTTTTATGTTTTAAGGTCTGTTGGAAGTTTCTAGACTTAGTGGTTCTTAAGCTTATGGGAAACATCCATACCCTAGGGGGAGTCATTTTACTTTAATTTTAATTTATTTTCAGGCAGGCTATAAAGTCTTTAGGTGGAGACAATTGTAAAGAGCAGTGCTCCTGAGACAGGGAGAATATTGTGAATTATCTTAGATAAAGAATTAGTGATAGTCCCAAACTAGAAGTGTTGACATAAAACCTTAAAAAGGTTTCTTGAAGCTGGGTATGTTTAAGATTAGTTATATGATAGCTCCAGAAAGAAGCTATCAGCATTTTCTGTCTAGGAGTTAAAGTCATTGTTACATTAAGCCTGTTGAGAAGTTAGGAAAATATTTTTTACTCTCTTTCTGTTGTGAATACTGTGCTCTTGGAATGTGGGTTTTTGTTGGAATTTGTAAAGGAGTATTTTTGAATTAATGGAATTATATTTTTACTGTGTGCTTGATAATCTTTGGATTTGTGTTTATAAGTAAATAGTGTGGTTTATTCTATTGTATCTTTATTTTATTTGGTTAACAACTGTTTGTTTCATTGTTGAAGCAAAATCTGCAACATTGTGTCTTTTCAGTGAGAGATCATCGATATAAAGTTGTAAAATAAAATATGATCCATCAAGCCAGGTGTTAGTCTGCGATCTGATTTGTCAACATCATCAACAATGTCAACTGAGATCGTGCATTGTTTGCTTTGCCTATATTGATTGTCATGTTTCCTCTGTTATAACAGAGATGTCAGTTCAAAAGCACCCAAATGACTCTAAAATACTTTGAGACATCTGATGGTTATGGAAAGCACTATATAAATGCAAATCTTTTGTTGTTTTTCTTTTATTCCATATCTCATTTGATGTTGGCTGTCAATTTATAATTATGTTACCACACCAAAAATAACAATGGACACAAACAATAATAACTCAATGTTTTCTACAAATGATATTTCTGTTAACTGAAAAGCATTTTGTTTCCACACACTGCACTTTGAAATTGTAATTGTACTCTGCATAATTTTCTATATAGCTCTGACACTTTACTTAAAATAGCTACGCTTGGATAATTCAGACAAATGACTTTGCATATACATAACACTACCAATTTCTGAACTGACAGCGTGAAGTATAACTTGCTGTAAAAAAAAAGTCTTGCGAGGCAGAGGATTCTAAGCAGATTTGAATGATAAATCAGCAAAGTTCTGATGAAAGATTCTTGACCTGAAGAATGAACTCTTATGGATGCTGCAACAAATGTCAAATTTCCTGCATTCTCTGTTTTAATTTCAGATTTTCAGCGCACATAGTATTTTGCATTTGCATTAGGAATGTTCTGCCTAGTGGGTGTAGATTCAATAGTAGCCTTCAAAAAGGAATTAGATAAACAATTGAAGCTGAAACCATTGCAGCAATACCGTATGTGAAACTAGTGGGGGAATGAGACTAAACAGATTATTCCTTAAGAAAAGTTGTGCAGACTTGATGAACTGAATGGCTGCACTGTTCTATGATTTTATTTTGTGTATTTTAAGATAGTTATTTTTAATGAGCCAATTTAGTTGTCCATAACATGTACGATATACCACGACTCAAACAGCAGTACTGAAAATGCAAATTTCTGATTCAACTAAGCTTAGTGAATTTCAAACTGAGTGAAGGCTGTTGAGTATACCACAGGCTGCTCCAACACAGTACAGAGTGTCAGCCAATCATCCCATCACAACATGCCTCTGAAGCAGAAATCAATTTTTGAATACTGTAAAGTACTAAAAAAAAGCAAAGCAGTCACTCAAAGTACAGCTGAAAACGTGATCCAAAAGCTAAACAGTTAAGAACTAATGGACTCATAATAGACTCCATCTGTACAGCACTGGGAATTGAGGCAAGCTTGCCAATTGAAGGATGAGATTTCAGACCTCATTCAGATTGACCTTCAGTTCCAAAGTAAGGTAAACATTTTCTCTTTTGAAATGCAGCAAAAGACTTTATTTGTGTTTAGACATTTTAACTATGGTGTAAAACCTATCTCAGGTGATATAATGTTTGGATATACTTTGCATTCACTTGTCTTCAAAAGAGATTAATTACTCACAACATTCGATATTCACCTTAAATATTTTAATTCATGAGTTAGTCGTAGAAAACACCACAAGACCCAATCTTATAAAAGCAGAGTAACATATTACGTTAAGTATGGTGAAAAGCGAGCTCTTTAAATTCCCCCTACCCATTCCTTTGATAGAATATACAATTTGTCTTACCTTCTCTTAAATAAATGAATCAAATAGATTTTGGAACGGAACTGCTGTTCAAAAAAGGAAGCAGTTATCAATTGGAAACCAGATGCTAGAATCATTCAGTTGAATTTACCACTTACAGCCTTCACAACCACTTTATCATAAAACCTACACAACTGCTGAAATAACAACCATATGCATTTATATATAGCCATAATTTAGAAAAATAGCATTGGTATGATTGACTCTCTTTGCTTTTGACATAAAGTTGTAATTGCTAATAAAAATCTCATCATCTGTCATCCTGGCAATCATATGATACAATGATAACTGCAACTAGTCTTCAACTCCATTATCAGTCTTGTTTAGTTAGTCTACAATAGGTCTAGATCTGAGGTAAAGAAGTCCTCAGTGGTGGAAAAGCTTTGGGAACCATAGGTTCACAATCAATGGTTTCTCTCAAAGTGTGTTAGATTTACTGTGTCATAAATTAAATTAAGCACACAATATATCCTAAAATATTATTTTCAGATATAAATTTATTTAATTTACATTTGTACTGTTTCCACCATTGCCTGTTCCACAAATTGGCAAGTCACTCACTGAAGAAATGAGGTGAATTTTCCCAGTTCCTCAAATAGGCAACTGTGAGTCAATTTAGAAAATAGGATGAGGTCAGAAAAATGAGATTCCCCATATTGAGATAAAACAGTCTGACTTTCCATCCAATAGTGAGACCTGAACTTTGCTAGTGAGTGGCAAGAGGCCTATTTGTGTGAATCTTAGCTTTTCTTGCCTCATGTACATGCAATTTGCTACTGGTCCATACAGCAGTGGGATACAAGATGGTGGCAATTCCTAACAGGAAAGTCTGAGTAGGTACCTAGTGGCTGCAGCAACTGTACGTTTCTCCAGGCCTCAAACTTAGACAGAAGTCTCCAACATCCTGGAGTATGCTCGATGGACAGCACCCACCTGCAACCCCATCGATGGCATCAAACATGCACGAGCCTCAGCACATCATCATGGCACATTTTTAATCACTTAAAATAAAGTTTATCATTTCAATTCAGCACTTTGGACCATACCTGCACCTTTCAATGCTGTTGCCAGGCCACAGCACACAGGGACATATACTCATGTCTTGCATTGAAGCAGGGTGCCTCTCATAGCTCTTTGCTGGCTTTCATAGTGCTAATTTACTATGCACCTACTTAGATGCTCACAGCATCTTTGCCTTGCCTTTTTGCCATTTCCCATCTCATTTAGAAATTATAGGTTCATCTGACTCATTTTGTCCTTTAGTGCAGACACAAAGTCAGGCAGCCTGTCGTTTGCCAATAGTGATCAGTCCAAAGAGAAGACTTGTTGCTGTATGGCAGTGTGCTGCATCAATCTCACACTTGGAACATGTGCTAGCAGCAAACACACTGCATATGCAGCAAGTATTTGGGCACGTCTCAAAGTCTAAAGTGGAAGGTTTCCTCAATGAAGCCATGAGGGACTGAAGTCAGTCAGGGGCTCCCACTGCAGTCAGTCAAGGGCAGCATGCAATCTCAGTCCAGGGGCTTGGACACAGCCAATCGGCTGCCAGGGACTGTCAAGGTCAGGGGTTCCACATCATTATCAACCAGGGATTGAGCCATGGTCAATTCTGCAGGTCAAGTAGGTCAAGGGGTTAGTGGTATGTCAGTCAGGGAGCTGCACAGAGATTTGGTCACTCATCCGTCGAGTCTTTCCTTCCAAGTCAGGAGGGTGGGCCACAGTCAGTCCTGACTAATGATGTCATGCTCCACTGGATGTTATGTGGCTCTCCCTTAAAAAGAGTTCTGACAGGGTATGGTGGTAAGGACAGGTAGCCTGTAATGCCTGCAGCTGCAGTTACAATTGTGGTCAGTCAGACATTTGATGTTGTGAAGTGGCAATACATTTAGAAATATGAGATTCCATTTGTAATGAGTGTCACCCATGTCATCTTTGTGCTCTTAGAAGCTTTGCTTTTTGATTTCCCTCCCACTACATGTATTGTGAAGGGCTGTTCCTAGTTGGCAGCATTTGAACTGGCGCACAGCTGGGGTTTAAGAATAGCACCAGTGGAGGAAGTTCCTGAAGGTTTTGGCAATGGTGAGTACTTCCACCACTGCTGAGTGTGACCTCACATGAGAATATTGCCATGGAGGCATAGTGCATAGAAAATAAGGTGAGCAGCATAAAGTAGCATGAGGTAGTCACTAGGGCTCATGGAGGGAAAGCCTCATGAAACTCCTCGACATTGACACTGAGGTGATTTGTAGTAACATTCAGCCCAATATTTTATGTGTATATGCGTCCCTGTTGATTTTTAAACTTCCTTCATCCTTTTCCTGAATGGATGCTTATTTACCAAGTACAGATTCCTTAGAGTACACTCTCAATGTGACAAAATTGCATTGGCTAATGACTATATTTTGCACAATGTTTATAAAATTAATTCTTCAAAAGATTACCGACAAAATTCTAAGTGGAATCAGTTAATGTTTCCTGTACTTATATATTTTGACAAAATATATTTAAATCTTCACCTCCGGCATTGAGGATTTTTCAGAACTTTAACTGCCCTGAAAATTACAGAAATCTCAATGTTTTGATAATTAAAACAATCCACATTATCTAACTGTTAAGTGAATTTGAAAGAGCTTTCCTGCTATTCTTAAAATACATGTATGTGAAATTCTAATCTGAAACTAAATAGCTTTAGTAGCTGATTGATTATGCAACAAAATCTCGATTGACCAACCAAGCTACTTATCCTTAACTGGTGATGGTGATTCTTCTAACACAGACTTTACGCCTGCTGGAAAAAACAAGGTTACTGAACAAGGCCTGAACATGACGTTGTTTCGCATTTCTTTGGAATGAATGAGCAGCAATACCTGCTGGGAACGGAATGATATCACAAGATTTCAGCAGGAACATTGTTCCAAACAGCAGTGGCTCCTGCCTATTTTCTCGAAATGTTTATGCCTTCTGAATAGTGCTTCCGTGGTCCAACCTCCATAAATAACATTCCATGGTCTAAAGTTGTGTCGCTTCCACCTCTGAAAGCAGTTCACTGAACACTGCGTCAGACAGCTGCTCTTTAATGTGGTCATTACTTTCTTAATCACCTCAGTAAATTAGGTGCGGACCATGATAAACAAATCCACAGTCTAGATTCTGTAGCAATTCCACATTTGCAGGGTTCAATCAAAAAGCATTTGAGAGTACATTAGTTCCTCTGGGGCCCTCCCTGCTGACAGCTGGGGGAGGTGTGGGTGGGGGCAGGTCAGAGAGAGAAACAGCAAACAAGACACAACAAAAGGAGGAGCGAAAGCCAGGATTTGTGATTAGGAAGCATCTGATGCTGGCTACAAAACAAGGAAGGGTAACTGGAACAGGAAAGGCTGACTGGTAGTGCCAGGAGTTGACAGATTTTCAGACTGATGAGTCAGCACTGAAGAGCTGGGGCAATGAATGATGCAAACAAAAGTCACTGTTTATGGTTATAAAGTTGGAAAGTATAAGTAGAGTTGGCCAACAGCCGAAAGAGAATTAGGTCAACCATCTAGGCAAAGCCCCTGAATTCAAGAGATCATATGAATAGGAAGGGTTTAGAGGGATATGGGCCAAATGCTGGCAAACGGAACTAGATTAATTTAGGATATTAGTCGGCATGGACGAGTTGGACCAAAGGGTCTGTTTCCATGTTGTACAACTCTATGACTCTGTGTGGGGAGAAAGAGCCACTTTGTTTGAAGAAGGCAGCTCGTTGGTGTCATTAGCTCCTCCAAATGAAGTTTTTACCAACTGTTTAAAGTTCAGGAGTTAAGATCTACAACAATATCCTGGTGGATCTGCAAAATCTGGCAAACATCCATTAAACAGGTCATTATTTTAGGTGTAGAGCTGGATGAACACAACAGGCCAAGCAGCATCAGAGGAGCAGGAAAGCTGACGTTTCAGGCCTAGACCCTTCTTCAGAAAATTATTTAGACATGCAAGATTCTGAAGGGGCTTGACAGGGTAGACCCTGCCTGGGGCATCGAGAATGTGAGGGCACAGTCTCAGGATAATGTGCTGATCATTTCAGACTAGGATGAGAATAAACCCCTTCACTCAAAGGTTTAGAGATTTTGAACTCTTTTTTTAACCTTGGGGGCAGTGGGTGAATATATTTAAGTCTGAGACAGACAGAGTTTTTGACACTCAGGAAATTCAGGGATACGGAAAGCAGGTGGAAAATGGAATGGAGGTACAAGTTCAGCCATGATGTCTCACAAATGCATATACAGCACAGAAGGAGGCCATTTGATTGAATGTGTTCATGCTGGTCAAAGATCTAATTCAATAATCCCAGTTTTCCAGATAGTGGCCCATAGCCCTGGAGGCTACAGCAACCCAAGTGAATATCTAAATACTGCATAAATGTTATAAGAGTTTCAGATTCAAGCACCCTTTCAAGCAGTGGGTTCCAGACCTTCACTACCCTCTGGACGAAAACAATTTCCCCTTAACTCTTTGCTTAGCCTTTAACCTCTTGCCTTAAATATATGTCCTGTAACTATTGACCCTTCTACCAATGGAAAAAGTGCCTTCCTATCCACTTTATGCCTCTCTGAGAATCTTATACACCTCTACTATGTTCCCTCTCAATCTTCACTGCTCTAAAGAAAACTATACTGAATGATGCAGTAAGTCTGAGGGACACTATGCTCTATTCCTGCCTCGATTTCTTAGATCCTTTGTTATTGTATTCATCACTGCACCCTCTTGGCTCTGTGCAGTCGTACCAATGCCAATGGAGTTGTAGAGACTGAAGATCTGGGGGCCAGCAGACCTTTTTTTTGTCGGGGGTGGGGATGTATTGGAGGAGGGATGCAATAGCCTAAAATCAGGAGACCTGATGGCAACTAATTAGCTGTGAAATGGGACTATAATGTACTCAGTGTTCCTAAACTGCAGATGTCACCACCAGCTTTCCATCCATTGTCAAGGTGCCCACCACTCTGACAAAATCCAGTCCTCTAAGTGCCAGCATACAAAATGCCAAAAAGCCCAAAACAGGCTAAGGAAGAGTATGGTGCAAAGGCAGAAAAGGCAATGGTGAGATAGATCCAGCCAATATATCTCAATATGTCACTGAGGCCTGACTATCAAGCCTGGGCTGAATGGCCACATTTTGCACAGTAACAGTTCTGGGATTTTGTGAGTACTGCACCTCCACAATCACTCTTTACTGCTTTCATATTCACATGTGTTTAATATTAGAGTCTGCAAATGGAAAGAATACGGCATGTGTTGTAACTGTGCTCAGTAATTACAAATATAAAATGATGACTGTGTACTGTCATGCTACATTGAATCATAGAACTCCTTCAGTGTGGAAGAAGGCCATTCAGCCCATCGAGTTCACATCGACCCTCCAAACAGCATCGCACCCAGGCCGATCCCTCCCTACCCTATCCCTGTAACCATGCATTTTCCAAAGGTAATCCACTTATCCTACATATCCTTGGACATCATGAGCAATTTAACACGGTCAATCCACCTAACCTGCACATCTGTGGGCTGTTGGAGAAAACAGGAGCACCGAGAGGAAACCCACACAGAGTCTGTGAGATTGTGCAAACTCCACACAGACAGTTATGCTGATGTATTGATTCACTATAGAGTAGGAAAAAGTGAATCAATGGATGCCATATATTTATATCTTCAAAGTCTGTCTTTGTTTTTGATGCAGCAATAATAGGAATATTTCCTGCATATACTCCATGTCAACATCAGATGGCAGCATTAAACTTAAGGAGTTGGCTTGATACAGACTAACAATAAATTTCAAGTGAACCATTTTTATGTCTGTATGTAATCCTTAACCAATTGCAAATTCTTGTATCTAATTTATCTGTCAATTATCAACTGTTCCTCTACCCTTGTAAAACATGCTCGTGACAAGGTAAGGGTAAAGTCACCATAGTCCTACCCAACCATAGGGCTGTCTTATTACAGAGTGACAACTAGTGATGGTCTAACTTGACTGTCAACATGCACTGGGTGCTGAAAGAGGTTGAAAAAGTGAGTTCTTCATGATAACCTGAGCTGGCAAAGGAATTGAACATATACCGTTAGCAACTGTCTACGTTGTGAACCAGCCTTCCAGCCAACTGACCCCCTACTTGTGACAACTCAGTAAACGGTAATTATGTACAATCAGAATACTTGAGCAAATTGTATTCCCAACTTTTGATGAACTTGCAGGCTGTGGAGAAGTAATTACAATTTATTTTTGCTAAGTATCAATAATAAAGTATTTGGAATAATTTATTTTTTACAAAAACTTTGTAGGATTCAATGACACTGGGATTAAGAGCTCATTATCTACCAATTGAGCTTCCTAGGCTAGAGGAAAGAAGCACTCAAAAAAATTAAGCCAACCTATTTATTTTATGCTCTGATTTGTTATGGATTAGAAGTGGAGTTCTGAGTGCATGGTGTGGGGTTGGGAGTGGGAGATTTATTTAGCCCCTGTACAGATGCTGCAGCTTCTCTTTCAAAGTCCCTGCATGATTTTTTTGGATGCAAAGCTGAAGGTGTGAGAGGCATTAAGTGTCAGTTCACTTTCAGTTCCTAATTAAGCTATTTCAAATTCAAGGTATTTATACAAAAATTCCATCCTCTTGCCCATTCAAATGGTCTCAGGAAATGTTGTTCATGTGTGAGGGGCCACAATGTGGGGACTAATGTGTCAGTGCACTTTCCTGACACCATCAACCAATGGAGCTACAGTAATTTTGAAAAGTCATTTGATAAGATGCCCACATGAAAGTCTGTTACACAAGGGTAAGGTCTCATGAGGTTGGGGGGTGTGGGATTACATCTGCATAGATGAGGATTTGTTAGAGAACAGAGCACAGAAATTAGGAATAAAAGGGCTGTTTCAGGTGTGTGCCAAAATGATCAACGCTGGACCTTCAGCTGTTTACAATCTGCGTTTATAAGCAAGATGAAGGAACCGAGTATCATGTATCCAATTTTGCTGATGATACAGATCTAGTTGGGAAAGTCAATTTGTGAAGAGAATTCAAATACTGTAGAAAATAATAAATGGGTTGCAAATATTCAGGAAGATGCAGATGGAATATTATGTGGGCATATGTGAGGTTATTCATTTTGGCAGGAAAAACAGAAAAACAAAATATTTTTGAAATGTTGTGAAGCTATTATGTGTTGATGCACAGAGGGATTTGAATGTCCTTGTACATGAAAAACAAAGTTAATATGTGGTTACAACAACATTAGGGAGGCAAATGGTAGATTGTTTTTTTCTTGCAAGAGGTATGGAGCCCAAGATAATGAATAATCCTGCCAGTATTGTGCAGAATTTTGTATGATCACAGCCAGATAATTGTGGTCTCAGTACCTAAGGAAGGTACATCTGCCTTCGATGGGATTAAGTGAATATTATCTAGATTAATTCCTGAGATGAAAGGATTGTCCTATGAAGCCAAATCGAGTAAATGGGCCCTTTGTCCAGACTTCAGAAGAATGAGAGGTGATCTAATGGAATCATATAAGTTCTAGGTGAAACTCTAAGGTAGGTTCTGATGTTTCTCTTGGAAGGTCTGGAACACAGAGTTGAAGAGAAATATTTTCACTCAAGTGGTTTGTGAACCTTTAGAGGACACCCAATATCCAGACCACTAAATTTTTGGATTCCAATATCAAGGGTTATGGGGACCAGCAGGAAAGTGGAACTGAAGTTGTAGATCAGCCATAATCATAATGTGGGGAGGCTTAATGTACAAGTTCATCTAATCTTGCTCATATCTTGAATCCTTAGTCCAATTTTCTATTGTCAATGGGTGGGTTGCCATATAAGGACAGGCTGGGCTTGTACCTGCTGTAGTTTAGAAGAGTAAGAGATGACTCAATTGAAACATGTCAGATCCCGAGGAGTTTAGACAATCAATTAGAGCCACCATAAAAATACATATAATTCAGCCAAAAATTCCCGAAGACTGATGAATCGAATGTAAATACTATTTGGTGGAAGTCATTTTACACCTTAGACAGTTGCTGATTCTGTACCACATGTTGCAGATAGGGTCATTTAAATATTCAGGCTGAATATTTGTGCCTGAAGTGAAAGAATTTATAATGGCTGCTCAGAGGAGGAACCTGAAGAGCAGAACGTTGACAAGATGTACTGAATTTTGTGTCAAAAGGGATCAGTGCTACTACATGAGGAGGCTGCAAAAAGCTATCGATATGTTAAGTGAGTGAGCAGAGATCTGGCAAATGGACCGAAATATCTGAAAATGTGAAACTGTCTACTTTGGCAGAAAGAATAAATGGTAAAAGATTGCAGAACCCTGAGATGCAGAGAGATCTGGGCACCATGGTTCATGAATTGCAAAAAGCTGTTAAGCAGGTACAGCAAGTAATTTGGAAAGCCAATAGAATGTTATCATTTATTGTGAGGGAAATCAAATTCAAAAGTAGGGAGGTTATGCTTCAGTTATACAGGGCACTGGTGAGACCACGTCTGGAGTATTGTGTACAATATTGGTTTCCTTATTTAAGGAAGGATATAAATGCATTGGAAATAGCTCAGAGAAGGTTTACCAGACTAATACCAGAAATGGGTGGGTTGCCATATAAGGACAGGCTGGGCTTGTACCTGCTGTAGTTTAGAAGAGTAAGAGATGACTCAATTGAAACATGTCAGTTCCCGAGGAGTTTAGACAATCTGGTTGTGGAGAAGTTGTTTCCTCCTCTGGAAAAATTTAGACCCAGGAGTTACTGATTAAAAATGAGGGATCATCCACCTAAACCAGAGATGAGGTAAAATTTTTCTCTTACAAATCATTGAACCTCTCCTCCTGAGAAGACAGTGGAAGTAGAGTCTAACTATTTTTAAGACAGAGGTGAATAATGTCAGAGTGAGGATTGGATATTCAGGTGTAGTTGGGATCATGGAAATGAGGTTACAATTAAATCAGCCAAGAACTTGTGGAAGTTTATGCAAGGAAGTAAACATTGATGAGCTCATGTCATCAAACAAAACTTTTGATGCCATTGCACAGAGAAAGACCAGAAAACATCTTAAGTGGAATTTTGTTACCTCCCCTGAGATGCATTTGAATGCTTGGGGGAGACATTTAATCTCGCAGGAGGTTCTAGATGGTGACCCTGCCATCTTCCTATCACTCATTCCAATAACTGTGATTCACGAAAATTTGTGGATGGACTTCCAGACCCACTGCCAATTAAGGCCCTTCAGTGGGAAAATTGTTTTAAAGGCTTTTGTTTGTAAACTCCCAAGGCGCAGGGAGGTGGGTGAAATTTCTCCTTCAAAGACACTCAGTGCTTAATAGAGGGATCCAGGACCAGGAAGTTGGGGGGGTGGTGGTGGGGGAGGGAGGAGTGATTCAGAGTCACTCCCTGACTTGCTTCCAACTTCTGTCCTTCTCCCATGACCCCTCACTTCATAACTCTATCCAACCCTTTCTCAACTGTGGGTTTGCAGTAGAGTGGCCTGTGGAATTCCCAGTATCACCTTCCTCAAACTGTCTTCCATCTTAAGGTGAGGCAGGCAAGGCCCAGACTTGCTGGGTCACCATCATTCCATATCCTTCTAAACCTTTCCTATCTATGTACTTGTCCAAATGTCTTTTAGAGGTTGAAATTATACTCACCTCTACCACTTCCTCTGGCAGCTCAGTCCATAAATGTACTACCCTTTATATGAAAAAGTTGTTCCTCAGGTCCCCTTTAAATCTTTCCCCTGGTGCTGTAAAGCTATGGCCTCTGGTTTTGGACTCCCCTAATCTGGGGAAAAGACCTTAACTCTTCATCTTATATATGCCTTTCGTGATTTTATACTTCTCTATGAGGTCACCCCTCAGCCTCCTACGCTCCAGGGAAAAAAAACCCCAATGTATCCAGCCTCTCCTCTTTCTCCTATCAAGGTCTCCACCTGACCTTCCTAAATTGCTCAGTCCACCCTCACTGACCTGACTGATTGATGTATTGTCACATGTATCGAAGTACAGTGAAAAGCTTTGTTTACAAGCACCACGGGCAGATCATGCTAAGCAAGGACGTACAGATCAAAAAGATTCAGACAGAGGCTTACAGGTTACATTGGACAGGGCGTGCTCTAGGGTGAGATCAATGTTAGTAAGATCAGCGTTATTTGAGGCTAGAGAGTCCATTTATCAGTCTAATAACGGCCAGGAAGAAGCTGTTTCCGAACCTGCTCGTGTGTGTGTTCAGGCTTATGTATCTTCTGCCTGATGGAAGATGTTGTAGGAGATCACTACCAGGGTGCGATGGGTCTTTGATGATGTTGGCAGCCTTTCTGTGATAGCGAACAATGTAAGTGGGGTCTGTGGATGGAAGGTTGGCTTCTTTGATGGTCTGGGCTGTGCACACCATGTTCGGTAGTTTCAAGTCCTGGATTCTGGGATTTTGACCCCAGTCCTGGCCACTGCACGACTAGTACCACTGGGTCTACAGAACTGCCAATCGGACTGACCGGCTCTGCTCTGAAGTGGTACTTCCTCCTGAGTGTGGGGTCCATATCTATCCTTGAACAGGGAAATTGCACAAGCTGAAAAATGCAGCCACTGGAAGTCTAATTGTACGTAACAGCTTAAAAGGTTAATTCAGCTTCAATTGGTAACGCCAGTAATCTCCAAGCCATCATGGGAAACAGAAGCAATGTAAGGATGTCATTACTTATTCGTCAAGTCTAATCCTAAAAAGCATTATCATCTTCAAACACATTGCACATGAAAATTCAATAAGGATGAAAGTCTGGAGAATTATTATAGCGTCTCAGTATAACAGAGTTTGAAGAAGATACTTGTTCAATTTTTTTGAGAATGTAAATGTCTCACATTTACAGGGTTTTAACATCAATACTGTCAGTTTTCATACACTTTTGATTATGGCAACAGAGTTAATGACAATTTAGGAAAGATATAGAGCAAAGCATGATGCAATCTAGGAGATTATTGCAACTTCTTTGAATAATTAATTTTTGACCCTTTTTGCATTTACACTCTTCCTATAGAATCATAAAGCAAAGAATCGTTACAGCGTGGAAAGAAGTAATTCAGTCTGTTGTGTCCACCTGGCATTCTGCAGGAGCAATTCACCAAGAAGCAATCAGCTTCCTTTTCCTCATTGCCATGCACATTTTTCCTTTTCAGATAATATTCTAATTGGCTTTTGAATGCCTTGATTGAATCTGCCTTCAGCACAGTCTCAGGCAGTGCATTCCAGATCCTACCCACTTGCTGCCCACTTGTACCTTATTAGTAAAGATGCCCACCATATGCATATATACAAGTTTTAATTTCAAATCTCACGATTACATGTGTTAATTTGGCAGATTTCAGTTGAAGATATACTTTGGCAAAGTTCACGCATACTATTTAATATTATAATCAATTTAACTGCAAATGAAGTTCAAAATCTTAAACCATTTAATATGTTAACTGATTTAAAATAAGCAGCTGATCAGCAATGCTTAAATAAACAGAGATAGACTTGATATGACCATATTCAGTGTTTGTATATTGTGAATGGACCATTCTACTCTTTTAAAGTTTCCAGTTGTCTAAATTGGTGCAGCTTTAATAGCATACGAGTATCAGGTAAATAATTCACTTGCTCGGTCTTTCATCCACAGTTTTAACTATGCCCTCCCTCCAAACCAGAGTACTGTGACTGTATTATGTATTATTTACAAATGACTTGTCTAGCAGCAACTCTCAACTTTGCAACTGTCAGGAAGTAGAGCATGGACATGATCAATGGATGCATGGGAAACCAGCACTTCCAAGTTGCCCCCTTGGTCATGCATTTTCCCAACTTGGACGTACATTATTGTACTGTTATTTATGCTTGGAACTCTCTCTCTAACCACGTTTATGAAAGCACCTTCAGCAGATGAACTGCAGCAGTCCAGGAAGAAGGTCCACCAGCATCTGCTCAAAGGCAACTGAGATTGGAAAAACAAATACAACAACTATTAATGACCCCACATTTTATAAGTGAGCTTTTTTCTCAAAGAAGCAAGTGACTAGAAGTTCCTCTGTCTTTAGGGCTCAAAGCTTATACATACTGAAGGAAACCCTTGGAGTTGCATTGATTTTTCTGAGGCTGCCTCTTTTGGATCTGGTGAAATATTTCATGGGCAGAGTAAGATTAGTGGTTGTTCTTTTTACTCACTGTTAACATCGCAGTGGGACTTGGGATAATAGCAGGAATCAACCCTTAACAAATTAACTTCACTTCATCACAGGAGCTCAAATTGAATTTTGGACTCTTCTATTATCTATTCCCTGACCTCTGCTTGTGACCAGTAAATTCCACTCCTGAATTCTGCAGGTTTTAAGTAATCCAAATTCCTTTATATCCAGTTATGGACATGTTTAATTTCCATTCATTAATCTAAGCTTTTAATATTTGTCTTGGTTCCTTTTGGCCCTTCTCTATCATTCCCTCCTCCTGCTGCTACCAATTATAGCACCCTTCATTCATTTTCTTATGCCTCCCCAACTATGCATGCTCATCTTATTCCTATAACTGCTATTTTCCCAGAATTTAATGTCTCTTTATCAAGCCTTCAGCCTTTCTGTGTCTCTCTTGATATTCCCCATAGGGCCACTGATACATCCAACACAGGCTTCATAAAAGAATTATGCAATCATTAAATTTGTTTGTTCTTCATCTCTCAATCTCTCTGTCTTCTGCTTAAAATTTATCTCTAAACCATGCTTCTGGTCACTTCTCCTAGTACCTGTTTCTTTGGCTTGACATACATGTTTTTTAAAAAAACGTTATGCCTCTATCACTGGACTTGTTCAAAAGTATTTTTAATTTTTCCATAATCTGTAAATGTTTGTACTTAAATACTGTTAAAACTAAATTTCATTGTGATGTGATGATAAAATTGCTTCTAATAGCAAATTAAGGTAACTTTAATTCACTTATTACTTGTTTATAAATGTATTTAAAGTGCACTGTACAAGCCATTAAAGTTTATGAATGTGAGCATCTTCCCAGCTAAACTCATGTCTGCAACATGATTCAGTGTTCTGCAGTTTGAGCATTCCATTCCCAACACATAGTATTAGAAGTGAGCAGCAGAAATTGTGTTGACTATGAGAGATATGAGACAGCCAGGTACAGTAAGAAACAACAAAGAAAAATAAGAACATTGGTCAGGACTTCTATACTATTGGGTGAGTCAGACTGGATTTGAATTTTTCAGTCACAAAATCATAGAACGTTTACAGCACAGAAAGGCATCAATCAACTGGCCCATCATGTCTGTGCCATCTTAAACACAAACCTAATCCCATTGCTTCTACGGAGATTAGAAGCAATGTGAAACAGAATTGGAGCTGCTTCCACT
The DNA here is from genome assembly GCF_021869965.1 of Rhincodon typus. Taxonomy (NCBI): domain Eukaryota; kingdom Metazoa; phylum Chordata; class Chondrichthyes; order Orectolobiformes; family Rhincodontidae; genus Rhincodon; species Rhincodon typus. The sequence continues at coordinate 69,304,735 of NC_063333.1, read as the reverse complement.
TTCAATGGCAAAATTATGTGATAAAAACAAGAACAAAAATAATCTCAACAATAAAAGTAGCAACTCTTATTAGTGCTGAGGAAACAGTACTAACAAGCAGTATCGCAAGGTAGACTTCACTGAAAGGCAGAAAATCCAGACTGCAGGACAATTGAAATACTTGAAGATTCATTTTGAATCCTCTACTAACATTACTTCAGAATGGCAAGTATTTAACATGAGAGATTAGGAGAAAAAGACAAAAAAAATTGTAGAAGAGAAAGCAAAAAGATCAATGCCAGACTACAGAATGTACATATTGCACTGGACATGACATGAAAGGAAAAGAAATATGTCCAGAATGATGATAGCAATGCTGAAACTGGCAGAAGTTGAATCATGTACCATTCAAGAGTTTTACTGGATAGATATAAGAAAAGCCTGTAAGGATGGTTGCTGCAGAGATGTTAGATAAAGATTCTGATGAATCACTCCACACATTGACATTATCCATTCTAAATGTGATAAATGGTTTGTGACTGATGGAATAATAACTGCAGAAGGACAGCATCAAGTAGATGTGAAGTAGCAAAAAGACAACAATATGATGTCATGAAATTTGCAGACTTGTGTCCAGTGATTTGTGATGGTGATCCATTTATCTCAGTTAGGTAACCCTACAGGTACAAGATTAAATTTGGAGTGTTTCACTGACCACTGACAGGTGAACAGATCCTAAAAAATTACAAAGATGCTTTCACAGATCTTGGATATCTTGTTGGTGACTATCAGCTGAAAATAGATAATTGAGAAACCAACTCAGCATCTGCTGAGAAGAGTTTCAGTTGAACTTAGGTTTAACCTGAAAGACAATATAAGGTACTGGAAATCAAATAAACGACAATAAGGGATGAGTAGTAGCGTAGCAGTGAAAGAATATTCAAAACTGAGTACGCATAGATCCAAAGGATCTCACTAAAGTTCTGAAGAGATCTCACACTCACATGCCAACAATTGAAGAAAGTTTGCCACAACTCAACAAGGGAAATGATGATGAAATCAGCAGTTCTTGGACTACATTCTGGATGTCATTTGGGAGATACAGATATTTGTGCATGCTGTTGCACAGTTTCTGCTGTTTGAGAAGAGTATCATAGTAGGCAGCATGAGATAATTAGTGATCTTCCTAGACAGGCAGTGACCATGGATGGCCTGATACCCTGTGGATATGGAAATATATGCAAGAAGCTATTACACAGCACAATCAGAATTGAGTGAGGTTGCTAGAAAGAGCAACCAGATGAACCTGAAGCAGAACAAGAAAAAAATGCATTTGAAATACGGACAGCAAAAGGGCTTCACGCTAATCTTGATAAGGCGAGCTGTATCAGAGATGCAATGATCAATTGCTGTGACTGAAAGCAGCGTGATGAGTTATTGAGGATTTGCATATTATCTAGTGAAGTTCTTGTTTAATTTGTCATCAGAGTGTGAAACTCCACACAAGCTTATTATTAAGGTGTTATTGGGGCACAGAATAAGAAGCAGTTTTTACATATAACAACAGCTGTGAATGCTGAGGTGATACAATGTCAATGATAAAATAACCTTGCAGTTTGATGTAAGCAAGGCAAAACTTGGATCAACCCTCATGTAGCAAGAAAGACCAGTTGTATTGCATCTATAGGGGTAATACAAACTGAATGATGTTCATTGTCCAGCTCAGGCAATATCACCCAAGAAACAAACAGATACCAAATGAGGAAACAACGATAATTCATATGTGTATCATCAGACCTGAATGCTTTAAAGATTATGTTGCATTGCATGAGAAGACATTGACGCAAGTGGGATGTCTGAAATAAACAAACAAACTGTTTGTGAGTGATAATTTTCTTTATAGATCATGTGTATTGAGTGACTTGTGGCAGCAAATGATAGTGCTTGCCAAATTTTTGTTTATTTTTAATGAAATGGAAGGTGTTTAGGGAAATGCATTTGTAAGGACACTACACTTGTCACAGTCATGCAAAATCTGTCGTCGGTGCTTTCAATTTAAAACAAGAAACTATCAGAGTCAATACATGGAATGTTAATGATATTGTTGACATGTTTATGATATAAAAACAAATGTTTGGTCATTAGCTAAAGTGAGGGAAGAATTTGGCAATGTAGCATATGAAATGTGCCAGAATAGATAGGCTGCGATACAGCAGCAACGGCTTTGTGAGTGAAGCATAGTTAAAGATGACTATCACTTTTGGAGCTCAAGGGTATTTGCAGCATTGATAATATAATGATTCAGTTAGCTACTTGAATATCAGCAATCAGCAAAGCATATTATTTGAATTTGTTCAGAAGTTCTAGGTACATTGCTATAAAATGACGCTGATGCATTATTTTTACCTGTCGCACTGGGGAGATGTCCAAGCCAGTCACAGCAAAGTGTCCTCTCTAGGACCGTAAAATACGCTTGTGGAATTATTACTAATATGCTTTCTCGTAGCAATGCTACATGGAAATGTCAGCATTCCAGCTGTCCAATAATACTCATGCCCCTAGACAGCTAGTTCTTCTTTACTTTTACTGATTCCTCACTTAAATCAGCACCCAAACACCACACAATAAAATAGAACAACCATCACAAAGGCATGCCTCGGTCAATGCTTCATAACTCTTTCTGACAGATTGTAGATAACCTGTCAGTTTAGCAGAATAATTACAAAATTCTGCTTTGAAAAACAGCCTGGGAAAGCTTTTCCCTACTGTGATTAGAAACTTTGCTTTTATTTTCCTTCGCATAGAAATTTTCAAAAGGCTCTCTTTAATTCTTGTTGCAGCTGTCCTCTCCTGCCACTGGACTCCCTCAGGAAACGATTTATAGGCCTCATTACTACAATATCTTCAGCATCCCCAGTCATATGTCACTGAAATCAATGTGAATTTAGTTGCACAAAGGAGATTTCACTTAACAGCCAGCCAGTTCTAAGATATATGCCTATGGGAATATCGCAGCATTGTATAGAATTCAGGTGTGCATTGTTCAGCATTGACAGATTTTGTCCTTACAACATGTTATTTGATAGTTGCACAATACTACAAAGCCTAAGTTATTTACTTTATATATTGAATCTCATGCCACAAATAAGGTTTAAAAACTGTTATTTGGTTGGGAAGTTACCGGTGCGCTGGGAGCACATGGTAGAACACAGAGTTCACAGATTCTGCATCTCATTGTCATATAGATGGAGAGGTACACATGCAAAGTAAACACCCAGAATCTACTCATTGGTCTGAAAAGGAACAATTTGGAATGATTATCTACCCGAGAGTCGCCATTAGATTTGTCATCCCTATCACTAATTAAGTCAGAAATGGGCCAAATGTATGTTGGCAGTAGTTCTGAAGATTTCTGTTTCCTGCTGTTCTCAATTTACTTTACATCCTACCTTTGTGTCATCAGCAAAATTAACAACGACGTCTTTTGTCTCTTCATCCAAGTCATTTTTATATAAATTGTAAAATGTTGGGCCCCAGCACTGATCACCACGGCACGCCACTCATTACATCTTGTCAACCGAAAAAATGACACATTTTCTGTTAGCTAGCTAACCTTCTATCCATGCTAATAAGTACCCCTATGTCATGAGATTTAGTTTTCTGCAAGAAGCTTTGAGGTGGCACCTTAACCAATGCTTCCTAGAAATCTAATTACTGTACATGATCTTTATTCACAGCAAATGTGACTTCCTCAAAGAACTCTAATAACTTGGTTGAACATGATTTCCCTTTCATAAAAACATGTTGATCCTACCTGTTTAACGTGAACTCTTCCAAGTGTCCTGCAATAAAGTTTTAATAATGGCTTCCAACATCTTTCCTATGACAGATGTTAAGCTAACCGGCCTGTAGTTTCCTTCTTTATGTCTCCTTTCCATTTTGAATAACGGAATCACATTCACATTTTTCAAATCTAACAGAACTATCCAGGCTATCTTCACCCATTTGATTATTCCGTCGATATGCAATTAAAATTATTACCTTCATACCTTTCTGTCCAGCTGTCATTACCTATCTCTTTATCCTGCATCTTACTGTGTTGCTACTATTAAGTACACCACTCCCACAAATGCCTTCTTGCCTTTATTGTTTCTCATCTCTACTGAACTGCTTCTGTATCTTAGTTTTCTGAAATCAGATCATCCCTGTCTATTGCCCTAATATCGTCGTTGATTAAGAGGACTATCCTTCCTAATTTTCTTAGCTTCCTGTCCTTCCAAAATGTCATGTACCTTCAATATTGAGGTCTCAATCTCTTTCATCATTCAGCCATACCCCTGTAACAAACCCATTTGTGTTATACAACAAACCCTTGCATCCTTCACCAACACAGATACCTTCACATCTCTCACTATTGCATTTTTGATTTGATTTGGGGTCACAAGCTGACATACACATTGCAGGTTACCAGTTCAGCTGATGGAAGCTGTGAGAGTCGCAGGCAGGGCTTGATCATTGGGGAACTATCAGCCCACACTGAGTCCTGTTGAAATTGTAATTAAGAATACAGCAACATCTTGCAGAAATGCCAGAAGCCAGATGTTGGTGTTCTCACTTTACTGGAAAGCTTGGCTAGATCTTAGCTTTTTTTGGAGCATTGCATCCATTCTTGATATCATGTGAAATTAATCAAATTGGCTCAAGATAGATACTGGGGGCTTTAAGGGAAGTCCTAGATGGATTATCTCACTTGGAACATCTGGCTGAAGATGACTGCAAAGGCCTTGGTCTTGTCTTTTGTACTAATGTGCTGGTGTCCCCCATGAGAATATTTGTGAACTCTCCTCCTTAGGTTAATTGCTTAATTGTCTAATTCATGATTTGATGTAACAAGGCTTTTACTTGATCCTTTGTATCTGGAAATTTATTAACTCAGTCTTATTGCCTGCTACTTTCACAGTACAGAATGCATATCATCTTGTACTGTAGCTTCACCAGATTGTCATCTCATTTATATGTATGATGCTGCTGCTTATAGGTCACAACGCTTCACAGATGGCTAGTTTGAGCTTCTAGATCTGTTCTGAATTTTCCCATAAATCACAATGGACCTGTCAGGCAACACCCAATGGGGCCTCAGTTTGAAACCAGAACTTGTTCTGCACATGGTCCATGAGGTTGTCACTCCTGCTTATATGTCATGGACAGGTGCATCTATGTCAGGTGAGGATGAGTCTGACTAAGAGTTCTCCTCATGACAGTTCTCTCAACATCTTCTGCAGGTCCAGTTTGGTAGATAGGTTGGCTGGTTCAGTCAGAAGTGGTGTTACTGAGCTACTCTTGATGCTGCACGCTGAAGTCCTCCACCCAGAGTTCTTTGCCTTTCCTACCATTAGTACTTCTTCCAAGAGGTGTTCAACTGACCCAGCAACTGAGGTTATGGAGTAGCTGGTATTCAGCAAGAGTTTTTTTTTGTCATCGTTTGAGCAAAGGAAACATTGAGAATTTTTGGGATCTTCTTTTCTCAACTGAATGCCACTCTGCTGCCACCTCTAGTAGGTATTCTCTGATGATGGGACAGGACTTGGCCAACGATGGAGACTGAGGATTCTTAGACAATGGCTGAAATGTACAAGTTTGTGAATAGGACTTTGTGAGGCTGTTGCTCAACTAGTTCTGTGGGACTTTGGCAGACATTCCCAGTTGTCACTGAGGAGCATTTTGCATGGCTGACTGGGCTGGTGCTGAATGGTCTGTCCTGTTTTATTTTTACTGCAGACCTTTTTGTTACAACTGAGTGGCTTGGCTGTTTCAGAGCCAGCTAAGCGCGTCAACCGATATCCACGTGGGGAGATTTGCTAGGGCTACTCGGGAGGCTCTAAACTAATAAGACGGGGTGGGAGAGCCAAAGTGACAGTGAGAAAAGAGAAAAGGCTGAGGCTAGTACAGCGAATAAGGGGAGCAAGTTAAATAGTCAATGTAGACAAGAGCTTGGCAGGGAGTGGGGTAAGAAAAATAAATTAAACTGCATTTGCTTCAATGTAAGAAGCCTGACAGATCATGGTTGGAAACATGGGATTGGGATATCATAGCTATTACAGAAATGTGACTCAGGAATGGACAGGACTGGCAGCTTAATGTTCCAGGGTGTAGATGCTAGGGATAGTGAACATGGCTTTGTACATAGGAAATCATGTCTCATTAACTTGATTGAGCTTTTTGACGAGGTAACAAGATTGATGAAGGTAGAGGGATAGATGTTGTCGATGTCAACTTCAGCAAGGCATTCAACAAGGTTTCACATGGTAGCCTGGTTAGCAAGGTTTGATCACATGGGATCCAGGGGGAGCTAGCCAATTGGATACAAAATAAGTTTGAAGGTAGGAGACAGAGGGTGGTGTTGGAGGGTTGGTTTTTTGGGCTAGAGGCCTGTGACTAGAGGTGTGACACAAGGATCGGTGTTGGGTACACTGCTTTTCATCATTTATATAAATGGTTTGGATGTGAACATAGGAAGTAGGATTAGTCAACCTTCAAATGGCACCAAAATAGGTGTTGTAGTGTATAATGAAGAAGACTATCTCAGAGTACAATTCGACCCTGGTCAGATGGGCCAATGGGCTGGGGAGTGGCAGATGGAGCTTAACTTAGATAAAACGTGAGGTGATGCATTTTGATAAGGCAAACCAAGAAAGGTCTTATACAGAGATAGTAGGAACTCAGTTAGTGGTAGGGCCCTGGGAAGTGTTGCCGAATAAAGAGACCTAAGGAGGTCTGGCAGCATCTGTGGAGGAGAAAACAGAGTTAACGTTTCGGGTCTGGTGACCCTTCCTCAGAACTGATGGTGGCTGGGAAAACGTCAGTTTATATGCAGAAAACAGGGAGTTGGGTGGGGTAGGGAGTAAACGATAGGATAGAGCCCAAAGAGGGAGAAAGACAGTTGGATAGACAAAGGAGTTGCTAACGATCAGGCTGGGAGATGAACAGTTGTTAATGGGGACTGTTAGTGACTAACAACAGGGGGTGTGTAGTCATGGAAAAGTTGGACCAAAGGATTAGTTTAAATGTTGTATAACTTCATGACACATTGTTGAGGATCTGGAATTACAAATAGACCATACCAGGGATGAATGCAAGATTTACTTCCTGAAAGATCATTACTGGATTAACTGTGTTTTTATGATAAACAAGTAATTTCATAACTGCTATCACTAATATTAGCTTCTTATTTCAGATTTAATTAATTAACTGGATTGAAATTCCCTAAACATATCATATCTCAATATTAATCCAGGTGTCGGGGTTATTAGTCCAGGAAGATATCCCCTATATTACTGTACAGTGTATCCATATATTGAAGCAATGATAATATGTATAATTGCTATCGTTCCATATTCAAATGCAGAATGAATACCTTAACCTTATTTATGGTGTATCATCAATTATGATAGCGGTAAATATGGACTACCAAACTTTAACTTTCAATATCTGATTGCAATACCCAAGACCTTTCATGAACTAAAATTTTGTTACAACAAAAAAGAAACTGAGAACTCACTAATCTACATTTTCCACAATTGCTGAGGATACAAGTCAGCCATTAAACTGCGGTCTCAGATTAAGAATCCAACACCTCCAAAACTCGTAAGGACTCTTCAACTACATAACCTTTATTCTCCTTGTCTGCATCAGACACACTTCCATTTAAACTTATTACCTGTGTTTGTGCGTTTGATTTTTTTCCCCTTGGACATTAGTTGGTAATAAACTTTTTTTTCTTTTACTTAAGATAACCTGGGTAATTGGCTACTTCATTTTCTATTGAGCTACGTTTAAATTGAAGTGTGATATCTGCATGCTAAAAAGATACCTGTATAAAATATTTGTTGCGACAGAGAGACCTGACTTACAGAAGTCCGAATTGGAAATGCTCATATTTTGAACGCGCTCCCATATAGGGGTGTAACTGTAAATATCCAACATATGAACACAGACTGTACATATGAATGGCTGCTTTATAAAGTCCTGTGCAATGTTCTGACTTGCATACTACTGATTTACAAACAGACTCCAGAACGGAACCTGTTTGCAACCCAGGGACTACCTGCATCTCAATGACATATGTATATTGTTCAACTCTTTCATTGTCTACATTTCTCAATTTATCATCAAAATAAAAAGTTCGGATTTTTTTTTCCAAAGAGTAATGTAGTGACACACGTGTAGCATTCAGCGCAGCAAAAATTTCTGACTACCCTTCCAAATACAACTGAGAATACATCTGTATGACTGAGAATGACACTGTATAATGAGCTGAGACTGCCTCAGCCCTCAGTGCTCAACTTCCAGCTTTAGATAAATTGGCCTAATTTAAAAAAGAAAAATATTGTGGTTTTCTTTACCAAATGGGTCATTTTCACTTTTTTTTGGTAATTTTCTACCCACATTAGTGTATGATTGATTTGTAAAAATATAATTATGTATATGCAAATTTAAAAAAAGGCTTGCAGCTTTTTACTTCAAATTTCTAATATTTCCCTGCGTTGCATAAATTAGAATTAAAGTTGCAGAATAAGAAATCATCTTTCTTTAAATCTCCCGCATTTTCTGGAAAACAAAAAGCTTTAATATTAAGAGACAACAAGGTGCAGGGCTGGATGAACACAGCAGGCCAAGCAGCATCATAGGAGCAGAGAGGCTGACGTTTCGGGCCTAGACCCTTCATCAGAAAAGGGGGAGGGGAAGGGGGTTTTGAAATAAATAGGGAGAGAGTGGGAGGCGGATAGAAGAGGGATAGAGGAGAGGATAGGTGGAGAGGAAACAAACAGGTCGAAGAGGCGGGGATGGGGCCAGGAAAGGTGAGTGTAGGTAAGGAGTTAGGAAGGGGATAGGTCAGTCCAGGGAGGACGGACAGGTCAAGGGGGCGGGATGAGGTTGGTCGGTAGGAGATGGAGGTGCGGCTTGAGGTGGGAGGAGGGGATAGGTGGGAGGAAGAACAGGTTAGGGAGGCAGGGACGAGCTGGACTGGTTTTGGGATGCGGTGGGGGGAGGGGAGATTTTGAAACTTGTGAAATCCACATTGATACCATTGGGCTGCAGGGTTCCCAAGCGGAATATGAGTTGCTGTTCCTGCAACCTTCGGGTGGCATCGTTGTGGCACTGCAGGAGGCCCAGGATGGACATGTCGTCTGAGGAATGGGAGGGGGAGTTGAAATGGTTCACGACTGGGAGGTGCAGTTGTTTGTTGCGAACCGAGCGTAGGTGTTCTGCAAAGCGGTCCCCGAGTCTCCGCTTGGTTTCCCCGATGTAGAGGAAGCCACACCGGGTACAGCGGATGCAGTATACCACATTGGCAGATGTGCAGGTGAACATCTGCTTGATGTGGAAAGTCTTCTTGGGGCCTGGGATGGGGGTGAGGGAGGAGGTATGGGGGCAGGTGTAGCACTTCCTGCGGTTGCTTTAATATTAAATTTGTATTTTGTTTTTCTTCGCTTCTTATTGTAATTAGATATGGATTTAGGATCAGCATTCAAATAAATTGACTTCAAAGTAGTTTCTAAATTTTTGACTATTTTACTTTTAAATCAAAGAGGCGAGAGCAGTTTTAAATCCTGATTTCAGGATTCCCAGTCAGACCCCATTAACTGACCTCTAAAGGATAATCTTCCACAGTCCTCCTCAGAGGATCCACAACCTGCCAGCAAATCAGGATGCAGAGATCAATGAGCAACATCCCACCAACAATAATAAGCAGCTTCTGGTCCTTGATGATCTAATGAGAGAGAAAGGACAATAAGTTTCCCAACATTCAAACAAAGATTTTACAAACAAAGATTTTGCCAGGTTTAAAGTTGAGACAAGTAAATGAGCTCAGTTCAAATTTCAAGCATTGCCAACGTAACTAAATTAATTTTATAGTGCTTAAAATTTGTTGGCGATGAAGCCCTTAGTTTATTTGAATAATATTTACCTTATCTTGATGGTAATCACAGTTGCAAGAATCAAATGTTTAGAAGTACATCATATAAATTCAAATGCGACTTCATATCATGAAACTTGGAAGAACTATAAACTGTGAGGATAGTGTGGAACTCTAAAAGGACATTGAAAAGTTGGTGGAGTTGGCAGAGAGGTGCTAGATGAGGTTTAATGTTGAGAAATGTGAGATGATGGACTTTAGTAGGAAGAACATTGAAAAACAATGTGAAATAGTGGGTAAAATTCTAAAGGGTGTACGGGCGTAGAGCGACCTAGGTATATAGGTGCATAGATCATTGGATGCAGCAGGACAGGTGGAGAGCAGTGTCCTCAACGTTGATAATAGCAGCATAGAATTCAAGAGCAAGGAGGTGATGTTGAACTCGTATAAGACACTTATCAAACCTCAGCTGGAGTATTCTGTACAGTTTTGGTCACCACATTGTAGGAAAGATGGGCACACACTGGCAAGAACTGATAGAAGTTTTCAAATATGTGAGCAGGTTAGATAGAGTGGATAGGGAGAAATTGTTTGTTCCTGTAAAAGGAACATGACTAAGGTGGCGTGGATTTAAAGTGATGAGCAAAAGAAACAAAAAAAAATCGAAAGAACTGTGGATGCCGGAAATCAGAAACAAAAACAGAAATTGCTGGAAAAGCTCAGCAGGTTTGGCAGCCTCTGTGGAGAGAAATCAGAGTTAATGTTTCAAGTCCAGTGACCCTTCTTCGGAACTGATGGTACCTGGTAAATGGTTCGTATATATGCTGAAGATGGGGTGTGGGGTTGGGGGAGGAGTAAAGGATAGGTCAATATGGAGCCCAGAGAGAGGGAAAGATGGTTGGACAGACAAAGATTAGTCTAAGAGAATGAATAGTTCCTAATGGGGATGATTAGTGGCTGACAATATGTTGTGTGCAATAGCAGACCATGTGACAACAAGGTCTGGTGGGTGAAGGTGAGGGAAAGCGTGGGGAAGGTGCTTAAGCCCTAAAATTGTTGAACTTGATATTGAGTCCAGAACACTGAAGAGTTCCCAAGTGGAAAATGAGGCAATGTTCTTCCAGCTTGCACTGAGCTTCACTAGGAGCACTGCAGCAAGCCTGAGTTGGAGATGTTGGTCAGGAACCAAGGTGGTATGTTGAAGTGGCAGGCAACAGGAAGTTCAGGGTATTTTTTGCAGAGAGGAAGTAGGCATTGTGCGAAGCTTCATCTCCCCATGGTAGAGGACAGCACATTGTGAGCAGCGAATGCAGTTACGAAATTGAGTAAAGTGCAGGTAAGGTGCTGCTTCACCTGGTAGATGTGTTTGGGCCCTTGAATACTGAAGAGGAAAGAAGTAAATGGGCAAAATTGGCTCAATAGTAGGACGCAGACAGTGATGGTTGGAAGTTGTTTCTTGGACTGGAGGCCTGTGACTAGTGGTGTACCACAGGGGCTGGTGCTGGGACCTTTGTTATTTGTAATTTCTGTAAATGATCTGGATGTGAATGTACAAGGCATGATTAGTAAGTTTGTGGATGATACAAAATTAGGAAGGTCATTGATAGTGAGGAAGATTATCAAAAATTACAGAGGCAATTACAGATGGGGAAGTGGGCTGAGGATTGGCAAAGGCAATTCAATACAGATAAGTATGGGGTGTTGCACTTTGGAAAGTCAAACCAAGATAAGACTTATCCAATAAATGGTAAGGTCCTGAGGACTGCTGTGAAACAGAGGGACCTAGGAGTACAAGTACAAAGTTCATTGAAAGCAGCATCACAGGTAGACAGGGTGGTGAAGAAAGCATTTAGCATGCTGGCCTTAATCGGTCGAGGCATTGAATATAGGAATTGGGACCTTATGTTAGAGTTGTATAAGTCGTTGGTGAGGCCGCACTTGGAGTATTGTGTACAGTTTTGGTCACCCTGTTATAGGAAAGACATAGTTAAACTGGAAAGTCTGCAAAGAAGATTTACGAGGATGTTACCAGGACTTGTAGACCTGAGTTATAGGGAAAGGTTGGCCAGGATGGGACTTTATTCCTTGGAATGTGGGAGAATGAGGGCTGACCTTATTGAGGAGTATAAAATCATGAGGGGCATAGACAGGATGAATGCATATAATCTTTTTTCCAGGGATGGGGAATTGAAAACTAGATGGCATAGGTTTAAGGTGAGAGGGGAAGGATTTAAGAAGGACCTGAGGGACAACTTCATCACACAGAGAGTGGTCCATATAAGGAATGGGCTGCCAGAGAAAGTGGTTGAGGCATGTGGAATAGCAACATTTAAAAAAAACATTTGGATAGTTACAAGGATGGGAAGGAATTTGAGGGATATGGACTAAATGTGGCCAACTGGAACGAGCTGAGTGGGCACCATGGTCAGCATAGACAAGTTTGGGCTGAAGGGCCTGTTTCCATTTTGTATTAGTCTATGATTCTGGGTCTTACACCTTTGACAGAAGTATGGGAAAGTGCCAAATGGGGAGGGGACATGGGCTGGGAGTGTTGGGAGTGAAGGAGGGGTGGATCAGGGTGTCCCAGAGGGAAAGATGACAAGGTGGGGTAGGGCAATGCGTGTCTGGTGGTGGCATGTCACTGGATGTGGCAAAAATGACAGCAAATGATCCTCTGGATGTGGACGCTGGTGGGATGGTAGGTAAGGACAACGGGGACACTATCATTGTTGTGGAAGGGAAGAGAGGGGGTGAGTGCTGAAGTGTGGGAGATGGGCCAGACCCAGAACTGGGGAATCCTCAGTTGAGGAAGAAAGTGGACATTTTGGACAGCCTCTTGTCAAAGCTAGCACTATCAGAACAGATGTGACGGAGAATGGAACAGGGCTTTACTTTAAGCAGGGTGTGAGGATGTATAGTTAAGGTAACTGTAGGAGTCAGTTGGTTTGGACTGGATATTGGTGGCCAGCCTATCCCCAAAAATAAAGCTTGAGATATCGGGGAAGGGAAGGGAGGAGTCAGAGATGCACCAGGTGAAGGCGAGAGCGGGGTGGTCTACTGCACTTCACTCAAACTAGTCGACTGCATTTGCTGCTCACAATGTGATCTCCTCTATATTGGGGAAACAAAGCATAGACTGGGTGCCTGCTTTGTAGAACATCTACGTTCTGTCCACATAAAGAATCCTAGGCTTCCTGTTGCCTGCCTCTTCATCAGACTGCCCTGTTCCTTACATCTCTGTTTTGGGTTTGCTGCAGTGCCCCAGTGAAGCTCAGTGCAAGCTGGAAGGACAGCACCTCATTTTCCTCTGGGAACATTACAGCCTACCCGACACAATATTGAGTTCAACAACTTTAAGACTTGAATATCTTCCTCATGCTTTCCCCCACACATCAGGCCTTGTTGTCACATGTCTGCTATTACACACAACCCATTGTCAGCCACTAATAGTCTCCATTAGTAGCTATTCATTCTCTTAGGATGACTATTATCCACTCCTTTGTCTGTCCAACTGTTTTTTTCTCTCTTTGGGCTCTATCTCCACCTATTGTTTACTCCTTATGCCCTCCCACCACTCCATCCTCTGCATGAAATCCAAATTTTCTTGGCTACCATCAGTTTTGAAGAAGGGTTATTGGACCCAAAATGTTAATCTTGATTTCTCTCCACAAATGCTTCCAGACCTGCTGAGTTTTTCCAGCAATTTCTGTTTTGGTTGCAAAAGAATCAAGAGTGCTATGAGCAAGAACTTTCACAAAATGAGTGGCTAAGTTATGGAATATCCTGCTGGGTGGCACGGTGGCTCAGTGGTTAGCACTGCTGCCTCACAGCCCCAGGGACTCAGGTTTGATTCCAACCTGGGGTGACTGTCTGTGTGGAGCTTGCACATTCTCCCTGTATCTGCATGAATTTCCTCCTGGTGCTCTGGTTTCCCCCCCACAGTCCAAAGATATGCAGGTTAGGTGGATTGGCCATGCTAAATCGCCCATAGTGTTCAGGGATGTGGAGGCTAGATGGATTAGCCATAGGAAATGCAGAGTTACAGGGATAAGGTAGGGGGATGGGTTTGGGTTGGATGCTCTTTGAGGGTCAGTGTTGACTTGATGCGCCAAATAGTTTGCTTCCACACTGTAGGGATTCCATGAAATTTTGGTGGAGGCATGTTCAATATAAACCCTCAAGATAGTATTGGATAATTATTTGGATAGAAATAGTGTTCAAGATTATGTGGAAAAAGCAGGAAATTAGCATCAGGTAATAATCCTCAGTTAAAAACGCAGTGCAGGCACAACGGGTGAATGGCCTTCTACTGTGCCATAACAGTTCTGTGATTCTATAACCATAATATCTGATAAATGCAACATTGCACACTGTTGTATAATATACTTATTTTGTAAATTGCGTCATGTCAGCCTTAGTTTATTCATAACACACTATCATCAGAATCAAGCAGGCTCAGGACTGAAGTGAATATCATGACTGACATGCAGTGCACAGGAGGCGATGCACTGCTGGAGGTGCTGTCTTTCATTAAACTGATGTGTTGTCTGTTCTTTCAGATTAAAGATCCATATCTTACTGCTTTTAGCAGCATTTCACTGAGCACAAATTAGTTCTCTGTTTTTCTATATTCTATCAGCCTTATAGCTCAAAAAGTACTTCATTGTCTGTGAAACATTTTAGGTCATCCTGTGGTCATAAAAGGCACTTTAAATGCAAGCTCTTACTTTTATTGGAAATGATAGAAGCCTTTCCTTCTTGCAATATTCAACACATAATGGAAGAATATTTAATATATCCAACTGCGCAACTCAGGATACCATCCACACATCACGTTTATTTAAAGCAAAATATCAAAAAGTAGCAAAATATCAAGGCAGATCCAGATACTACAATCTATAACCTTTAACTTCCACCACAGTTTACGAAACAAGATTAAGTTCAACTCTTTGCTTGCTTTCCTGACAGGTGTCTGGACCATCCATCACACAAACTCAAAAGGTTTTCTCCTCAAAAAATTTACTATGCCTTTCTTATGTCACAGTTCTTTGGAATCAAGTGGGGCATTGGCCATACAGTCTGCTAACTGCTTTTTGCATCCTTTTATATGACACAGTTTAACATATTTTAAAGTAAATTTTTTTTAGCCAGCACAGTTAATATCTGTTCATCGAATTTGGCCTGATCAGTGAGGAGATAGTATGCAATTTAAATTCTCCCTGTGATACTGGGTTTAACTTTATGACAGACATAGCCAGTTCTACCAGTAAATGAAAGCACTGGATGTCAAATTTCATTAAATAAGGGGGAATCAACCATTGTGCATTGTGTTCTTTCCCATTCTAATTTATACTGAAGGGCATTGCATTTTGGAATACTGGAGAAGGCAAACATAAGTTGACCATGTTATTGCTGCACAGAATTACAATTGCAAGTCATGACAGTAGACAAATGTGCGCTCTGAAATGTACAGTTCAAACAAGCAAATGATTTATGATGTGTCAAAACTAAAAAGGCAACCTGAATGTAAAGCACCTAGGAATTATGATTTAGTACACTCATAATCACTGCGGCATTAACATTCTCTACTGCACCAAATTTTCAAACTCCTACAGGTAGTACAGTAGGGATGCTAGTTCTCAATGTCCAACAATGTCACTGTCAATTGCATGATGAAGCGACAGACTACTTTAATAATTCTTGAAGAATACCTCAAAATTGCAGTGGAGGAAGTGTTTTTGTATAACAGCTGGATCTTCCAAACTTAATTTTTATATCTCACTGACATAAATCTTTCACATTTATGTCAGAACGTTTCATTTGAGCAAGGCCATAAAATAAGTGATATCAGAACATGATCAGACAGAGTCTGCTCACATTGCTTTACAATTGCCTTTAATTAAAGAAAATATAGGTGGATTATAAAATGTGTGTCTGATAACTGACGGACATTGCCTACCTGAAATGAACAGTTTAAATCAAACACAAATCTTTTTAATGTTCCAGGCCATGGAACCAAATTTTGGGCTCGCATCCATTGCTGCATGTGTTGAATACATGCCCAGCAGGTAATTTCTGTGAAAATCACAGCAAGTACTACCATCTTCCTTGTCCTGCCACGGTTCATTATGTTACTGAGTTCCACCCTCATTTACACTGATGATTCTACCCTGACAGTACTCCAAATCCAATGTCAAGCATAAGGGTTTCCGGGTCCTATATTGTAATCCATAGATTATTTAGTTGCATAATTGATAACTGAAGTAGACCGCTTAACCCCAGGACTTGTGCCAACATTTAGTTACAGTATAGCTAACCTGTATTTCACTCATCCTGGTTTCCTGACCTGAATCACAGAAGGCTAACATTCAAGTTCAGCATGTAACGGGGAAGGCATGTAGAATGTTGGCCTTTATTTCAAAAGGAATACAACAATGTAAATATAGGCAAGTTTTGCTAAAACTGTACAAGGCACTGGTCAGACCCTAGCTGGAATACTGTGAACAGTTTGAGTTCCTTATCTAGGGAAAGATATACTTGCACTGGAGGCAATCCAGAGAAGATTCACTATGCTGATACTAGGTATGGAGGGACTGTCTTATGAGAAGAGATTGAGTAGATCGAGTCTGTACATGCTGGAATATAGAAGAGTGCAAAGCAGTCTTATTGAAACACATAAGATTCTTAGAAGACATGGCTGGGTAGATGTGGAAAGGTTGTTTTCCCTGTGTGGGAGAGTCTAGAATCAGAGGGCATAAACTCAGAATAAGACATTTAAGACTAAGATGTGGAGAAATTCCTTCTCTCAGAGGGTAGTCAAGCTGTAGAATTCTTTACCGCAGAGGACTGTAGAGTCTGGGTCATTAAGTATATTCGAGGCTGAGATAGACAGATTTTTAATCAGGAAGAGAATCAAGGGTTATGGGGATAGGGCAAGAAAGAAAATTATTAGGTCAGCCATGATCTTATTGATTGACGGAGCAGATTTGATAGGCCAAACAACCCACTGCTGTTCTTGTATCTTGTGGCCTATAGTCCTGGGCTGGATGTTTCGGCTGTATTACCTTGTTACTTGCCGAGGAAATAATCAACAATTGTTCCAATGCTGAGCACTCCTGAACACATACACAGTTAGTTTGGGTTGAAAATCCAATCAGAGGTCTATCATTGTGCAAAACTGTTGTAGACATCCACCCAAGGGACGGAGGTGCCTAGCAGCCACTCTCACTGCTTGAAAAAAGCAACATTGTAGATGCAACACACAATGTGTCGCAGTAACCCCTTTAAAATAAAAGCTGCACTGTCTTCTTAGTTTAGACTTTTCCGAGAAGGCTATTTAGCTCTTTGTGTCTGCACTAGTCAATAAAACTCTGAATGCACTGATCCCATTTTCCAGCTCTTGGCCCATAGCTGTGGAGGCGATGGTAACACAAGTGAATATCTAAATATCGCCTAAAATGGTAAGAGAGTTTTCTGACTCAACAACCTTTCCGGCAGTAAGTTTGAGACTCCCATCACCCTCTGGGTGGAAAATATTTCTTCTCAAATCTCTATTAAAGCGCTTATTAAATCTGTTTAAGGAAGTATCATTTTCCATTTTTAAGGTCATTGTCCAAAATAAAATTGATCTTTCCACTAACTTATTCCTATTTAATAAATCAACAATTTGTCTTTCTTGTCAAAGTACCAGATGTCTTCTTAGGTTCTCACTGAATTGGAAAACAAATGAAAAAAATAAATACTTCCTTATTTCACAATTTTTGCTTTACATTGTGAACAACTCCTCAGATAATGACACAATCCACGCCTGCTTGCCTACATTTATACTTGGGGCGATAAACCACAAGAAACAATCCCATCTCCAAATGTCAGCCTCTAACCATTTCTAACAAAATAGATCCAAATCACTTTCTCTTGATCTTCAATGGCAATACCATCATCAAATATCCTACTGTTATCATCTTGGGAAGGGAGGGGTTAGCATTGACCAGACATTTAACTAGAATAGCTCTACAAAATGTGTGGAAAATTTCCCAAGTAACATCTCTTCACAAAACAAAATACTGCAGGCTGATCAGCTGCAGACCTAAATTCTGGTCACATAGATATTGGCTGTCCCAAAATGGAGGATTCCAGTCATTTGTGGATTCCAGTCAATTGTATGAATATTTATTACAACTTTGTGTAATTCAGTATCTTTACTTTTGTTAACTGTAAGTTTTCTAGAAAAAGCACTAATTAGATACAACAAAACACTCCCCACAAGATCATAAAACTACAACCAGGTCATCATTTGAATGAGTATTCAGAGCATGAAACTTAAACTTTTCTCTGCCTAATTCCAGAGTCCTCTCCTAAATAGGCAAAGGAAGAATAACCTTGCAAAATCATTAGCAATATTTCTGAGATATGGATTGGCCACTTATGGGCCCCTAGTTGTAAAATTGGGTGCCATGCATGTTCCCATAAGTAATTTTGTCATAGGGGAAGGAAAGTGAGGAAAGTTTCTGGTGGCCTGTCTGCCCTGGGCTAACTGACATACTTAAGTGATCAAGTAATGGCTTCTCCCACTGCACTGGGACTTTTCTGTGGCAGGTGAATGCTGGCATTAAGCATCCAGCCTATCAGGCTCAGCTTAATTTCTTTGCTTTTGTACTCAATGGTCTTACTTATGAAGCCCAAGATTTCATATGTCTTTGCTGGCTACCTGGTTAGTAACATTTCCTGCCTCTTCCATGTGGCACTACATATTTCTCTTTTCTGTTTATATATATGCAACTCTCTTTTGAAAGCCAATCCTGAATCTGCTTTCAGCATCTTTTCAATTAGTGTACTCCAGATCATCACATCTCACTGCTTGTTCAAAATTTGCCTCATTTCATCCTGAGATTTATTTGCCAATTAGCTTAAATTCTGTGTACTCCTTTTACCATGATTTTTAGTCTCTTAATGTTTACTGTTCCCCCTGCTAAATGACCAGTTTCTCCTCATCTACTCCAACAAAACCACATATAAATTTTGATCACTTCTCTTAATTCTCCTTTGAACGTCTACTTTAAGATGAACTCTTGTCACATAACT
The DNA here is from genome assembly GCF_021869965.1 of Rhincodon typus. Lineage (NCBI taxonomy): Eukaryota > Metazoa > Chordata > Chondrichthyes > Orectolobiformes > Rhincodontidae > Rhincodon > Rhincodon typus. Next base: position 69,285,756 of record NC_063333.1, on the reverse strand, counting down.
GAAGCTCTTCATCTCTCGTAACTCTTCAACTTTTCCAAGACTTTGATATCCTTCTTAAAATGTGGTACCTAGAGTTGGACACAATGCTTTCACTGAGGCTTAAAGCTTCACAACAACTTGCTTTGCATTCTATTCCTCAATTAATAAAGTCTAACTTTACTAAGTTTTTTATAGCTGCCTTTTCAACTTTTGTTGTCCCTTCCAAAGACTTATGTATTTGAACTCTCAGGTCCCGCTGCCCTCTGAAAATAAATCATTTTTGTTTAGATTATATCTCTTCATTTTTTCTTTCAGAACATATCACTTCAGATTTCCCTGCATTACATTTAATTTATCCTGTGCCTGCCCATTTTGTCAGTCTGTGGAGACAAAGATCGTTGAAAGCGGAAACTTCCTTGAAAGGATAATTAATTTAATCTAGTTTCTCAGATTGCAAGTCATTCCACCAAATAACTTACCCTCTGATTGAAATATTATTTATTCCTTATCCCCTTTTTCTGCTTCTAACAATACACTACTTTTTCAGTTTTGGACAAAATTTGTACCTGAAACATCAAACTTATTAAACCTGCTATAAATTTCCCAGCACTTTCCTGTGAGAATTGCAGAAGAGGAAGGAAGTGACAAAGGTTGTTGTATAAATGATGTTGACCAGGTGTGAGAGGATTAAGGTTTCAACTTGATGATCAAAATAACTATATATATTCATGCTAGTGTTAATAATGGAGCAATTCACAATTTCCCCAAGTGCAAAGAGATTCAGCTCAGTTTTCGTTATTAATTAATTACAAGTCTAGTGAGTGCATTTCATTCTCGAAAAATGTGTAAGATTAATAGGGCATTGACAGTGCCTTCCTGAAAATCTGCATGCAATTGCTTTTCTTTCCTCAGTATCTTTTACGTGATGTGACTTCAGATTTTCATGGTAAATTTCCAGTCCAATCATTGCTGATTTACTGAATTCCATTTCACAAACTTGCCATGGTGTTGGTTTTGTCAACAATGTGTAATTCCTGACATCATGGCCAGAACTCCGCACAACTTCCACTTTCTCATTTTTCATTCCCTCCCCCCACCCCCCATGTAATAATTAAATTCAAAATACCAGCAGCAATAATACAAAACACATTCAGTTTAGTGAAGCCCGTTGTTATACAAAGAAGCATCAACAGTCAGCCCATCAAACAAACTCCCAGCCAAAATGAAGGATCTTCATCACGGCCACAACTTACTGACCCAATCCACTGCCTTTAGCACAGGACTCATTGAGGACACAAAGGTGACATTTAATTTTAACATTAAATTTCACTCGTAAAACTTTCATATATTGGTTTCATCATGTGTACAACATTGTTACTTGTTGAGACTGGCATAGTCATTGATCTAAACGTCCATGCGTGCCTCATAGTTGGCATCCATTGATGGTTACAAAGGAATTAGGGACATTTCCTTTCCTATAGAAGAAACAATGTTGTGTTTTTCAGTTTTATCTTTATTGAATGTTCATAGTAATGTCCATAGTTGTACTCAGCACTAAATAGGACATGGCTGAATCTAGATATTTCACTGGTCCTCCCTGCTATACTGTAAATGACGTTACACAAGAAAAATCTTTATGGGCTAATTGAAATATTGTGGGCAAACTCAAAGCCATGTAAGGGCTCTGCCAATTAACACACTGAGTTGAACCCACATATGGGCAGTACTGAGACCACATCTCAGGCCCCTCCTTTTCTTATCTTGATGGCCCTCCCCACCATATCCCCGTCTACTACATCCATGACACCAGACGCTTCCTACCACACTCCTCCATACTTCTGAACCTACCCTCTTGTCTCCTCCCGAATCCCTCTTCCAATCCACCATAATCTTGATTCCAGTCCACAAAGCCCCTCACCACAAACCCCCTTATGCCAATCCCAAACATCCATGTAAGAATTCATTCTCCTCCTCTCCTCCATGTGTCACAGGGTTCAACAAACTGGTTGACAGATGCATGCACCTTTAAACAATGGGGAATGGGATGCCACAATGTTCATGTTTACTGCTGACTTCACTTTGAAGGTAGGGCATTCCTGAAATGGTTTTGCATTGATGAATGTTCAGGAAGCGCAAATTTATTACACATATGAATTTACCATGGGCTAGCATAATGTTTGATATGCTGCTGACTTTATCTCTGTATCTCAAACTTTCATTGAGATGTCAGGATTTTACTTCACATACCATGTTTCTTGCCTTTGTGCACTTCATAACATACTGCACCCAGACTGTTACCAATCTAGTAACAAAATCATTAAGCTATCATAACTTCTAGCATTAATCTTTTCAAGGTGAGCCAGCATAAGGAGGGATAAGAATAACCAAAAGGCAATGATGACAATTTAACATGAGTAGCAATGCTAAATCCAAGGAGCTTCCAAAAATTAAAGCTATTGAATGATATAGGGCAGGTAGATCCAGTTAGAAATTAAAAAAAAGCAAAGCAGAAGTGCAATTAAACTTGGGGGCGGTGGTTGGGGGGGTGGGGGTAGTGGGGAGTCAATTGTGCTTGGTTACTACCGTTAAAATGGATATCTTGTGGTGCAGTAGGTGGTGTCCCAGCCTCTCAAACAGAAGCTTTGGGATTGACATCCTCCCCACCCATAACCACCCAAGGAAGCTTTATTCATTATATAGCCAAACAAGTTGGATATCAACCTGAAAATTGTTTCAACAAGTGTTAATTGGAAGAGAAGTTACGATTCCTGAACAAACCATTTGACGGATAGAAAATTGGAGCCTCTACAAATATTATCAATATTCCAGATTACAATAAGAATACAAAAGGTTCATTATGCATGACAGCTCAGACTGTCTGAGTGATCAGCAAAACATCACCATCAACATATTTAATTTGGGATATTAGAGAGACAAAATAACGACCCTGTAAAAATGAAAGAATAGTGATATACACCAAAGCAAGTAAGTGGATGGAATATTGTTTCTACTGGATATGTGAAACAGGAACGAGAGCTTGCTTTTCTATGGTAGTCTTCTGTAAACTTAAATTGAAGATCTCAGTTCTCTCTCTCAGGAGTTTCTTTTTTAAACTGAAGCTTTATCATTTCCTGCAGCAGAATGCTTTTATTAGCCAATAGCTCACAGGGACTTTTGAACTCTGGATATTTCAATAAGAAAGCCTTTTTCCATTATCATAGAATTTCATTCCACTGTTAATTTCTGAAGAACAATGCTGTTTCTGCAAATACTTGTGGAAATTTTCTGTAATCTTTCTTTCCCAGTGTCAGAGTCTTGATAGCATTGTGTGCCCGTCAATAACTTCATTTAGCAGGTTCTTTTTGACTTCTCCAAATCTTGTTTTTAACATGGTCATGTTCCATCTGAGTCTCAACTTTTAAACTTTCCTATTCCTCAGCTCCAGAACCTCTGTAGTTTGGATCTTTGCTGTTCTACTGAAATGAAACTTGGTGACCTCCACGGATTGCTGATCCAATTGCAATTGCAGACTTCAGTTGACCATTTTGTAGATTAACAATGTGCAATGTTAGTTTGATACACTTTGGACTTGAGTGCCTACTTTTCATTGGTGAGTTTTTCATGAGCAATTTGAAATTGTTGAACTAATTCGTGGAACTATTTCTGAGCTTAGGAGTTTTTCTTTCAATGTATCATGGTCATCTTAATTTTTTTTTACATATTGTTGTAAGGATGTATTGCATGTGTGTTGCTAGAGATAGGCTGCTATCCAGCATATCTGAAGCTTCAGCGCCCATAAATTTCTGTTAAAGCCCTGAGTTCTCCTTCTTGTATTTTGAAGTACCCTTTCTCACTTCCAAAGCTAGGATTTCTCATATATCATAGCCAATTAGCTGTCTGTAATGTAATGCCTCACTGGGATGGTGAGCTATAATTCCAGTGCTGCTATCCCCAGAGTCATCACAAAAGTTAAAGATTTTATTGAAGTGTGCAAATTCCCAACTTACTTGTTTTTTAGACCCAGGTTGAGAGAAAGGTTTCTGAACAAGAATGACAGGATTTGCTGAAATGATTCTTTTGCTGATCTGAATGCTGCTTCCTGATCTTCATTCTCTGGATACTTTCTCTTGTTTGCAGAAGGCACAGGGTGACTGGTTCATATTTATAAATGATCTCTGAGTTATTCATTAGAAGTCATAGTTTACAGTCAACCCAGAACCTCTGCTCCACTAAATTATCCCTATCAGTGGGAACTTCATTCCTTAAAGCACAAACTAAGATCTGGAATGCTGTATTGTTACTGGTCACATTTATCTTTGGTAGTTTTCTCCTTACCACTGTTTGCAGCCTCATCTTCTGGGAGAAACAAAAATGATCTATATTGCCTTCCAGGAGTCCTTCTGAATGGAGGTTGTGTAGTGGAAACTGATTCACGGAACACTTCAATTTCAACCAAAATAAATTTTAGTTTCTCCTGTGACTGCTAAATGAATAAGATTCAAAACAGCACAAGCCTCTCCACTTAACAACACAGAGTTGTGATAAGGAATAACACATAAAGTATTGCTATTTCTCTCCCATTATAGCATATTGTAACTTGCAACTGCCATTTCATTTTGATTTTAATCCCTTGTCCCTCCAATCTGAAAGGAAGACAGCTGGATATTTTCTTCGACTCATTCAGAGTGTTAAATCCAAAAGAATGCATACGCTCGCCTCTTATCCAACTTAAAATTAGTTTTCCTGTTGACAACCATGATAGCTACAAACTAGGTCAGAAATCACATGACACCAGGTTGTAGTCCAACAGGTTGATTTGAAGACACAAGCTTTTGAAGTCTCGCTCCTTCTTCAGGTGTCAGTAAGACTCCGTAAGCTTGTGTCTTCAAATCAACCTGTTGGACTATAACCTGGTGTCGTGTGATTTTTGATCTTGTCCACCCCAGTCCAACCTCCATATCATAGCTGCAGACTACAGTTCTCTACTGCTCTGACATTTACAGACCAGTCTGATCTGTTCCTAACTATTGGTGCTGTTGATCCAGCTGTGAAAAGATTTCTCCCTTTGCACTCCTGATTGTTTGTTGGAATGAAACTGTTAATGGGAGGAATCCTGCTGAAAATGTATAGATGCTAATCAGATCAGATCCAATTGGCCAACAGTTAAATATGTCTGACTAATTAGGCTTAATTATCCTAAATTAGTCTCTTGCTTTCAACTTCAACTTTTTTTGCATAAAACTGTTAGATTTATTAAATTGTGTCAGATGTGAGTCTCAAATTCTTAAATTCTCAATTGTTCAGACATTACTCTCTCAAGAATCCTTGCACCCTCCCTAAAGTGTGGTGACCAAAATTGGACGCAATACTCTATTGTGACCTACCGAGAGATTTATACCTTTGAGTATAATTTCCCTGTTTTTGTTCTCAAAATTTCTTTTAACAAATCCAAAAGCCCACTTTGCTAACTTTTCTCTCAATATAACCTGACTTCTTCAAAGATCTATACAAATAAATCCTGGGCGCTCTGTCCTGATAAACTTTTACGAACTGCATCAGTAAGTCTGTATAGCCTCTTCTTCACACTTACCTGGATGAAATTCCATGTGGCACTTGCCTGCCTATTCTGTGAGCCTTTCTATATTTTGCTGGAGTCAATTGTTACCATTATCATTCCTCCCAGGTGGTTTCATTAGTAAATTTTAAACTTTTGCTTTTTATTCCAATATGCAACTCATTTATGTATATATACTAGAAAAAAACAGTGGATCTATCACTGACAATTGAGTGACATTAATGTTTGCCATCCTTGTCTGAAAAATAACCACTTCCCATTATTTACTGTCTGTCTTCAGACCAATTTCTTTTCTATATCTGAGATGACACTCATGCTCCTACACAATGCACATCAATTTTATGAACCAGCCTTTTATGTGGTACTTTGTCAAAGGTATTCTTAAAACCCATAAGGAAAGCATCTATTAATTCATCCTTCAGGCTTCTCTGCTCCTTATTCAAAAAATTCAATTAGATTATTCAAACATGTGTTCTCTCTGAAAGGTGAGCATGAAAACTGGATTTCAAATCATTTTTTTCAGGCTCTGCTCTCTACTCCCTAACCCAATTCTCAATTTACAGTCCACAACAACACAGCCCTATTTAATAGGAGGAAACAGAAATATTAAAAGTTTAAACTTAAAACTGGAAAATACTTTTAAACCTTTAACCATTTCCATGTTAATGATGTTTCTTAATCATATATAGTTGAACATGTGGTCAACAGTAGCACAAACCCATGCCTCACCAACTCTCACCCCGCCAAACATTATTTAAAGGAATTATGAACTAAATAGAGGTTTGTTGTAGATTGATTTTTTTCAGGCTGTTGATACTTTTTATATAGTTATTTAAAATTGCAAAAGTCTACAGGGAGTGGTGATGTAGCAACAAAGGTTTTCATGCTGCAAAATTTCTACATGAACAAGATATGTGTGCACTAATGGGCATTCTCTTTAGAATACGGCGTTACTTGTTAATTGTATGGTGGTGGGTACTAACTCAGGATTTACTTGTATTCCTCCACATAGGAACATTGGAGAAGTGGTAGACAAAAAGGAGGCTGGAAGAACACAGCAAGCCAGGCAGCATTTGGAGGAAAGGAGAAGTCAACGTTTTGGGTATTACCCTTCGTCAGGACTGGAGAAATGGTGCTCCTTTTTAATGTGGCAATTGAGTAGCAATTAATACAGCAAAAAGAGGTACCTCTAGGAACAGTCTACAACTGAGGTATTTCGGCTAGGAGGTTATGTTTGTAATGTTTGATCTTTAAGTAAAAGCTTAGAACTGTGCAAGGACAATGCTCCAGTTCAATCCTTCACTATGAGGCTACCTGAAGTGTGATATGACTGGGAGGATGAGCAGATTTGGATAAACTACTTGAAGGTGGCAGAGGAAGTGTAGAGGAGGAAGAGGGGAAAGGAGAAGGTTGGGAAGGAGGAGAGGGGAAAGAAAGGCTTTCAACTGGAGGTCTTATTCAGCAAGCAATTTTCCTACCTGAACCTCAGCAAGAAGTAATGAGAGAAACTTTTGTACTTAAGGATGTCCTCATTCAAATCCGTCAGATGCTACTGCCACAGATATAACCATAGTGCAAGTCATGGACAGCATCGTTAGTGGCTGTAAAAGTAATGAGCATTTGTGTGTCTAATTCTTTTCAGAATGAAGCTAGATTTGTTTGGAACATCCTGCAATTTTACGTCCATTCTTGTCTAGACAGAAGCAGTCAAAATGAGCACATGGTTTCAGTAGGGTTGCATGCTTGTCAATGGCGCAGGATGGAATGCACTTCAACAATCATTGTTATGTTCGAGCATAGACTGCTAGACTGATGGGACAGACTGTAATCCCCTTTACAAAGTAATAATCTACAGCCATGGTGACTTCTGTGAGTCTACGATTTTGTGGAGACAACAGTTTGTGCTTCTACTCCAGTATTCAGAATGTTGCTTGTATTGTAACAGAAGCCATGACATGGCCATCAAACATCATGTCATGGTAGGGTTATCAAGAATGTGAAAGAAGTTGGCCGTCACTTACACACTAGAAAGGATGGGTTCCAACTCTGTGCAAAACTTTGTACCTACATGGTGCTGGACTCCTCTGTGCTTCTCGACAGTGCCAGTTGACTTTCTGAAGTTTTTGTCCTTGCACCATACATTTTGTTGTATATATTGTTTGGCTTTCTTCTGTAGGCATCTCAAATGAACCACTCAGTGGAGCTTTCTGCTTTAGAATCTATGTGCAACATTGTCCTCTGAGTACTGCAGCTGTCCTGGTTGAATAATTGGCAATGTGTACAAGCTGTGGATTGAGGATATGCGGTCAGGTGTTAGGGTGTGGTGGAGCAAGTGAGCATTAGCTATGGCTTCTGATTGATAGAGATTGGTGGTAGATGAGTAATAGGGGTATAGTGAATGGAGCAGTGTGGAGTTAGTGGTGCAGTTGGTAGGATGAGAACCTTATGATGAGAACACTCAACTTCTTGTCACACTGCATCTAGGATGCATGGAGTTTGATGCCTGTCATTGATCACCATGGCTATCTGCTCTTGATCCTGTTTTGTTTGCGACTGGATCTTCTTGTGGTCTCAGCAAATATAAGACTTCTCTCTTATTTTCCACTTCGTCCACAACCTCCAGCAAACAGAAATCACAGAAATGAGCACTAAGTATGAAGTTTATCTGTGATGTAATGAATAAGTATAGATTGATTCAGATATCATGATCCACATGCCATTTATTCTGTTAAGCCTCCAAAGACTGAGCTCAGGGGGCAGAGCTGGAATGAAGGTAATAATGAGAGTATGGCTCAGGAGTGGGGCTAGTAAGGTTGAAAGAAGCTTGGCCTTTGTGCCTGATGGGAAATGTCAGGGAAGACTGATGAGGGACAGAGTTGTTTATGCAGTGAGGGACAACAGTGCAGAACGAAACAAACAGTTTTCAAAACAATTGGCAAGAAAGAAAGAACAGGTTACAACTTATTTTGAAATGAACTATTGTGGAAGAAAGAAGAACTAGGCTAGGCTAGTTGACAGTATAAATTTGAGAAAGCACGAAAATAAGGAGTTCGTGAGAAAATAAATGGAAGAAATGTTTAATACTAAGTTCAGACTGAAGTCAACTTATTGGCCTACCAAATAAGAAGAATATGTTAAAACAGTAAAATAGTGGGTAACCTGTGCTACAGATAAAACACTAATTGGAAGATTTAGAAGCTAGCATTACAGCATTACCTATTAAAACACCAGAAATAGTCGCCACTGTTAAGGACATTACTTGTTGTTTTTTATCAGGTGCAACAAGTACCAAATAACCCACTAGCCTGTTTGAATTGTGGTCACATAAAATTTACATAATAATTATTGATACATATTACAAAAGTCACACATACACACATATACACACACACATTTTTAGACCTGTTTATCGTACTTCAAAGTATGCAGAACCGAAAGGAAGCCGTTCATTTTCTGTTGTGCAAAGAAGCATCATCCACAGCAACAGAAAACATCTTCACTCGGCTTGCAGAAAGTCAAATATAGTATTAAAAAAGAATCAGTCTAACCTTAGGTTTCCTTAAGAGAATGTGTGACTATAACAGTTACACCTATTTACTTAAAGAGACAGGCCAAAGTGCACAGAACTGCAAAATAATATATTGTGCACATGTCTAGCATGCTTTCCCTTATAAAATAACACATTTTTTACCTATAACGTGTAACAATATTAGAGACTTGATGGAGTATTGATAAAGAATAAATTGAATTATGTTTATTTAATTCCCTACCTTTTTCTTCATTTTCACATTTTTAAATATGGCATGAACTCTCCATGTTTTTGCAAACATGGCTCCGAATGCTGTGGTGTAACCAACTGTAAGAATCCAGGTTCTAACCTGAATGACAAGAAGGAAAAAAACACTTGAATGAGAGTAAAGAATATCCTTCAATTGTCCCAAAAAGCAGAAAATATTTACTATCATAGAACATTATTTATGAAAAACTGAAGTAGTTCGCTCCATTAACATTCAGAAAATTTATGTTATTACATAGAATTATACATTTAGCCCAAAATCCTGCACCATTCCTCCTGTTATGTTTCCCTTCAAATCTTATCCTCTACAGGAGCTAACAACTATCCAATAGCATTGCTATTTTTCCTTCCACTTGTCTTTTTGAGTTTCAAATATGGTTTTGTCCTAAAGATCTGTTAAGAATTCTTAACAAATTGTGCTACTTACGAGACAGGCCAAAAAACATGGCCATGAAATTATATTATCGATTCTTATCATACAAAATTCCAAGCTCCGATATCTTAGCAGAGTCTTATTGAGGAAAAAAGACAATTAAATGTCTTCACTGACAGTGAGGAAAGAAATGGTTGCATGTTGGTACCTCCTAATGTGAGCTCAGAAGCATTATTTTCTCATTTAAATAAAAAGTCAGAGGTATTCAGCATATATCTGAGAAGTGTTTCATGAATCTTATGGAAAAAGGTACATTTTCTGCTCTGACCTTGACATACTCCTTCGGTAAAACACAATTGCTGAAACCAAATGTAATTCTCTGAGGTTGTTTTACAGCACTGTAGTCAATTTCCAAACAAAAACAGATCAGACAATGAGTAGAAAATCAAAAAAGACAAAATAAATTTGACCTCAGAATGAGATGGATAGACTGAAAAGAACTATTTAACAATTTAACATAAAAATAGACATTTCCATTAGCTGAATTCTGGAAATAGTCTGCACAAAAAGAGAAACATCAGGAAGAGACCTTCACAACAATCAGGACCTGTCATGGAACATGGGCAGAAATTGTATAATAAATAAAAGAGGCAACAGCTTGGTGACAGTGTTGTTGGGTGAGTAATCCAGAGCCCTAGGTTCAAATCCCACCACAGCAGATTGTGAAATTCAAATTAAAATAAAATCTGGAATTAAAAGTCTGATGAAGACCATGAAGAATACTGACATTACAAATTGTCATTTTAAAAAATGCCCTCTAGAGAAGGAAGTCTACAATCCTAACCTGATCTGGCCTAAATGTGACTCCAGACACTTAGCAATGTGGGAGGCTCTCAAATGCTCTCTAAATGGCCTGGCAAGCCAATCAGTTGTGTCTAACTGCTAAAAGCTCAAAAAATAGAATGAAACTGGATGGTATGGCTGGCATTGACCGAGACACTGGAAATGACAGTGGCAAATTTGATTCTGCTGATGACTACATCAGGCAGTTGGTTGACTCGTCTCCCAGTTTTAGCACACTCCCTCAGATGATCGTAAGAAATTATCTTTCTTGGTCTCAAAAGGCAACATTCAATCCAAAAGTGAGACACCTTGAATATGCCCGATTATTGTTCCAGGCAGAAGGATGCCGTCATTGGTACAAATATGTATAATTGGTAAGAACAAAAATACCTAAACTATTATGCCACTTTTTGCAACATAAATAGCCTCATACACGACTGCCTGATTTTGTCATACTCATGTTCCAGACAATACCATCACTGAGCTAGGTATGTACTGTTCCACTGGCGGGATGTGGCTAGCAGAACTGGCAGCACATTGGTATACAGTCAAAAGGGATTTGCCCTGGGAGTTCTCAACATTGATGAAAGACTCCATGAAGTCTGAGGGCATCAAGCCAAACATGGGCAAGAAAGCCTACTGCTGATTATCACGTACCACACCACCTTACCACTGCACCACATTCACCCCTGCCAAACTGGCTGATGGATCAGTTCTTTTCCATGTTGAACATTACTTGAAGGAAGACCTAATGGGTGTCAAAGATGCAGAATGTACTCTGGGTAGGTGACTTCAATGTCCATCACCAATATTGGCTTGGCAGCACCACCGCTACAGGCTGAGTTGGTCGGGTCCTAAGGATATTGCTGCAAGACTGGGTCTGTGGCATTTGGTGAAGGAAATATAACATACTTGACTACATCCTCACCTGTCTCCCTGCCATAGCTGCAACTTTCCATGGCACTATCACTAAGAATGGCCACTGTGTAATCCTTGTGGAGACAAAGTCCCATTTGCACATTGTGGTTTCCTACCATCATACTGTGTAGCACTACCTCCTAGGCTAAAGGTAATAGACTTTGAACAGATCTACCACATCCAGACCAGAATCCACCACAAAGGAAAAAAAAATCACTCCATCGCGGGCCAGTACGATACATGCGTGCTAGCTGCAAAGGGAGACTACTTCTCACAAATTGGTCTCAAAAGGCAACATTCAATCCAAAAGTGAGACACCATTAAGCCCCATTATTGTTCCAGGCAGAAGGATGCCGTCATTGGTATAAATATGTATAATTGGTAAGAACAAAAATACCTAAACTATTATGCCACTTTTTGCAACATAAATAGCCTCATACACGAACAGCAGTCAACTTGGAGAAGTATCTGATGACTGCTGATATCTATTTGAACCAAAGCCCAATATGAGTCACCACCTTCCAGAGAAGAGTTTAAGAGGAAAGAATGAGGGGCAAAAATGTGAAGATTGGTCTAATAAACACAAACATAAAAATGAAACGTAATCTTCAGGTTTTTAAAGATCTATATAGTACAGCAAACAGTGAATATGACAATAAAGTTCTAAAGGGTTGAAGTGTTTCAGACCTAGCCACTTTCTTGGTCGAGATACTCCAGTGAACTTAGAACATTAGCACCTACCCAATAATGTGGAAAATTGGCCAATAATTTCTAACTTCAAAGAAGGGGATCAAGTCATCCAGCCAATGTCCATGCCATCAATCTGCAGTCAATCATCAGCAACAAGATGAAAGGTGTTGTCAACAGTGTTATCAAGCATCACTTACACAGCAATAATCTGTTCACTGATGCTTAGTTTGGCTTCCACTAATGGCACTAAGTTCTGGAACTTATTATAGCCAACGATGGACAAAAGAGTTGACTCAAGAGAGGAGATGTGTGTAAATGTCCTTGACTTCAAGACAGCATTTGACCGAAAGTGGCATCAAGGAGTTCTGGGAAAATGAAAGTCACTGGGAATTTGAGGGAAATGTCTCCACTGATTAGAGTCATATAGCACAAAGGAAGATAGTCGTAATTATTAAAGATCAATCATCACATTCCCAGACCATTGCTGCAGGAGTTCCTCAGGAAAGTGTACTCAGGCCAGTCATCTTCATCAGTGACCTTTATTCCATTCATCCTGCCAGGGGAGGTAGTGGAAGCAGATACTATAGTGACTTTTAAAGGGCATCTTGACAAATACATGAATAGGATGGGAATAGAGGGATATGGCCCCAGAAGGATAGGGGGTTTTAGTTGTGATGGGCAGCATGTCGGAGCAGGCTTGGAGGGCCGAAGGACCTGCTCCTGTACTGTAATTTTCTTTGCTCTTTGTTCAAGTGAGGACATTTGCTGATTATTACACAACATTCAGTATCATTTACAACTCTTCAGATAAGCCATTAATGCCAACATGCAGTAATAATTTGGACAGCATTCAGACTTGGGCTGATTAGTAACAAGTAGCATGGGTGATGCACAAGTGCCAGGCAATGACCATCTTCAAACATCTTGAAGGGTTAACATTAACAAGAAACGTAACTGGGCCATTGAGGCATGAAGTCTGTTCATCTTCAATAAAGCACTAGTCAGGATTGTGATGGAATATTTTCCACTTGCTTGAATGTGTGCACTCAAGAGGATCAGCACCGTCCAGGACAAAGCAGCCTGGTTGATTGGCATGCAACGCACAAACCTGAACATTCAATCCCTCCACCACCAAAGTACAGAAGCAAAAATGTGTTCTATATATAAGACATACTGTCGCAACTCACCAAGGCCCCTCCTTCCACATCACCTTCCAAAGATGTGATCTCTAGCATACAAATGAGCAAGGGCAGCAGATATATGGAACTCTCCCATCTGTAAGTTCTCCTCCAAATCCCATGCCATCCTGACTTGGAATTATATCACTGCATGTTCACTGACTTGGATCTTACTTACCCACATGGGCCATGTTTTAGGCAGGGTCAGCTGTAGAAAAGGGCAGGTTTTCAGCAGAACCACTTCCCATCCACTCCTGAGCTAACCCCTATAATACAGAGGGTGGGCCAGCACTACGATTGGCAGCTCAATGGACTCCAGTATTACCCTGGTCATAACATAAGATGGTTAGCATGGGCATTTGGGCAAGAGTAGGCAGCCCTTTGCTTTTAATGTGTTCATATCGGTAGGAAGGAAGGGAACATTGTCTTTGGAGGGTGCCCTTAGCCCTTCGTGAGCATCTCCCCCAGAAGAGGGTACTTCCTTTCTAGTCAGTCATATTTTAAAACTAATACCCCAACACCTCCCACTGCACTCCTGCCGCCACTCCCACAACACCCCAATTCCTAAGAAGGGAAAACCCTCTTTTCCAATGCCCCTGAATTACCTAGATCCGGGATTCCATTGGACCTCCTTTGTGAGTCTGCCTGCCGTCCCAGCAGTATTCACCGCAGAGCTCTGGCACTGCCAGGATAGCAGGCATACAGGTCCAAAAGGTGGCACTGCCTGACACAGAGGCGTAGTAGTTGCAATCTACACAAATTTAGTCAGCCTACTGTGTTTTATGGCTTGGGGCAGGATTCCTCTTGTCTTGTCAACTCACCAGTGACTGATCTTACTTGGGTAGGAGTCTAGTCATGTCCACCCTCCTGTCTTTCTGCTCTGTAGGTCATTTAGCCTAACATTTATCATTGGGCAAATGTTAGAATCTATCATCAAAGAGGTAGTTGCAAAACATTTAGAAAACCATCATATAATAGAGTCAATATGATTTTATGAAGGGGAGATCATGTTTGGCAAATTTATTAAAGTTCTGCGAAAGTGCATGGATAGTGGGAATCAGTAAAAGTAGTGTTATTTGGATATCCAAAAGGCGTTTAAAAAGTCACCTCATAACATACACGAGACGTAAGTTTAAGTTATTGAGATGGCAACATAAAGGCATGCATAGAGGACTGACTAACTGACAGGAAAGAGTCAGGGTAAGTTGATTACTTTCAGGGTAGTAAACTATAACTGGTGGAGTGTCACAAATATCACTGCAAAGGCCTCAACTATTTATAATCTATATTAATAACTTATATGACGTGATTGACTGTATTGTAGCCATATTTGCTGATGATATGAAGGCTGATTAGAAAGCGAGCTGTGAGGAATATACAAAGAGTCTACAAAGCAATACAGATAGGTTAAGTGAGTGGGAAAAAATTGGCAGATGGAATACAATTTGGGAAAATGTGAACCTGTCTACTTTGGCAGGAAGAACAGAAAAGCAGCAGGTTATTTAGACAGAAAGAGACAGCAAAATGTTGTGATATAGATAGACTTGGGTGTCTCTGGACTTGAATTACAAAAAGCTCCAGCAAGTAATCAGAAGTCAAATGGAATTTTGGATTTTATTGCAAAGCAGGTGGAGTATACAAGTACAGAGGTGTTGCTGCAACCGCACAGGCTATTGGTATGATCACACCCGTGTACAGTTTGACTCTCCTTACTTAAGAAGGGACATACTTGCATTGAAAATGTTTCAGCAAAGACTCATTAGACCAGTTTGTGGGAGGGGGACAGAATTTATCTTATGAAGGGAGATTAAGGAGTTTGGGTCCATACTGCAGCGCAGAAGATTACAATGTGATCTTATTGAAATATATTGATTCTGAGGAGGCCTGACAGGATAGATGCTGAGAAGATGCTTCCTCATGGGAGATTCTAGTACCAGGGAATAATAAAATAAGGAGACTCCCAATTAAGACACAGATGCGGAGGAATTTTATCTCTCAGCGGCTCATAATGTTTGAAATTTTCTTGCCTAGCTAGAAAAGTGTGATTTACATCTCTCTATTCTTTTGTTTAAAAATTTTAAGGCTAGGCAAAGATCTTTTTTTCAGGAGAACTTCCTCTTAGTAGATTTAGGATTAGTGCATCAATTAGTGAACCCCTTTGAGTTCAGAATTTTTTAAACCTCTAGCCTCAGCAAATTGAAATAGGTCAGAGAGCAGCATGAAATAATTCAGAGCTTAACAAAACACTAATTTCACACAGTTAGCTTGTAACTTTATATAAATTCTTCAAACTGAAAAATACCTATGCATGCAGTAAAGTTAACTTTTGCAGTTGTGTAGAGCCTTCATGGCATTGGAGAACCATTGTTTTAATTATAGACTTGTAATCTTGGGGTCAGGAG
The DNA here is from genome assembly GCF_021869965.1 of Rhincodon typus. Lineage (NCBI taxonomy): Eukaryota > Metazoa > Chordata > Chondrichthyes > Orectolobiformes > Rhincodontidae > Rhincodon > Rhincodon typus. The sequence continues at coordinate 69,270,002 of NC_063333.1, read as the reverse complement.
TTCAATTTCCATGATGGAAGTTCTTTTAATTACACTGTATTCATTTTAGTTTATGTCTGAAGCTTAGTTTATACTTTCATTTGTATTATGCAAAATAAATTTTAAATATAAATCCATAATTTAGCTTTAGAAAGGGCTTTTATGTGTATGTGTTATTAATCACACAAAAATTGTAATCAGTAATAGAAATGGCTTGAAATAGACAAAATTCTACAAAATTAACGATTGCATTTTTAACAAGGTCATTAAGGTTTAATATAAAAATAAGCTTACCACAAAATTAAAAGTTGCCTCTCTCCTGAAACAAAAATAATACTACAAGAATTCCTGCAGAGTGAAAGCAGGCCATTTGGCACATCGAGTTGACACTGACCCTCTGAAGAACATCCCACCCAGACCCACCACCCCACCCCCGTAACCCTGCAATTCCCATGGCTAATCCATCTAGTCTGCTGACCCCTGAACACTATATGCAATTTAGAATGCCAATCCACCTAATCTGCGCATCTTTGGACTATGGGAGGAAACTGGAGTGACTGAAGGAAACCCACACAGACAGAGGGAGAATATGCAAACTCCACACAGACTTGGGTCACTAGCACAGTGAGGCAGCAGTGCTAACCACTGAGCCACGATGTCACCCAAAAACAGTTACCTTTGGAATCAATAGGGGAAGTAGATGCTATCAAGAGTCAAATGGTTCTTTGTTTGCTTTCACAATTCATAACTACTTTATCTCTCAACTATCTTCATAAATTCTTTCCTGATTCTGTTTTTGTAGTGAGGTTTTAACAATATCTTTTGGACAAAGACAAAATAGCTCTTATTTTCAACTTAAAGATCTCACCTTACATCCTTGTAACCAAAATTCAATTAGATCTTAGTAACTGCATAATATCTATGAAGAAGACAACTATTACCAACTGGTGTGATAGAGAAACGGGACATATATTAATTTGAATTCTGTTATGAAGTCTAAGCTCTCAACACCTTTACATTCTATGATTCACATTAATAGTGCTGTGTTAATAAACTTCCCTACTTCATATCTACATTAATTTATGACATTACCTTGTATAAAAAATCAGACTTAGACTCATAGAGATGTTCAGCATGTAAACAGACCCTTCATGCCTCCTCCATGCCAACCAGATATCTTAGATAAACCTAGTCCCATTTGCCAGCATTTGGCCTATATCCTTCTAAAATATTCCCATCATATACCCATCCAGATGTCTTTTAAATATTGTAATTGTATCAGCCTCCACCACTTCCTCTGACAGCTCATTCCATACACGCACCACCCTCTGCATGGAAAAATTTCCCCTTAGGTCCCTTTTAAATCTTTCCTCTCTCACCTTAAATTATGCTGTCTAGTTTTTGACTCCCACACCCTGGGGAAAAGACTTTGTATATTTACCCAATTCATGCCCCTCATGATTTTATAAACCTCGATAATGTCACCCCTCAGCCTTTGACACTCCAGGTAAAATAACCCCAGCCTATCCAGTTTGTCCCTATAGGTCAAACCCTCCAACCCTGGCAACATCCTTGTAAATCTTTTCCAAACCCTTTCAAGTTTCACTGCACCCTTCTTAGAGCAGAGTGACCAGAAATGCACACAGTATTCCAAAAGTGACCTAACCAATGTTCTGTACAGCCACAACATGATCTTACAACTCCTATACTCCATGCACTGACCAATAAAGGCAAGCATATCAAACACCACCTTCACTATCCTATCTACCTGTGGCTCCACTTTCAAGGAACTTTGAACCTGCACTCCAAGGTCTTTGTTACACAACACTCCCCAGGAACTTACCATTAAGTGTATAAGTCCTGCCCTGTTTTGTCTTTCCAAAATGCAGCACCTCACATTTATCTAAATCAAACTCCATCTGCCACTCCTTAGCTCATTAGACCATCTGATCAAGATTCTGTTGTACCCTGAGGTGACCTTCTTCACTATCCACCACACACCCAATTTTGGTGTCATCTTCAAACTCCTATGTTCATATCCAAATCATTTATATAAATGATGAAAAGCAGTGGACCCAGCACCGATCCTTGTGGCACACTGCTGGTTTGAGTCCTCCAGTCTGAAAATCAAACCTCCACCACCACTCTCTGTCTTCTACTTACGAGCCAGTTCTGTATCCAAATGGCTAGTTCTCCCTGTATTCCATGTGATCTAACCTTCCTAACTAGTCTACTATAAGGACCCTTGTTGAACACCTTACTGAAAGGTGAGAGGAGAAAGATTAAAAAAGGACCTGAGGGGCAACTTGTTCATATCCACCGCTCTGCCTTCATCAATCTCTTCGCTTCTTCTTCAAAAAACTCAATCAAGTTAGTGAGACATTACTTCGTATGCACAAAGCCATGTTGACTATCTCTAAATAGTCCTTGCCTTTTATCCAAACTTATTAACTACTTAAGCTGAAATACAGGAAAGTTTTCGCAGGGTTATACAGGAATTGAATGGTGAACCAGGTTTGACAGGCCACGTGGTTTACTCCAGCTCTTATTTCTTGTGGTCTTGTTAGCCAAATGTAATGACAATGTTCCAGATGGTAAACCAACTAGTAAATTTAGATCACATATGATTCAGGGTGAGTTTGCCAATTGGATATAAAATTGGCTTGATGGTAGAAGACAGAAGATGATGGTGGAGGGTTGCTTTTTTTGGACTGGAGGCCTGTGACCAGCGGTGTTGTGAGGGATTGGTGTTGAGCCCACTTTTGTTTGTTAGTTATAAAACCAATTTGGATAAGAATTTATGAGACATAGTTAGTAAGTGTGCGGGTAACACCGAGATTGGTGGTATAGTGGACAGTGAAGAATTTTATCTAAGATTACAAAGGGATCATGACTAATTGGGCCAATGGGCTGAGAAGTGGCAGATGGAATTTAATTTGGATAAATGCAAGGTATTGCATTTTAGAAGAATAGACAAGGGCATGACCTGTACAGTTGCTGGTAGGGCCTTGCATAGTGTTGTCAAAAAGAAAGACCTAGCAGTTCAAGTACATAGTTCTTTGAAATTTGTATCACTTTGGAAGGCATTTAGCAGGCTTGCCTTCATTGCTTAGACCATTGAGTATCGGAGTTTGGACATCATGCTGAGGTTATACAGGATGTTGGGGAAGCCACTTTTGGAGTACTACGTACAGTTCTGGTTGTCCTGCTTTATGAAGGATATTATTAAATTGGAGAGAGTTCAGAAAAGATATACCAAGCTGTTACCAGGATTGGAGGGTTTGAGTTATCACAATAAGCTGAATAGGCTGGGACTTTATCTGTGGAGCACGAAAGGGAGGGGTGATCTTATCGAGGTTTATAAAATTATGAGGGATATAGATAAGGTGAATAGCAAAGGTCTTTTTATCCTATGTTGGGGGAGTTCAAAACTAGGGGGCATATTTTTAAAGGTGAGAGGAGAAAGATTTAAAAAGGACCTGAGGGGCAACTTGTTCACACAGAGGCTGGTTTGTATGGGGAATGAAATGCCAGAGGAAATGGTAGATGCAGGTACCGTTACAACATTTAAAATTTGGATAGGTACATAATTAGGAAAGGTTTAGAGGGATATGGGCCAAATGCAGGGAAGTGGGATTAGTTTTGGAAAACTTTGCCGGCATGGACCAGTTGGACCGAAGGGTTTGTTTCCATGCCATATGACTTTATGACTCTAACAGACACGTCTCTGTTATACTTAAAAGTTTTAGTGGGGTTGGTCACTTCTTTATCTCCTTTTCCCTTGACCTCTCAATATGGCAATTATTATCTCTCAACAGCATTAATGCTCATCTGAATGCATTCATTTGCTCAAGACAGTCAAGTTGGGGGGGTCTTTGCTTCAGTAACAAAAAAATACAATTGAAACCAAGAATTGATAATGTGGTCAAATACAGGTATTTCTCCTATAATGCAATAGTTGCATTCTTGTGTGACCTTGTGCTGTAGAAAATCGCGCTATAGGGAAATCGCTATCGAAAATTGCTATACCTGTGCAGCAAAAAGTTTGCATTATCCAAACAGTGTCCACTATTCATCAATTGCATTACAGCCAATTTGCGTTAATGAAACACGCGTTAGAGCAGAAATACCTGTACAACAATACCTCTATGAACAAAAATCAATTGAGCTGACCATCATCTGCACTTATATTCTTTGAAAGTAAAATGACAGTCATGAACAGTGCTGTTTCAATTTGAGCACATTCGAAATGATGATTTCTTGCCCTCCCATCCAAAGACTCTAATTCTAGTGTGTTTTTCTTTGCTTCTTCCACCAGAATGACAGAAAATTGGTGAACCTATTGCAGTCGATATCTAATCAACCATAGAATAACTGAAAAAGCTCTATTTGAGCTATTTACAGGTCATCATGCTTTGTTCAATTTCAGTAAAGATATCAAGATATCAAGTAACTAGATTGCAGAAATTTGATTTGGGATATTTGCTGTCCTGAGTTGAGTTACAATGCACTGTAAATATAAAGCCTAAAATGGATCTGTCAGAGCAAACGTAGGATAAAATAACTTTGCACTGGATTTTATTATTAAACTTGCACCAAGTTTCCTACAAATTGACAAATCATAAATTGAATGTGTGCAGAGAGACAGATTTTAAAATATGCCTGTATTTACATCACAAGAGTTTGGTACATTGCCATTTAGAAATTGCTGAATAGAAATTATAGCACGTTGAATATAAATTAGCTACAAAGAAGCTGAGATTTGTTGGCTCTTATCCTCAACAATAAAATAGCCATGTAGTTTATTAGGAAGTCAGTGGTCTCTAAATTTCATACTACTGGGATGTCACAGAGTTATGTGACAATTGAGCAGTATGTGCTACAGTTAAATATATCCTTAGTCTGTACAATAACCTTGATACTCTCGAGACTGAACTCAATACCTAGTTACTTCATGACTGGCAGATGGAGGTTGTTGTATGTATTAGATGTTTAGCAGCAATTTACCAAGCTTTTTCATCAGTACCTCCAAGCCATATGATATCTACCACCAAGAAAAACAAAAGCAGCATCACATTGGAAAACCCTCAACATAATTTTCCATTCCAGACATCTTCTTGAAGTGCCTGTTATTTTTTCATTGTCACTTGGCTAACATTTCGAATTCTCTACCAATGATCTTCAGCACAAGGACTTCTGTACTTCTAAAGGAAAGCCCATCAACTTTCTGGGTGACGAGAGATAGGCAATAACTGAGGCCATTCCAGTACCATGCTCATTTGAGAACATGTTTTATTTTAACTGAATTATCATTATTACTGATAAGAAAGGCATGTTGCTGAAGCTTTTCATCTTGCATCACTAAGAAAAAAAAGCAAAAATGCCAAATTTCAAAGTTTCATGGATTGATGATAGCATCCTGTTAGTGGAAAATACTACTTGCAAAGCTCTGAATAGTAGCAGCAATAAGTGACTTGCTTTCCCAGGGCATAGTTATTAATGCTGAGTGCACTGATAACTATGTTAACACCATTTTGTGATACTAAGTCAAGCTCATTATGTGCTTCATTTATGCTTGCGAGGAATGTTATATATTCAAGTTAAAGAATATGTTCAAGCCTTGTATATTTTTGAAAACTCAGGAAATTGGGGAGCCTATTGATACCTGCTGCTTTCTCCACAGCAACGTCTCAATAAATCAGAGATAATTTGCCAATCAATTGATGCCTTTTTCTCCTGTAATATGAATTTCTGTGATCATTTGAAATTTGACATTATTGTGTTTATCCTGAAGAATAAAAAATGCAAAGCTTCCTTAATATGTCTCTTTTCAGCAATATTCAAATTTTGTGCTACCATCTGACTTTATGTACTATTCTTGTTCAGAGAAAATACATTAGTGGAATCTTGCTTGCGTAATACTTACAGTACAGAGGGTCTCAAATGTGTTAGGCATGACAAAGGATCCATCAAGGCCAAAAAGGAATATGGATGCATAAGAAAGCATTCCCCCAAGGATAATAAGGTTGTTCATGTAGGGACTGGACATCTTTATCAACCTGCAGATAGGAATAGACAATAAGCAAGGGTCATCATTTGGTTCTTCTCATAAGGAGTGATTTCTGTTACATAACTAGCAATTGTATAATGGCTTCAGAGATAGTAGGAACTGCAGATGCTGGAGAATCTGAGATAACAAGGTGTAGAGCTGGATGAACACAGCAGGCCAAGCAGCATCAGAGGAGCAGGAAGGCTGACGTTTTGGGCCTAGACCCTTC
>NC_063333.1:69246844-69263345 GCF_021869965.1 Rhincodon typus | reverse complement strand
GTCAGCCTTCCTGCTCCTCTGATGCTGCTTGGCCTGCTGTGTTCATCCAGCTCTACACCTTGTTATCTCTTAACCGTATAATGGCCATCTCTTTTTAATAATTCACCGACAGCTTCTTAAATGTTATGCATAAATGTGATTAAAAACTACCATAGTTGATTAAATTTGCTACATGCACTGTGGAGTGGAAAAAAAAACATACAGACTTAAAATAAATTTCAGTTCCAAATAACTACAAGATATAAAGCAACTACAATATGGGAACCATGACACCCAAACTTCTGGGAAGCAAAATCGATTTGAATGGAGTGTGTTTTACAATAAAATCAACAGAGTAATGGAAATCTGAAAAATGAAAGAATGCTTTGCATTTCCTGAACTGTTGATTAATATTCTGGATTCTTCAATTCATGAATCCTAAATAACTCATTAGAAAGAATCAGAAGAAAACCAGCCAATTACAGCTTAACTGCAATAGTGACCCTTAAATCCTTTTAAACAGCCAACCATACACTTAAATAAATATTGAAAGTGCAGAATGTGCAACTATCATCATATGAGGATAAATGTCAACAAATTTACTCAAAGCCTATGGCTAGAAGCAAATAGGTAACGGTGAGAATGCAATGAACAATGGCAACTCCTTAGGAACAATAGTATGAAAGCCACTGTTTGCTAGTAACCCCAGAAAGTAAACAATCCTTAAGTAATGAAGCTACTTTGAGGTCAGAGGGCAACCAAAGTTCTTTTCTTGACCAGTGAGCATCTTCTTTAGGTCAGGACCTTAATCTATTGCAAACAAAATCCCTCATGACAGAGGTTACAGGGAAAACAGGGAAAGGTGTGGAAATCCTGCCTGGGAATCTACTGGCAAGATGATGTGCACAATGAGATAGCCTGTTGGTTGACAGAGGTCAGGACCCACCTAGTGTTAATGGTAGCAAAGATGTTAGAATGGTCTCTATCACAAGGGACAAAGTATTTGTCAAACTAATGGGGTTAAAGACAGACAGGTTGCCAAGGCTTAACGGCCTGCATTCAAGGGTTTCAAAGGAAGTGGCTGCAGTAATAGTGGGCATTGGTCAAAATATTTAAGAACCCACTGGATCCAGGAGATTTTCACTGGATTGGAAAACTGCTCATGTGACACCCAGGTTCAATAAAGGATGGCGGCAGAAAACAGGAAATATAGGTCAAACAGCCTGATATCAGTCAATGGGAAAATGCTAGAGTCCATTATTAGGGAAGAAAGAGCAGAACAGTAGCAAAGCTTCACACAATTAAACAGACTCAACATCATGTTTGACAAATTTACTAGAGGTGCTAACGGGTACCAGTAGATGTAGCGTATTTGGATTTCCAACAGACATTTGACAAGGTGCCACAAAAAGGTAACTGCACAAGATAGGAGCTCACAGCATTGAAGTGATGTGTCAGCACAGATTGAAAATTGGTCAACACCTAGCAAGCAGAGGGTAAGGATTAATAGGTCTTTTTCAGGTTTGAAGGACATATTTAGTAGAGTGCCTCAAGGATCAATACTGGGGCTTAAATTAATTACCATCTACATTAATATCATGGAAGTTGTTCAGACAGTAATGTATTCAAGTTTGATAAAGTTACAAAAATAGATGGGAAGACATATTGTGATGAGGATGTAAGGAACTTACAAGGGTATATTTGGTAGATTGGCCGATCAGGCAAAAAAATGGCAGTTAGGGTTTAATGTGGGGAAGTGTGAGGTTGTGTACTTTGGTAGGAAGAATCAAAAGACAGATTATGATTTAAATGGAGACAAATTCCAACAAAATGCAGCACAGATGATGATTGTACTTGTGCACAAAACACACAAAAGTTAGTATACAGGTGCAGCAAGTAATTAAGGTGGCAAATGAAATGTTAACCTTTATTGCTGGAGGTTGGAGTTTAAAAATATGGATGCCTTTTTATAAATGCACAGGGTATGGTGTGTCAAACCTGGAGTACTGTGTACTGGCTTGGATTCCATATTGAGGAAAGGATATACTATCATTGGAGGCAGTTCAGAAGAGATTCACTATTCTGATTCCTAGGATGATAGAGTTGACTTATCAAGAATGGCTAAACAAGTTAAGCCTTTATTCATTTGGATTTATAAGAGTGAGGGGTAATCTTGTAGAAACATACACAATTTTGACACAGGTTCACAGGGTAGATGATGAGTGGAGGAGTCTTGACCTAGGGGACACTGTTATAGAATAAGGTAACACCCATTTAAAACTGAGATGCAAAGGAATTTCTTCTCCCAGAAGGCAGTGAATGTCTGGATTCTCTACCCTGCAGAGTTCTGGGGGCTAGACCACTGAAAGTATTTAAAGAGGTATCAGATTATTGAAATATCGGGGATTGAGTGCTACGAAGAGCTGGCATGAAAGAGGAGTTGAGGCCTCGGGCATCTCAGTCCTGATCTTATAGAATGGTAGGCTTGACAGGATGAATAGCCTACTCCTGTTCCTATTTCTTATGTTATGTTCTTATGTTCATCCTGAAATTAACATAAAAATAGTATCTTTTGGATGCATTTTAAAGGAGATTGATCAGGGACCACCCATTTCTAGAGGACAGTCCAGCAAAGCTTAGAGTGTGCAGAATCTTCTACATTTTTCAACCCTTCCTGATTGGCAGAAACTATGTCCCTCTTGTTGTGGCCCTCCAAAGGACAGATCTCTTAGATATCAAGATTTAGCAGAAAGTGATGAGATTCCAAGAACATGGTCTGGAAACAGAGGATCGGCTCTCTCAACTCATCTAAGCACTAGCGTCTCAGGAAGGTTAGGCTATCATGCCAGGTCACTACTGACAGCTGTATCCACGTAGAACAAGAGGTCCTTCCAGTGTATTGAAAAAATGTTGATGTAACACCCTTATTCAAAAAGGGGAGGAAAGCAGAAAACAGGAAGCTATAGACCAGTCACTTAACGTCCATGGTCCAGTATTAAGAAATACTCACAGGACATTTGTAATGTTAAAATGCAATCCATCAGAAGCAACAAGATTTTATGAAGGGTAAACTGTATTTGACAAATTTGCTAGAACTCTTCAAGGATGTAATAAGCAAAGTGGATAATGGGGGTTCCATGGATAAAGTATATCTGGACTTCCAGAAGGTTTTGATATGGTACTGCACAAAAGGTTAATATGAAAGGTAAGATCACAGACTTGGGGGTAATATATTCTCTTGGATAAAGAATTGGCTAACGAACAGAAAGCTGAGAATAGGAATAAACAGGTCTTTTCTTGGTTGGCAAGTTGGAACTAGTGGTGTGTTCCAGGATTCAGTTGTTGGGCCCCAATTATTACATTCTATATAAATAACTCAGATGCAGGGGTAGAGTGAACTATAGCAAAATTTGCAGGTGACACTAAAATAGATGGGAAAGTAAACTGCAATGAAGAAATATGTAATTTACAAATGGGAATGGATAGGTTAGGTAAATGGACCAAAATTTGGCAGATGGAGTTTACTTATGGATAAGTGTGAAGTTATCTATTTCAATTGAAAAGGCAACTTATTATCTAAATGGAGAGAAACGTCAGAGTGCTTCGGTGCAGAGGGATCTGGGTGTCCTCATGCACAAGTCACAGGAAAATGGTATGAATGTACAGCAGTTAATACGGAAGGCAAATGGAATTTTGGCATTTCTTGCTAAAGGAAGAGAGTATAAAAGTAAGGAAGTGTTGTTGCAACTGTAAAGGGCATTAGTGAGATTGCACCTGAAATATTGTGAACACTTCTTAGTCCCTTTACGTGAAGGGATGCAGTTGCATTGGAGGCAGTTCAGAGGAGATTCACCAGATTGATTCTAGCATTAAACGGTTTATCTTAGGAGATATTGAACAGTTTAGGTCTACACTTGCGAGAGTTTAAAAGGGTGAGAGGAGATATAATTGATGTATATAAGATGCTATAACGGATTGATAAAATAGACTTTGAACAGATGGCTCTTCTTGTGGGACAATCTAGAGTGAGAGGTCAGAGTTTTAGGCTAAGGTACAGCAGATTTAAAACAGAATTGAGAAGGAATTACTTTTCTGAAAAGTTTGTGAATCTGTAGAATTCACTCCCCCACAGTGTGGTGGATACCCAGACATTGAGTAAATATTAGGAGGAAATACACAGATTTTTAATAGTAACGGGTTGAAGGTTTATACAGAACAAGCAGGGAAGTGGAGTTGAGGCTGAAATGAGGTTAGCCATGATTGTATTAAATGGCAGAGCAGGCTTGAGGGGCTGACTAGCTTACTCCTGCTCCATGTTCTTATGTTCCAGGAAGTTAACAGTCATTTATCAAACAGTGAGAACAATCTCAGAGAGGATGTACTATGAACAACAGTCTCTCAATGCTGGAGCTCTTCAACGTTACCAAATGCTTCCTGGTCTATCAGATACACTGAAGAAACTCTTCCCACTGTGTCTCCGATTGCCTCAGTACCCCTCAGGAAATACAGGCACTGTGTAGAATACATCCACAGTCAGAAAGGAAGGTATTTATGGTTTAAATATTTTTAATTTTCTTTTCGAGGCTTAATTGCATTTTCCACCAGACACAAGGGGGTCTCTCCTGAAACGCAGAGCCTGCCTCTATAAAAGCTAGAAGTGGCAAGTAAACATAAAATCAACCTTTCTAGATCATAAAAAAATAGATCTGGTAATTAAATGTTAAAATCCTAGTATCAATGAGACTTTGACATCTAAGCACAAAGAATACTAAAATGCAGTAATCAAAATCAAAAAAGCTAATCAATGTGTCACAGACAAGACAGAGAGGGGAAAATGATTTTTTTTTGTTTATTCTCCTCTGCTCCTGTCATAATAGGTTGGTTTATAAAAATTGATTGTTTATATTTTGCTTCAGTTTTAAAAATAGGCAGTGGTGTCCTTGCACAAACCCTATTTATGAAATCCGATTAAAAATGATCTACAGCAAATTCTTTCCAGTTGAAATAAAATAGGGATCATTATTGTATTCAAAAACCTTGGGTAATCATTCAAAACACACATTCACATACACATAGATCCTAGAAAGAAAGAAAATAGAAAGGAAAAAGAAGAAATTACAAATTATATAAAATTAAAGATATCAGCATTAGTTCCTATGAATCAAGCAGTCTAAAAAAGTCAATGACCCCAGTGCAGGTTCTTCCAGTTGGGCTGTACAATAGAAATCCATTTTGTAGGAGCTTAGTCACAGATGAATTGGAGGTGAAGATGCAACAGTTGTGATCAGGCAATCGGTTAACTTTACAGGTGAAATACATGATATTTTCCAGAAATCATACTTTTGAGAGAGACTGATAAGAGGTAGGCATTAGCAATACTTGAAGGTGCTTACTCTTCTGATGCTACAAGCAAACTCCCAGGGGAATATTGTAGTGTAGTGGTCGTATCCCTACCCCTAGACTAGAAGGCCCAGCTTCAAGTCCCACTTACTACAGAGGCATATAATAACATACTGGATTTGACTGATTAGAAAAATAGGTTAAGTAATTTTGGGGCCCTTTTGTGATAGTGGTAGTATCCTACGCCTGAACCAGAGAGCCTGGTTCAAGTCCCACTTGCTCCAAATGTGTGTAACAACTTCTCTGAACAAGAAAAATATTTAAAAAACAAATTAAAAATATACAGTGGCACAATGGTAGTGTATCTACCCCTGGACCAGGAGGCCCAGGTTCAAGTCCTCCTGTTCCAGAGGTGTCCAATAACATCTCTGAACTGGAAGACTAGAAAAGCAGGTCAAATAAAAAAAAGGCAGGCAAACTCCCTAAAGTATTAAAAAAAACTGTATGACTAAAGGTAATTCAAACAATCCAGCTGTTTGGATCGTATGGCTGAGGTTTCCGGCTTAGCCATGTAGGTAATGAGGTCAAAGCTAAACAAGTTTCAGAAGAAGGGTCTAGGCCTGAAACATCAGCTTTCCTGCTCCTCTGATGCTGCATGGCCTGCTGTGTTCATCCAGCTCTTCACCTCGTTATCAAAGCGAAGCAAGAATGGTTTTCAATGATCTTTGTTCTGATTTGGGTGAGGTTGATGTCTTGTCTCTTTGTGTTGGCTTGCCTGGCGTGTCATTCCAGCAGGATGGTGTAAGCTTTTGTCCTCTGGTTACTGCTGATCACAGTTTTCCGGAAATTGTGGATTAGTGATCAATAGCATCTATGTTTTCAGTTCAGCAAAGTGACATTTTTTAAGAAAATAGAAACAAGAGAATATAGTTTTAAAAACGGGATCTTTCTGTATCTATCCTTTGGACGTTATAAATGCTAACCTTTATACCTCGAGGGCTGGAATATGAAGAAATGCAAGTTTTGCAACAGTTACAAAAAGCCCTGATTAGAGCACATCTAGAGTACTATGTATATCTGCTGACACCACAAACTTAAGTAATTTTTTTCAGCTTAGAGGTCTGTAGCACAGACTCACATGATATTATAGAGCTCCAAGATTTTGATTTTGAGGAAAGATTATGCAAACTAAAATCTTATTTGTTGAATGTAGAAGGTCAAGGAGCTAACTTAGAGGCCTTTAAGATATTGAATGAAATTGACAAGCTAGCCAGAGACGTTTTTTTTGCTGATTTTGTGGGTCTAGGCAGAGCCTAAAAATGGGGATTATAACAGAGCCCATAACTGGGGCACAATGCTTGCTGTGCTTGACTTGGGGGCAGGCTGCTGTTCTCCTGCCAAGGGTGCAGACACTGTACTTGGGACTGGAGTCAAGCTGTTGTGCTCAGATTGGGAACTGAGAGCTTGGGCCAGGAAAAACACTAAGGCCCATGATTTCTTTCCATGTCCCTTGATCCAGGACAAAGACAAAATCTTAGAAGCAGAAACCGGCCATTTAGAAGAATATAGCTCTTCACACAATGGGTGGCAGAAGTGCAGACTCTTTCTGACAAACAACACTAGTTCAATTAAAGATTTTAAGTCTAATTGCAATAGAGTTTTGCTAGCCAAGCCTATCAAAAGATACGTATATATGACATCTGAAGAGAGTTAAATATAGTTCACTCAAAATATCCTTGAATGGTAGAACAGACTTCAAAAAGCTGAATGGTCCAAGCCTATTCCTAGATAGCAGAAATGATTATAAATAAATGTATTTTGTGCTTAGTATATTAAGTGAAGCCGATCAATGATTTACTACCCTTCAGGTTCTATACATAAAATTTATGCCTTAAACTATAATTTTGAATTCCAACAATCATTTCTTCAAAGCAAATGCAACCAATATGATAAATAATGTAGAATAAATATTCTGCAGGCCAATGGCCTAAATTTGTCACTGGACCATTATAGTGTTTTTTTTTGACAGAACAGCATATTGAAATGAAACAAACAGAATTGAAATGCATTGGGCCCTTCATCTTATGTAATAGTACTTATTAGCTCACTGTAATAAGAACATAACAAACACAGGAGCTGGAGCATGCCATTTGTCCTGTCAGGTCTGTGCTGCCATCACAAAATCATACTTGATCTTGCCCAGGCCTCAACTCTTCTCTCTAGCAAGCTCCTCAGAGCCCTCAACTCATGTCAAGTCCACTTAGAATCTTGTATGTTTCAACTCGACCACCCCTCATTTTTCTAAACTATGATGAAGAAAGGCCTAATCTATTTAGCTGTACTTGATAAATCAATCAGTTCATCCAGGATTAGCTAAGAGAATCTCCTTTGAACTGCCTCCAATGCCAATATATTCTTTCTTAAATACAGAGGCCAAAACTGTATGCAGTATTGCAGGTGTCTCCTCACCATACCCTATAGAGCTATAACAAGACTCCCATACTTTTAAACTCTAAACCTTAGCAATGAAGGCCTGTTTTCCATTTATCATCTCAGTTACTTGCCACAGCTGCAAACTAACTTTTTTGCTTTTCCTAGAAACAAAGAAACTAGGAGCAGGAGTAGGCCATTCAGCCATTTCAGCCTGCTTGAGCGTTCAATAGGATCTTGGCTGATCCTTTATCTCAATGCCATATCCCTGCTTTGTCCTTATACCTCATAGCAAAGGAAGGCAATGGCCTAGTGGTATTATTGCTGGACTGTGAATCCAGAGACCAAAGAGCATTCTGGGGATCCGGGTTCAAGTCCTGTCATGGTAGATAGTGGAACTTGAATTCAATAGATATCTGGAATAAAGAATCTAATGATGATCGTGAACCCATTGTCAATTGTTGGGAAAATCCCATCTGGTTCACTAATGTCCTTTATGGAAGGAAACTGCCATCCTTACCTGGTCTGGCCTACATGTGACTCCAGACTCTCAGCAATTGGTTGACTCTTAACTGCCCTCTGGGCAATTAGGGATGGGCAATGAATGCTGCCTAGCTAGTGGCACCCTCATCCCGCGAATGAATAAACAAAAAAAATTTCTGATTGCCAATAAAATCTAGAAGTTTATCTATCTCTTACTTGAATATATTCAGTGACTTGGCATCCACAGCTTTCTATGGTAGAGGATTCCAGAGGTTCGCTACCTTTGGGGAGAAGAAATTTTACCCCATCTCAGTCTTAAATGGTCCAACCCATATCCTGAGAAGGCATTTCCTGCTTCTAGGCTCCAAAACCAGGGACACATTCTCTTGCATCTCATCTGCCCAGCCCTTTTAGAATTTTGTATGCTTAAATCAAATTCCCTTTCATTCTTCTAAACTCAAATGAATGCACAATTACACCCATTTCATTCTGTGTTAACATTTTTAAACTCTCTGTTCGTTTAAATAATAGTCTGCCTTTTGATTCTTTGTAGCTAAGAGCATGACCTTACACTTTCCAACATTAAACTCCATCTGTCAGGTTTTTACCCAATCCCTCAACCTATCGTTATACCCTTGCAGATTCTCTATGTCCTTATCACAGCATGTCCTCCCACCTATTTTTGTATCACCAACAAATTAGGATACATTATACACTGCCTCCTCCTCCTCCTCCTCCTCCAGGTCATTTTTGTAGTAGTAAATAATTGAGGTCCTGGTTTGTGACCCTTGAGCAAGGAGGTGATGCTGGAACTGTATAAAACACTATTTGGGCTGCAGGCAGAGTATTATGTACAGTTCTGGTATCCACATTATAGGATAGATGTGATTGTACTGGAGAGGGCGCAGAGGAGATTTACTAAGATGTTGCCTGGACTGGAGAGTTTTAGTTACGAAGAGAGATTGGATAGGCTGGGATTGTTTTCCTTGAAGCAGAGGAGACTGAGAGGGGACACGATTGAGATGTTCAAAATTATGAGGAACATAGACAGGGTAGATGGGAACGAACATTTCCCCTTGGTGGAGCAATAGAGGGGCATAACTATAAACTAATGTGTAGGAAATTTAGAAGGGATGTGAGGAAAATGTTTTCATCCAGAGGGAATTTGAAACTCACTGCCTGTGAAGATATTTGAGGCAGAAACCCACATAACATTTAAGAAGTAGTTAGATATACTCCTGCAATGCCAAGGTATATGAGACTATGGGCCAAGTGCTGGAACATGGGATTATAATTGCTAGGTTATTGGCTTTGACTGGTGCAGACTGGATGCAAGTACTGTTAGTGATGGTGCGTGATCAGGGGACGTGTGAACAGGGATCCCCAGTTAGTGAGTAGGAGGGCAGAAAGGATTAGTAGTTTAGGAGGATGAGTTGGCTGAGAGCCATTGAGTTGAAATGTTCTATATAATGGTGAGAGTTGTATGCCATTACCCTTTGTGATGTTACTGTGTAATGGCAGAGTTAGAGTGAATGTGAAACAGCAGAGAGAAGAAGATGGCACTAAACGTGGGAGAGTGGAGAAGATCATTGGTATCCTTATTAACATTCCCTCAAACTGCATAGCTAAGGGCCAGCACACACTGATCAGCATGTTCATGCCATTCCCAGCGTTGACTTCTGATTTTGGAAGTCATTTCCTTGCACAGACCTAGGAGGCTTGCACAGAGGAAAACAAAATGAAAGTAAACATAGCTTGTTCCTGCACTGCTAGGTGCTATGTTTGGCCTGGGAAATGGCACTCACCTGGTCCACAGTCTGAGTCTAGGCTGAGGTTGGTCGTGCAGTCTCCTTTTTGGGCCACAGGGAAGATGATATCTGTCCTGTCCAGCCATACCTCCAGGCCCCTGTGAAATGGAGTAGAGTGCCTGCTGCCCTTTCCAGGACTTGCCCAGTATGATAACAATGAAGCAACACAGTGTGATAGTCAGTCCCTGCTTGCAGCATTTGAAGTGGTGCACCAAGTGGCGTGAACAGTGCAAGGTTCCCAACAGCAGTGACCATTTCCATCTCTGCTGCTGCACGATTGCACAAAACAGGTGCTGTAGAGTCTGGATGCACAAATAGTGAGGGGAGCAGTAGAAGACTGTGTGTGGAATGTTGCTGTGAGCCACAGCAATATCAAACCACATGACTCCCGAAAATAATACAGTCTAAAAATGGAAAAGCTCAGCCCATCTTGCCTTTTACTGTTTTAACTAGTCCATTATGCAAATCCCTGAAGACTGATTAATAAATAGGCCATTATCATTAACATGACATTCCTCACCATAATTAGTAGAATTCATTCTTAAAATTAGTGTTTTCCAATGTTTTTTAATGGCTTGACCTCTGCTTCCATTAGTAAAACAGAAGATTAATGTTAGGTGCATGGGTGAAGTGCAATAATAATTTAAGATTACTTATCATCAATTAAAGTAAGTCTGAAACCTTTCATATCAAATACTTCCTCTTTAACCACGTAGCTTAATTTTAATGTTGTGTGCCATTCTTATATTGCTAATTTATGTCTTGACCTTCTGCCATATGTGACTGAATAGGCTCACTGGCAACATTTAACACAAGCAGGAAAAATACACAGCATACATGCCAAGTCTATACTTACTCATCAGGGATATCACAGAAACTTAAAGATCAGGAGTGCGTTTGGCCTACACAACTTTCTGAAAGTATTATAAATAGATTCATTCCTGTGATGTTGACTGCCATTTATTGCCCAAGTTGGATGTGGTGAGCATTCCTCTTATACAACTGGATGGCATGCCAGACCATTCAATGAGGAGTCAGCTGCCTTAGTGTGGGGCTTCGAGTCTCAATAAAACAGAATGGGTAAGGGTGACAAGTCTGCTGCTCCAAAGTAAGTGGGGATTGTTTCATGGCAATTCAACAGCTTCATGGTCATTATTTTTTCAGACATAAAAAAATGTAATTCAAACTCTCAACATGTTATTCTGTATATATGGACATTCCTCTGGTCTCCCATTGCAGTTATGAGGTGAACCATCATGACATTTCAGAGCCAATTGAAGAATCCATACCTTCAACAACGTTTTCAAATAAATATGCCAGCTGCCAGAAAGTAAGAGCATTTTAAAATGGTAATATTATTGCAGGTATGGTCTGTTCTACTTTATTTTTGTGTTCATAATTGTTATTTTGTGCCCTTTAGGCTGAATGTGAAAGTTTGCCACTGTGGTGTAGTGGCACAGTTGCATAATGTTGGCAGACTTGCATACTTTGCATTGCACCAACATGATTTTTTTTGTTCATTCACAGGATGTGGGCACCTCTGACCAAACAGCATTTACTGCCCATCCCTAATTGCCAAGAGGGCAGTTAGGAATCAACCACAAATCTGTAGATCTGCAGTCACACAGAGGTCAAACCGGGTAAAGATGACAGTTTCCTTCCTTAAAGGGCATCAGTGAACTAAATGGGTGTTTTCCAATAATTGACAATGGTTTCATGGTCATTATTAGACTGTTAAATCCAGATTTTTACTGAATTCAAATTCCACCACCTGCAGGATTCAAACCTGTGTCCTCAGAACATTACCTGTGTCTCTGGATTAATAGTATAGTGATAATACCATATCTGGAAGCAGTAGAACATGAAAAGATTCATAAAAACATCAAGGAAAGGATAAAAAGAAAACTACGATAAACATGACGCTATACGAAAACAGGTCATCAACAGGAACAGTACCTTTTTAAACTACAGATATCAATGAAGGAACATAGAATGTCATAGGACAGAAAACAGGAAAAGGTTAATTGATCCATCACATGTGCACTGATCCTTTTCTCATATGTTTAATCAAATGTTCTCCAAAATCTTTTAATTATTCTACTTAAAATATCGCTCTTATTTTTTTTAAAGAAGTTTAGCAATCAATTTCAAACAATGCCTTTTGGCAGAGGATTAAACTTCCTAATCATCCTGCGTAAAGAAACTTCAGCCAACTTTCTGTTTAGTTGGTTGTGTACACATTTATTAGTTTAAATTTGTTACGCTGAAATCAGAGGACAGAATTTCAACTACTTGGGGACGGGTGGGGGCTGGTGGTCTGAGTTTATGTTGAGGTGTGGACATGTGTGAGATAAGGTGGGTGTGTGGGTATGAGGGTGTGTGAACAGTGGCATCAAGTTGGAAATCTGACATATTCTACTTCCGATTCCAGGTTTAACATGATTGTATTTGCAAGTGAGCAGGAAATCCAACTGGAGGGGTTGGATAAATAATTAAAATATTCAAATTCCTGCCAGCATGTGGATTTCCCAGGCTGTGTAGAGCTCGCCAAGAGTCAACCAGGCAAATGCATAGCAAGAGTGCTTCTTTAGTACTTTACTGAAGGCTAGGAAACCTTTGAAGAGTGAAGTTGAAAGCCTGCAGTACAGTCTGGGTGAGATGCTGGTGCTTATAGCACTTCTTATGTTTTTACTGCTTGACAAGCAATTTGCAGCCGCTTGGAAGTTACTTCATTTGTCTTGGATTCCACTCATCTTGATCCACACCTTCCTGCTATTGGCTTTCACAGTAGCATGGAAGCAGACTATACAGCTCCTCCTTGGAACTCCTGATAAGGAAACAGAGTAGAAGATCTAGGGGAGCGGATGACCACATGGATCCAGCCCAATGGGGGCAAGAACCAAACACAGGGTCGAAAGGTAGAAGATCAACTCTCTTGAGATCTTTGATAAGCAGTGCCTCAGGTAGGTCAGGCTTGTATGGCAGGTTACTGCTAACGTCGATAGCTTCCCAGAAGTTTCTAGGTAGGCACTTATTGCCAGTTGGCATCAATGTGATTGTCACTGGAGGAAGCCCTCCCATTCACCCTTTCCAGGTCTCTTTTCATTATTTCTGTGGCTTTTGAAGCCTTAGGAATCAATGACAGTTCAGCTATGCTTACCCCTAATTGAGTTCCTTTTATTAGAAATCCTTCTTTTGACAGATTCAGTATGCCATCACGCCTACACTTCCTGAACATTCAGGAACTTGAAAACAAGCTGCTGTTGGGATGTCTGAAGCTACAGCAAAGCCCATTTCAATGAAAAACAGATGCCCACTTGCCACAAGTTGTCCCACTCAGTACAAGTCTATTAATTATGCTCATTAATAAATCTGCCCATAGAGACTCTAGTGCCCTTCTGTTCCCATCCAGTGGATAAGCACAGACAATCCATCACTTATTCACAATCCATTCTTATTATAACTGTTCATAATCTTGAAAACATCTATCACAGCATCCATAAGTGATAGAGGAGCAAAAGGAATCCAGTAGTGTCATTTTTCAAAACACCAGAAATAGCAACATAAGTTAATAAGGCCATTTCTAGATGGATAGAACTAAAAAAAGCAGAGAAGACATGTTAAGCAAAGACAAAGTACTGCAGTTTCTAGTAATCAGGGGGAAAAAAAGACAAATTTTTGGAAACACATAGCAGATCAGATAGCATGTAGAAATTCACATTGCAGATTAATGAAAATTCATTGACTTAAAGCATTAAATTTGTCACTCCACAGATGCTGCCTAATCTGCTGAATATTTTGAGCAATTTCTGAAGTTTTACACTTGTGTACCATTTTGGTTGGAGCACACTCGGATTACAGTGGTTAGTTCTAAATGCCGTTTGCTTTGGATTTTGCTTTAGAAAAAGTGACGTTGATCTATAAGGCTGATATTGGAACTAAGAGGATAGTTTTACAGGACTGTTTGAACAGGCTTGGGCTTTTTTTCTCCAGAGAAGAGCAGGTTGGCTTGGTGGGGAGGAGTGACTAATAGATAATTTTAAAACAATGATGTTTGTTAAGATTGTCATAGAAAAGATATTTCTACTTTCAGAGCAGATGGAAGCTAGGTGCCGTAAATAGGCAACAATAAATCCAGAAACTCTTTACATAAGGAATAAAATGTGGCATTCACTGCCAAAGGCTGCAGCTGAGGCAAATATCATAATTATATTTATGGGAAAGTTAGATAAGCACATGACAGAGGAAGGAATAGGAGAATTTGCTGATAGGGTTAGATGAAGTAAGACGAGAGGAGATTCTTGAGGAACATAAGCATTGATTCAGACCAGACAAGCTAAACATGCTGCGTCTGTGCTGTACATTCTATGAAACTCAGTGAAGATATGATCCAAAATTGTTGAAAGAATTGTTTTCCTGAGGCTTTAACTTTTGTAATGCATGATATTCTGTGTCAGTAACTCTGGATGCCCATGAGCATGGATGGTCATTGAAGAAGTTTGCACTCAGTGCGAAAGGCAGAAAATTATATGTAAGACATTGTTGCAATATTTTTCAAAATGTGCCATCTCAAAAATCATAGAATCCTTACAGCGTGGAAGTAGGCCATTTGGTCCATCAAATCACACCAAACCCCTGAAGAGCATCTTGGCCAGATCCACTCCCTTGCCCTCTCCTTGTAACCTTGCATATCCAATGGCTAATCCACCTAGCCTGCAGATCCCTGGACACTATGGGCCATTTATCATGGCCAATTCACCTAACATACACATCTTTGAACTGTGGGAGGAAATTGGAGCACCCAGAGGAAACTCATGCAGAGATGGGGAGAATGCACAAACCCCACACAGACGGTCGCCCAAGGTGGGAATCAAACCCAGGTCCCTGGTGCTGTGAGGCAGCAGTGCTAACCACTGTAAACCAAATGCCAATTTAATGCAAGAGAAGTAACAACTGACATTATCTGTCCCCTGTTATGGCTTCTGTGCCATTGTTCTGAACAAAATATTGCACACAATATATTAACATAGAAAATTAGTCCTTGGATTACACAAAATTATGGGGAGAAGTTTTCATGCTCAATACAAATGCAAAAAAAACTGGTTGTTTGAAATTTGAATTAGTGTACTGTGCTGACTCAACATACATGTCAGTGAAATGGGCCTTAAACAACTACGATAAGCACTAATAGAATTTACAAAAACTTATGCAGACTGAATAGCATATAGTAATAAAATATTGGCTATTATTCTGAAAACAACCATAAAGGTTTTAAAAAGTTAATATGCAAGAAAAATGTAGACATTTAGTGCTGATTGCCCTGATTATATATTTTCCTGCTTTTTTATTCTTCTCAGCTGTCTCTTTGTCACAATACATTTGAATATAGAAATTATCAGGACTTGGACAATGCATCAAAGTAAAACATACATGTCAGTGAAATGGGCCTTAAACAACTACGATAAGCACTAATAGAATTTACAAAAACTTATGCAGACTGAATAGCATATAGTAATAAAATATTGGCTATTATTCTGAAAACAACCATAAAGGTTTTAAAAAGTTAATATGCCAGAAAAATGTAGACATTTAGTGCTGATTGCCCTGATTATATATTTTCCTGCTTTTTTATTCTTCTCAGCTGTCTCTTTGTCACAATACATTTGAATATAGAAATTATCAGGACTTGGACAATGCATCAAAGTAAACTGAAATAATTCTATAGTATAAAAAGAATTAAAGAGGGTAGAAATTCTTGCTTCAGTCCAATTTTAGTCAGGTTATCATAAGTGTCCCTCAGCGACTGCACAAATAAACTCAAGCTCATTCAACACTAAATCCATGCATTTTCCGCCCAACCAACACTCCACCCAAACAGGTATACAATAGATTCCTGATCCCTAAAGCATCAAGTATAAAATCCTGCTCTTCATCTTCAAGTCGCTGTACTAGCTCACCTCAGCTTAACTCTGTATTCTACCCCAACCTCAAATGTTTGTCCTCAATCTTTATCTTTTCTCTCTGGGAATTTGTACACTGCCTCTTCATTTATTAAATTATGCTAACAGATCCTTAATCTGCTTTAGGCCTACACATTGGAACACCCTCCCTACATTACTTTGTTGCATCCCCTTTCTCTACCTTTGAAAACCTACTCAAAATCATTATTTTTGACTAAATTCTTAGTTGTGTCTCTTAACTCCCCCAGTCACATTCTTTAGTTCTGTTCATTAAGCCTTATTTGCTTTGTCTCATTCTCTAAAACATTTGTGGACTTGTTCTACATGAAAGGGTTTGTGTCATCTTACTCTTTGTTCCCCAACTAAATCAACCACATACAGGCCATTGAGTCAACCATCAATCTTGCACAAATTAATCAAAGGATATTTCATGGAGCTGACAATTAAAAAGGGCAGAGCTGGATGAACACAGCAGGCCAAGCGACATCAGAGGAGCAGGAA